>NC_089849.1:26716192-27057859 GCF_035609145.1 Eleutherodactylus coqui
CATGCTCGCTTATCTCTAGTAGGAACCCATTTCGGACAAAAATTAAAAATAAAAAAAAGTGGAGAACTAAACAATAATGGTGGTAGTAGTCCTTGCACTCCTGTAGTGTCGTGTGAGACCTCAGTGCAGTATGTCAATCAATGATGGGAAGAAACTTCAGAAAGCAGACTTTAGATGATGAAAACAATTCAACTCTTTATTGCAGGGAGAGAGCTTTTGGTACTCACTCTCAGGTGTTCAAGCTTCTCATCGCACTGATTCTGTTAGTATAGGTTGTCTCCTGTTGCTCCCTGGTCTCCTTCAGACTCTTCGGAGCTGGCTAGACTACTTCTGATGACTGATAAGATCTCCGTGTTCCTCTCCGGCCTCTATCTCAGGCTCCCCTGGACTAGACTGCCTAACCCCACCCACTCTCTACCTTTTATACGCTAAGTCCCCACCAATCCTGAGCTAAAGGAAAGCTAACTAGCAAATCCCAGAACTAGCTAGGGGTGACTGATAGGTATGAGAGCAGGTTAGGGTGTCTTCTGCACAGTCACGCAGTATTAGATGGTAGGAACACCAAAAGTTAGCACATTGTTGACCATTTAAAGTCACATATAATTTACCATAACTACACACATTCACAAATATATACACATACATTTACATTAAGTAACAATAGCAGTGCTGTGGGATCCCAACTCTGGGGTACTACAGATCCACTTCAATAACCGCAGCCAAATCTGCACCATTATAGAACGGATTTGACCACTGCATTTTTACAGTGTAATTGCTACAGTTTTCTGTATTGGAATTCCATTTTTGGTGAAGGTATCCTTAATGGGTTAAACTTGTTTGAAAATAAAGATCGCAGAAACACCGTTATAGGTAAAAATAGGGACTAAACGAAAATATTCATTTTTAAACCAAGTTGTGTGCGGTATGCAAACAAGACGATCGCAGGTAATTTAAGCCGATTTCAGTAAATTGAGTGAATTATGCTTCAATAGAAGAAAGCCTCTTCAGCGCAGACGCAGCATAATGTGAAGGAGCCCCCCAGGAGTTTGGATTCAACGAGACAAGTTAAACTCCGAACTCCAATTGTAAAAAAGACCCGTAATGAAATAACCAAAAATATACCTTGCGGCTCGTAGGATCTGATCCCTCCTTCTCATCATTGACCTCACAAATAGCATAATATTCATGGTAACCAGTAGGGGCAATGGAGAATTTCCAATAAAACTCCTGATAGCGCCACTCACTTACATTGTTATGAGCAGCTTGCTTTCCTTCCGTATTTTCTCTTAAGGACGGCATCCGATCCTGCTCCTGTACACGATCCCAAAGTGAAAGGGCGGATGTCTACAGAGACCTAAGGCAGAGTTTTCTGCTTCTGTAACACAGGGTGTCTTAAAAGTATGGAAACACCTGTTAAGCCAGGTCACCGAAATGACTGCCATTTTGAATGCCAACATCTTGGATTTAACTCCTCTTTTTCCAAAGGGAAGGTAGGTGTGTGATATGTCAAACTGGCAGAGAATGTCACCAGAAATATGATGGTGTGCTTCTCTTTAACATTACTTTACATAGTAACGTAGTTTGTAAGGCCGAAAAAACACATATGTTCAGCCAGTTCAGCTTATTACCCCCCAATGTTGACCAAGGCGAAGGTAAAAAAAAAACTGGAGAAGGTAGAAACCAGTTTTCCCCACTTAAAGGGGTTGTCCCGCGAAACAAAGTGGGGTTATACACTTCTGTATGGCCATATTAATGCACTTTGTAATGTACATCGTGCATTAATTATGAGCCATACAGAAGTTATTCACTTACCTGCTCCGTTGCTGGCGTCCCCGTCTCCATGGTGCCGTGTAATCTTCAGCGTCTAATCGCCCGATTAGACGCGCTTGCGCAGTCCGGTCTTCTCCCTTCTGAATGGGGCCGCTCGTGCCAGAGAGCGGCTCCTCGTAGCTCCGCCCTGTCACGTGTGCCGATTCCAGGCAATCAGGAGGCTGGAATCGGCAATGGACCGCACAGAAGACCTGCGGTCCACCGAGGGTGAAGATCCCGGCGGCCATCTTCACAAGGTAAGTAAGAAGTCACCGGAGCGCGGGGATTCGGGTAAGTACTACCCGTTTTTTTTTTTTTATCCCTGCATCGGGTTTGTCTCGCGCTGAACGGGGGGGGCTATTGAAAAAAAAAAAAAACCGTTTTGGCGCGGGACAACCCCTTTAAGGAAAAAAAATCCTTTCCAACTTCAATTTGGCAGTGAGAATAATCCCCGGATCACTGACCCGTCTGAAGTTATTAAACTTTAGATCATATAATATTGTATCACTCAAGAAAAGCGTCCAGGACCTTCTTGAACTCTTTTATCAAATTTACCATGACTATGTCCTCAGACAGAGAGCTCCACAGTCTCACTGCTCTTACAGTAAAGAATCCCCTTCTATGTCAGTGTAGAAACCTTCTTTCCTTTCTATATATAGAGGACGTCCCCTGATTACAGTCCTGGGTATACCTAGATGATTGGAAAAATCTATGTATTGTCCTCTGGTATATGTAGTTATACACAGTTATTAGGTCGCCCATCAATCATCTTTTTTCTAACCTAAATAACCCCAATTTTGATAACATTTAGTTGCTCACCTTTGTACCCACTCAAGCTCTGATATGTCCTTCTTGAGTACCGGTGCCCAAAACGGCCCACAATATTCCATGTGTAGTTTGACCAGTGACTTGTAAAGAGGAAGAACAATGTTCTTGCCATGTGCCACAAGACCCCTATTTGCCTTGGCAGCAGCTGCCTGACACTGGTTGCTCCAATTAAGCTTACAGTTAACTAAAATCCCCAAGTTCTTTTCCATGTCAGTTTTAGGGCTCCCACCCACTTATGTTTTTTCATGCGATTGTCAATGGGACTTTCTAATGTTAAAAACGCATCACACAAAAATTGCAAAGCACAAACTTGGGATGCGACTTTACATTAGAAAGTCCCATTGACAATCACATTAAAAAACGCAAGTGGGTAAAAGCCCTTACACAATGGTTTCCTATTTAGGGCCTAGGCAGACGTGGTTTTTTTAGCGCGTGCCTATGTGTGCAAAAAAAGTGCGTCTGACAGAACCATTGCTTCCCTATGATGTGTTCACATGTCTGTCTTTTACAGGTGCAAAATCCTCGGACCTGCAAAAGATAGGACATCCGTGCACCAAGAAGGTACGTGCTGCGCATAAAGATTCCTCGCGGGGAGTCCCCTCATCACCGAACACTGTGACAGCATTGTCCCAGTGTTCAGTAATGATGGGACTCCCCGCGGGGATGAAGGAAATTCCCTGTCACAGCTGTGACAGCTGTGGCAAAGGAACAAGATGTTCTCACATTGCTTTCAATAAGGCCAGGCCCAGTAAAGATTGGGGCTGCAGCACCGGCCCCATTGAAAGTAATGGGAGAACATCGCAATCCTCTGCCACAGTTGTGATAGATGTGGCAGGAGACTCCTTCATCCCCACAGGGAGTCCCCTTGTCACTGAACACCGTGACAATGCTGTCACAGTGTTAGGTGATGAGGGGACTCCCTGCAGGGATATTTTACTCGCAGCATGGACCTTGCCGCTGCACGGATGTCCTATCCTTTGCAGGTGTGAGCATTTTGCGCCTGTGAAGGACGGACATCTGAACACTACATAGGGAACCAATCCGATGTGTACTATGACCGCTGGATCCTCACCACCCCCTTGCAGTAATCTGTCAACCCAATCTATGATACGTCAAACTCGAACCCCAGGAAGACAGGAAACCGTTCAATGATCCCGATCTTTGTGGAAAATTGCTCTGCCTGTCTCCCAAATAATTGAGTCTCCCACTACCAGGACCTGTCTAGCCTTCCCTGCGCTCCTATTCCCCTTCTTACTGGAGCAGACATCCCACTGGCAGTCAGATGCCATGTTGTGCTGCAGCAGTGCTGATCCTGTAAATGCACCCCCCTCCTCATCTGCCAACTTAGAAAACTTGTTGGGGTGTGCCAATTCATGACTAGCCTCCCTGGATCTCTTCCCTATACTGTTCCATCTGTCACCCAGCTAGCTGCCTGATTATCCTGCACTCCCAAACTACCATCTACCCCCACATCTGCCCCAGCGGGTGCCTGCTCAGCAAGCAGCAAACTCCTTTCTATGGTGCCAATGGATCTGTGTTGCAAGCTGCACATTTTTATTCTATATGGGCATTTCCACACTTTTGAAAGACCCTGTATAAGTGTTTCAGTGGTCTCAAAAACAGATAGGCCAAAAAGTATCTGGCCAGGATCTAATTTTCAGAACTTATCCTCTGGACATCATCACAATGGATTTCAAGCAGGGGCCTGCGTTCTGACATTTATGTAGATAGATAGGCCATATGGACAGGCGCTGAGCATTTTTCACAACCCCTTTAGCCCGTTAGGAATTACAGACTTTTTTACAGGTTGAGAAGTAAATGGACAAACTTTCATAATTAGAAGGATTATTTATAACATCTGAATGCAAATACTTCACAGTCATTGACTGCCTGGAATCTGAAACATATGAAACTCAGAACATTTCTTCAGCAGTAAGAAGCATGCTCAGTTGGGGTGAAATCAGATGACTAACATGGCCATTGAAGGATATTCTATTTGTTTGCCTTAGGATTACTTCTGGGATGTGTTTTGGGGTCATTATTAGAGATGAACGAGCATACTCGTCCGAGCTTGATGGTCGTTCGAGTATTAGGGTGCTCGAGATGCTCGTTACTCGAGACGAGCACCACGCGGTGCTCGTCTCGATTAAACGAGCACTGACCATTGAATTCAATGGAGCCGGCAATACAGCCGGCTCCATTGAAAGCAATGGGCTGCCGGCTAGCGTGGGATGAATTTTCGGGAAGGGCTTAAAAATATAAGCCCTTACCTGAAAATCATCCTAAAATGTGTAAAAAGTAAAAAAAAAAATATATACTCACCTTGTCCCGGCAGACGGAGTTCAGCTGCGGCCAGCTGGCAGTTCTCCTGAACTGCTCTGAACAGCTGTGAGTAGTATTCAGCAGCCGGGGATTTAAAATCCCCGCCTACTGAATGAGCTGCCTCTGATTGGTCACAGCCTGACCAATCAGAGGCAGATCTCACTCACACCCATTCATGAATTCATGAATGGGTGAGTGAATGCTGCCTCTGATTGGCTCAGCGCAGCTCTCAGCTGAATGACAGCAGTTCAGCACCACAGTGCAGGGGACAGCAGGAGAAGACACAGCTGTGCCCCGGCAGCTGAAGGGAGGTGAGTATCTATTTTTTTTGTTTTTTAAATCACTTTTAATTCATTTCCAGGGAATGGCTTATATGTAAAGCCCTTCCCTGTAAAAGAATTCAGGTGTGCCAGCGGACCATTGTCTTCAATGGAGTCGCCGGCAGCAGCAGCGGCTCCATTGAAGAGAATGCCTGCATTTTTATTCTTTTTTACACTAAAATCTTTCTTTTTCAGGTAAGGGCTTATATTTTTAAGCCCTTCCCGAAAATTCATCCCGCGCTCGCCGGCAGCCCATTGCTTTCAATGGAGCCGGCTGTATTGCCGGCTCCATTGAATTCAATGGGCTAACATCGTTCTTCTCTGCCACAGCTGTTACAGCTGTGGCAGAGGAGAACGATCGTTATGCTGGCAGTGGGGGGGGGTCTCACTCTTGCCACTATTGTGGCTTAATAGTGAGACCTCGGAGCCCGAAATGCAGCCCTGCATGTTGCTCCCCGCCTGCCCTACCCATTTCTGTGTTTTTTTACATGACTTTGGTGATTTGCTAAGATTTTCACAAATGAAAACGTTAGCGGAGCACCAGTCATATACAAAAATGCTCGAGTCGCCCATTGACTTCAATGGGGTTCGTTACTCGAAACGAACTCTCGAGCATCACTGAAAGTTCGACTCGAGTAACGAGCACTCGAGCATTTTGGTGCTCGCTCATCTCTAGTCATTATCCATCTACACTGTGGATCGCCATGCCATCGTCTTTGCAGCATTTGACTGAATCCAAGCAGACTGGTAGTTTTATACACTTCAAAACTCATTCTGCTTCATATCTCTGCTGTCACATCATCAATAAGGACCCCGTTCCATTGGCACCATAGATTCCCATGCCATACCACCCCCACCATGTTTGAGAGATGATGTGCTATGCTTCTGACTGAGCCCTTATTCTCCGTTTGCATGCTGTTCTCTTCCCATCATTCTGGTATGACGTCATTTTGATGGGGTGCAAGTTGACTTATCTGTAAAGCAAAACTAACTGTGCACCTCCTGCTCCCAGGATGCACTGTGCAAGCACACGATTAGCAGCGGCTTGTGTATGGCATATAGACGTTATACATGATGATTAAAGAGGAGACTCTAGGAACGGTCAGGGTAATCCCACCAAAACATTTTTAACTAATTAACACATTTTGACAGCTGGATTCACACGCACAACGTTTTATATCTTACGCTGCATTTTCATTGGCAATTTTAATAGCCCTTCTATTGGGCAAAAATTCTGTCACCAGAAGGTATTTAAAGGGGCACAAACTTTTCAGACAATTTATGTCTGCATTAAAAATGTTGTTCACTTACTACTATAAATCACGTTCTAAATGGCTGCCACAAGGGGTCTCTCTTCCAGCTTCTCTTCAATTCACTCTCTATCGTTAGGTACAGAGTTTCCTTAGTAATTAGGACACAGGGACACTTACAGGCTGCACGCTCACAGATCTGCAAACACTGTGGTAACAATCTCCACATTCTCTGCCTCTCCTGCTGTTACAGCAAGTGGTAATGTGTGAGCACACATTATACACACACAAATTACAGTGGGTTTACTAAGCATTTGGCGTAAATGTTTTTTAAATGGCTGATCACCCTGGGAAAGCAGAGGGGTGGGCATTCAGATACTCACTTTCCGATGATTGGACCAGAGACAGTGCAATACAGCATGAAAAGTTAGAACAAGGAAGTGCAGGACAGTGAACTACTGGCAGAATGCTAGGCTTGCTACACACCCCATTCCTGAGAGTAGATTGCAAGCCGCAGAACAGCAGAAAAATGGGGAAGACCACCTGAAAATCGGACTTTACAGACATGAAACAAGGTACAAACAGCAGCAAATAAGGGTAAGGAGAACTTGGTGTATTATACAAAGCTTGTTGAAGACTTAAGTAAGCTTTAACCCTTTCCAATCCAATTTGTATCCTGGTTTTCCTAGGGGGCTTACTCTTTTTCTGCCATTATACAACAGTGCTATCTGCTGGCTAAAGCCAGTTACTGCATGAGGTGACACGTTGGATAGGCTCCAATAGCAGAGAGGCTGGCAATACACAGTAAGAGAACCCCGACGGATGTCTTCCAACATCGGAGCTGTACAGCCCTAAATCATAATGTCTTCAGACGTCAGACAGTGGATTGGAAAGGGTTAAGTCTACAGCAAATGATTGAAAAGTCCACCTACACAGCGTTTAGTTTTTGGTGTGGAGCAGCCCAAAATAATATCCTGTATTTGCAGTCATGAGGAGAGGAGCATCTAAATGGGATGGCTTGACGAGAATTTCTCTTGTCTCGAAACGTCTGCCGTTGTGACAAGATGAGACATATTCTTGAGAACATCCCTTGTGGCACTTCTACCTAACCCAGTTAGCAAATGAAGATCGTAGGCCCTTCAAACTGAAACGTCATCTTGGAAAAAAGTCTTCCAAAGTCTTCTAAGAGAACTTAAAATAGTTAGATTTAGATCCAATATAAAACGAAATAATTGATTACCAGTACTTACCGCCAATGTAGGTCAAGCGTCCAGCTTTGGCAGCTCCGTCACAGGTCTCAATCTCTTAACGCAGGCTCTTAATTCTGTTTTAGACATGCTCCAGCACTCTGGACATCACATCCTATAACGGCGGGCGCTTCCTGCAGTACAAATTAATGTTGTCATCACCTTTCTAGTGCTGCATAAAGTTAATGCAACCATCTAGACTGCTAAGCACATATTAAATCTGGAGCACGGAGGGATCCTGCACATACTGATAGTGGATGATAAGGAAGACATAAAATGCCAAAGTCTATATTTTATTACATTGTGTATATTTTATTACATTAATGACATTTCAGAGCTCTGGGAGGTTTCTGTTCTGGGGAATACACATATTGTAATTCAACTAGGAAAGTTTATTCTTATTTTATTACTCAGAAGTAAGTCTATTTCACTTTTTTTTTTCTTAAAAGGGGTTGTGCCAACTTGCAGAACCCCTCCAAGAATGTGGGGCCCGAGATTCACCCTGGGTCCTACTTCTGGCAACTAGCTGATTTTGCGAGGGGAAGCCATTTTGAACTACACATTCCCTCCACAGCAGGTCAAATATAGTATTACAAGAGGATTATTCATATGAATGGCCATCCTGTAAAAAGAGGATGGCACAAGGCCCATCGAAACGTGATCTGTTCTTACCGTTATGGGTCATAGATGGGGATTCTGAGCCCACTCTATAACACTTATATGCACTAACAGGATGTATGAACAGGAGTTGCGGCAAAGAGTGTTAAGGCAGCAGAAGTGCAGTCCGAAGCTCTCGCTCTTGACCTGAAGGTTGCGAGTTCAATCTCCACATGGTTCAGGCAGCCGACTCAAGGTCGACTCAGCCTTCCATCCATCTGAGGTCGGTAAAATGAGTACCCAGCTTGCTGGGGGTAATAAATAAATTAACGGAAAGTGCTGCGGAATAAGTTGGCGCTATGCGATTTACAAGATTATTTTTTTATTTCTTAGTTGTGCTGTTGGTACAACCCATTTAAAGCAAATTCTGAAAATGTTGAAATCTAGGCAGTACGGCTAAGTAGCGGTAACCTGTACCTTTTATCTGCTGCTTTGGACCCTCTTCTTCATTCTTTGCAGCCGCTGTGTTTACATGCATAATTTCCATAGTAAACATAGAAGTAAATCAACAACTCCCAGCATGCATAGAGCTGGTTTACTGACCCGTGCTGTAGCTCCGCCCACCACTCACAGGTCCTACAACTTACCGGCACCAACCTCCCTCTCACTAAGAGTGCCAGAGAAAGCCGGCTGAAGCAGACAGATAGAACCGTATGGCACTCTGAACTGCACATGAGCAATAAAGCGCAGTACTTCCCCTCCTGTCCTCCCATCATGCACTGCTCACAGGATGTGGAAGCTATGGACAGGAAAGGAAGTAGCAAATGCTGACAAGATGTCAGAGGAAGTGGAAATATTTTCAAGCAGAGGGTCACATGACAAAAACAAAAAATAAAGAAAAGAGCTAGACCGGGCACACTGACCCTATTACAAAATGACTTACTGTGATGATGCACATTCAATAAGTCTGTGCCCAGAATACCCCTTTAAAGTATATTTGCAGTTACCTGTTCCATAGCGTCGGTGCTCAGGAATCAGAATCATTTTATTATACAATTATTAAAGGGGGGTCCCAGTTGTGAAATGAATTTTCAAAAATTCCAGATGCGAAATGTGTTTGCCCCATGTTGATACACAACTGGTTATGGGTACAAGTCGAGCACCCACTACCGTCTTATCCTGCCCTCTGTTTCTGATGTTTCCTCGCATCACTATTTTCCAAACTATCCGCTGCATCCCTGCCAGAGGCGTAACTTGAAGCTCCTGGCCCCCAATGCAAAACCTGTAACAGGGCCCCCAACTATAATGCTTTATTCATAGTACTGGGCTACCTATATGGAGAAGAGAGGACTTATGGGCCCCCTAAGGCTCCTGGGCTCGGGTGCAACCACATCCCCTACATCCTCTATAGTTACGCCAGTGATCCCTGCCGATAGGCACCTTCAATCAATATTTTGCATAATCTTCCATTCTATACTCTTTTTCTGTCCTGCTATTGGCCAGCGCTCCGATCCTGAGAGCTGAAGAAAAAAACTCTATCCCGCCCAACCTGTAGTTCTGGAATGCCCACAGGTCATATCCAAGGCAACCTGGCAATAAACACTTCCGAAGTGCCAGGAGGTGATGGCTTATAGAGCTACAGACTCAAAATTAGAAGCCAACTAGTGCTGCCCGGTGAAGTGCTGGACTTGCTGTACCACAGTTGGCTGCCAAGTAACATTCGGTTGGAACGCTATATGTGGTTGGGTGAGATTTCCCGGAATCTGAGAATAATGCGGCTACAAAGTATTCAGTACTGGCCAGTTACCGCCATCCCGTCAACCGACCCCTCTGTTAAGAGATATGTTATGGTTCCCGATCCAGCAAACCGACATTGAATTCTGTAGACGTGAATGGGGTTAATACAAAGATACGGATGAGGGGGGTTTAATCGCGAAGATCAGTAAACAATATGTGTAAATGGAGACATTGCAAAACAAAGGAAATAATCCCCAGATTGAGACAAATTGCTGGTGTAAAGGTTAATATATTTTTGTTTGCTGTGCATCTCTGCCTGCACGCCTCTTCGCTCAGGTTAATCTACATGGAGACTACAGGGGTAAGGAAACCAGTAATTAGAGAACAGTAACATTACTTTTGGATGGCAGCTTGTGTGAGCACAATTAGCATTACTGTCAATGGTAGGGTTTCGTTATGCCCAGCTGTTACCATGGTGCAATACAATACGCAGAAGAAATAGATATTCAATTCAATGTATGTACAGCAGCAATTAAGTGCATTATTCGGTGTTTTTACCAAAGCTTTCAAAAATTAGCAAGAAAAATAACTTTGATATTAAGCCAGGGCTTTGTTACGTAAAATGATGACTTTTGTGAACCACTAATAGTCAACACTGTTGAAATGAAGGAAAATAGAAATGTAAAGATGTTCCTACTAGAAGAGCATGAAAAGACTAGAAGTGGTCATAAACAGCCCCCTCCCTCTGTCGGCCTTTTACATGCGTCGGTCACATGCCTGCGACGTGTAAAGGGTTAAACACCAGCGATCGGATCTTTCTCCGGTCCTTAAGGTTAGAGCAAGTGTCCAGCTGTCAAATGATAGCCAAGCATTAGCACGAGAGAGACGAGCTGGGCTTCTAATGCAGCGCCGTCTTTTGAAGGCGCTGCAGAATAAAGCCCCTTAATGCCTGCCATTAAAAGATCTTTGGGCGGTCATTAAGGAGTTAAAGGGGAAAAAACCTCAACATCACAATCCTTCCTGTACTGGGAGAAATACTGTTGTACTTCCTACACATCGATTATCGATAACACTAAAACCACCTGCCTCGTATTGTGTGGGTCTCTCTAGGTCTGCCCAAACAGCTCTATCCGTCAGGCCTGGACTTCCCTGGCCCTGTGAAGGTGTCCTGTGGTGTTTGGGAACAAGACATTAGCAGCAGGTTCTTTAGGTCCTGTAAATTGGAAGGTGCGGCCTCCATACGTTGGACATATTTTTTCCAGCATATCCCACAGATACTCAACCAGACTAAGATCTGGGGAATTTAGAAGCCTTGTCAACACCTTGAACTCTGCCATATCCTTCAGACTATTCCTGAACAATTTTTGCATTGTGGCTGGGTGCATTGCCCTGCTGAAAGAGGGCACTGCCATTAGGTAATACCGCTAGCATGATGGTCTGTGAAAATGATGGTTTGGTACCGTGTTAGTCAGTAGAGCAAAATGTGATTGTTCCCAGTGAGAGAAACCAAGGAATCTTGTAGATATGATACCTTTTAATGGCTAACAAAAATACATGATGTAATAGCGATCTTCCGAACCAACGCAGGGCTCTTCTTCAGGCTTAAATGAAATAGATCCGTAGAGGCATGCATATTTATACACATTTATGACACATACTTATGACGAGGCACAGACATGAATGTGATTGGTTTGCACATAAAGGAACAGAAACACAAACATTTTTAACTAGACACTGATAGGGGAGTGAAAGTTTTATGGTCCCTGAACTGCTGTTGGGGGGTCACCAGGCCAGGAGTACTACAACAGAAACACAAACCTTTTTAACTAGACACGGATAAGGGAGTAACAGTTTTTCTGCCCCCAACAGACCCGCACAGAAACAGAGCATGCCGCGATTTGTTTTCCGTGTTTTGTAATGCAATCCTATGCAGGCGGGCACATTCTGCGGGAAACCCCGCCACCCGTGGGCCCCCTGCCTTAGATACAAATATGGCATTGCCTTGTGAATCAGTGCTATTTGCTTTACCGTCAGTGGTTTTCTGTTCGGGCTGATCGCTGCACATATTCCATAAGCATCAGGCTCGTTGGGGATTATTTTTAATTGGAGACATTTACAGAAAATGTATAATCATGGAAAAGTATAAATGTAGCTTTGTTTCACTCATCTTTGCTCAGGTTGTCCAGAATTAAAAACTGCCAAGCCAGAGCTCTATAAACGAATGCAGGAATGAATGAATGAATGAATGGTAATGATGTTACAATCAGCAGGTGTTCTCATTATCTTCTGCTGTCTAACAGCTCATGCCCACGGGGGTATGTATAAAATGCTGAGGGTCTCCCGTGGCGTTTTACATATACACAGCCCATGCGATCTGCCGGCAGAGACTGCGTATGGGCTGAATATGACACTGCGCATAATACGCGCTCCAATACGCGGTGAAAAAACGCGGATGTCACTGCCAACCATGTGGGTTTTCTTGTGTGACGATGTGGAGAGTATGCTGAGAATGGTGTGATCGGGGAAAACATCCAGCGGAAGGGAATCCTGTGGATGTGAACAACGCTTCACTGAAAGGGGTCAGAGGAGGATGTCAGGAATCAGTTTGATGAACAGGCGCTGCACAGTCGAGCAAGCTGCAGAATATACAACGCTTTTGCTTTATCTAACATATACGACAAGCTCTTGTGCTATTGCTGTCTAAGGCCACTCTCATGCAAGCGTTTGTAAAAATGCTGCAATTTTCACCATTAAGAGCAGTGTTTTTGAGCATTTTCCTGCATTTTTCCTGCATATTTTGTGCAGTCACAATGCAGACAAAGCAAGCTGATGACGTCACCACCACCCCCCCCTCATAGTAGCATATTAAGCAGCGTCAAAAACGTTTTTAACGCACCCCATTCATTTCAAAAAATGCACTGCAATGCCCAAAAATAGAACATACAGCGTTCATTTTAGTGCACGTTACAAAAACTGTGCCAAAACGCTCGTCTGAGAAGGTCCAATGAAATTAATGGAGGCTTAGTGCAGCGTTTTTAGCGATCATTAAAAACGCCCACCAGGGCCGGCTTCACACAGCCGAGAAAATCTCGCGAGATCTGTGCATTGAGAGACGCATAAATCTAGCGCTGAAATGAACCCCATTCTTCTGAATGGGGTCGTACACGTGAGCGATTTTTTTCCTGTGTAGCACCGCAGTGCAGGACACTAATCGCGGTACGTTCTATCTGGCTGTGTGATCTGGCATCGCAGGCCCACTGTTGTTAATGGAGCTGAAGGCAGCAGCGTTGGCCCCATTGAAAGTAATGGGAAAACTCTGCGATCCTCTACCGCGGCTGTCACGGCCGCGCCAAAGGATCCCTGCTTGTCCAAAGTGATGTGAGGCTGTTTTCATATGGATGGCAAGGGTGATATGGGGGTGTGATTCACAGCCCGATATTGCCCTCGCCCGTGTGAAGTTAGCCGTAGCGACCTAAAGAACCAGGAAAGCGAGACTCCAGCGGGCAAAAGAATGCAAAAAGTGTATCACTAAGCAGCGGGAAAACATCACCTGATCAGATGAATCCAGATTTCTGTTGCCCCGTGCTGATGGGAGGTCAGAATTTGGCACAAGCAGCATGAATCGATGACCCCTTCCTGTCAGCTGGTCAGAACATATCAAGACCTCCATCTAATTTGTGGCAACTACATGAAACTATCGTATCTGTGCGCCAATATTCCCACACACTGATGTCAACATTTAGTAGAATCTATGCCATGACTAATGCTGCAGTTCTGAAGGCGAAAAGGAGGTCCAACGGGGGGTCTCTAGATGGGGGTCTCAAATAAAGTGGCTCTTCCGTGTAAAAAATAAGCACAGTGCAACAGCCTTTTAAAATCCAGAGATGAGAAAAAGTACTTTTGAGACATCAAGCCCCTTAGCAAAAGGTTCTAGTGGCGGAGGTGAGCACAGGTGACGGAGGGAGCAGTGACACTGTCCGTTATATTAAGCGGATAGGACAAGAGGGAAGCTGCAGTTATTTCGCACCGAGTGACTCTCTTACACGGAGACGTAACCGCCAAATCCTGTCTGTTTCTAAAATAATGATCCCTTTGCAGGGCTGCTAGACAGACTCCAAAAGTTCTTCACACACAGCAATGATTTTCTGATTTGCCTAATTGCAATAGCCGTCAGAAATATACGAGATGCATAATAATCCGTCTCCTTGTGTCTGTAGCACCCTATCTCTTTCTAAGCACAAATTAAGGTGATCTTGCAGGCAGCATGATAAGCATCTGCTGCGGAATTAGGAGGCTTCTTAATTATGAGCAGTCGTTAAAGACTAGCATTATGGAGACGGGCTGGTAGAAAATGCGCACCTATAGCCATAATACCGTATATCACAAACGATCGGATCTACTTTACACCTGCAAAGACATGACGTTAATGAGCCCCTCGCAAGCCCCTCATTACACCTGCCTGGGACGACTACTTCACAAGGCGATAATGGCTCGCTCGCACACCGCCTGTATCTGCAGCCTGCCTGCCTCTTCCTATTCATGTAGCAAAGACTACGGCTTTTCTCTCATGCAAATCAGCTTCTTTCTTTCAAAGCTGGGCCTGTACTGTGTGCAGACAATGCGGAGATGGGCTTTTATCTACAGAGCTCAAACAGGAAGCATCTCACAACTGGGGATTGGGATTAGACTGATGTGATGTAACATAGGAACATAACATGTAAGGGTGGCTTCACTTGAGCGTGTTTTTGTGCATGCATACGCGCGCACAAAAACTCGCTTCCATTAGGACCAGTGTATTCCCTATGGTGTGTTCACATGTCCTTGCTCTACAGGCATGCGCCTGCAATGATAGGACATGCGGGCACCATAGTGAATGCACGCATAGTCTTCAATGGAGCCGCGGCTGCTCCATTGAGGACAACGGTCTGCCGGAACCTTGTAATTGTTTTTCAGGGAAGAGCTTTAAATATAAGCTCTTCCCTGAAAAACAACAGTTTTAGTGTAAAAGGAAAAAAAAAATATATATATATATATACACTTACCTGTCTGCCGCTGCCGTGTCCCACGCAGGGATGAAGAACACGTCTGCCGCATGCAAACAATTACAAGATGCCGGCAGCTTGATCCACTACCGCAGCTGTAATCTATGACAGCTGTGGTAGGGAATTCTTTATTCCCCACAGGGATGAAGAATTCCTTTGCTGCATCTGTCACATCTGTGGCAGGTGCAGAAGGGAATTCTTTTTCCCCATGGGGCTGAAGAAAACGCGGGGGACACAGCAGCGGTGGACAGGTGAATATACATTTTTTATTTTTTTTTAAAGCTCATCCCTGAAAACCAATTACGGGGTGCCGGCAGACCATTGTCTTCAATGGAGCCGCCGGCAGCAGCCGCGGCTCCATTGATGTCAATGCGTACCTGCATTCACACATGTTTTTGCGCGTACAGGGGTACGCACCTATGTACGCACACGCTCGTGTGAAGCCACCCTAAGGCTGAAAAAAGCTCAATGTTGATCCAGATGAAGGCAAGAAACCACAATGAGGTAGAAGCCAACTTTCCTTACTTTAGGGCAAATAAAATCCTTTCCGAATCCAATTTGGCAATCGGAATAATCCCCGGATCACCGACCAGTCTGAAGTAATTGGTGATATAACATGTAATATTATTACACTCCAGGCCCCTCTTACACTCTTTTAGTGAGTTCACTATCACCCCTTCCTCAGGCAATGAGTTTCATAGTCTCACTGCTCTCACAGTAAAGAACCCCCTTCTATGTTGGTGTAGAAACCTTCTGTTCTCTAAACGTAGAGGGCGCTCTTTTATACTGTCCTGAGTATAAATATGAGTAGATGATGGGAGTGATCTCTGTATTGTCCCCTGATATATTATACACAGTTGTTAGGTCACCCCTCACCCATCTTTTTTATAAACTAAACCCCAATTTTAATAATCTCTCTGGGTATTGTAGTCCATCTATTTCATTTATTACTGTAATTGCCTGCCTTTGTACCCGCTTAAGCTCTGATATGTCCTTCCTGGAACTGTCCACAATATTCTATGTTTGGTCTGACCAGTGACTTATAAATGGGAAGACCAATGTTCTTGTCATGTGCCCCTAGACCTCTTTTGATGCCCCCCCCCCCCATGATCCTTGCTCCTTTCTTGTTTTAGGCTATTTTCAGATTGTGCCTTTGTTTCTGCTTTTGTTCTCTGTCTCATATGCACAAAACAGCATTGAGACAGAAGCTTGGATGGGACTACAGCCATGAATGTGTGAAATAGAAACCACTTTGGACTCTGTTTCATACGGTTTTCATCCTTGCCCGCCTTTTTAGTAGGATAGAAATGCATTGTCCCTGAGCTTTTCTATCCTGCTAAAAATACAGGCAGGGATGAAAACCTTATGAAACGGAGAAAAAAGTAGTTTCTGTTTAACACATTAAAGGGGTATTCTGGGCTTTTTCACTCAGGACCCCCGTCATCTGCTCATCTTCCTGCCTGCTGTCAGTGCAGCGGGCAGGACATGCTTCATCAAGAAGAAGAAGTCAGGGCGACGCCAGCTTCACTCCCATTGAAATCAATAGAAGCGCCGCCCAAATGGTCAGGATGTGATGTTCCATCCTAAGCAGGAAGTATCGGGGCAACGTGGCGAGGCATTTACAGTAAAAGCAAAGTGGATGAGATTTTGAAAATCTTGTTGTCAGCAATCGAACTCAGGACCTCCTGTACTCCAACTGGCAGCTCTCCCTGTTGAGCTATCCAGCCTAAGGACAGTTCTTCTGAATGACTCTCAGCCTTGTTCCATGGATCCTGGTTATCCAGTTCCTGCCTCCTGGTCGTGATCCCGTCTTCATTTCTGATTGGGCTTGCTATATAAACCTGGCCCTGATCCCTCCTTCCTTGCATGATTATTCTGCTCCATAGCATTTGGTCAAGCTTCACTTCTGCCTGCTCCTCTACTATTGATTCAAGACCTCCTAATACCGACTTCTGGCTTTCCTTCCAACTATGCTACCCGCCTCATACATCTGTACTGCAAGCCAAGAACTCCCGTTGATGACTTCTGGCTTTCTTTCTGACTATGCTACCTGCCTCATCCATCTGTACTGTAAACTGAGACCTCCCGTTGCTGACTCCTGGCTCTTCCCTGACTACTCTCCAGACCTGTTGCTGCTACACCTAAGGCTCCACCCTAGTGCCTGAAACCGCTACACTTGTCCACAAGCTGCGGAAATAATCCACACAAAACCCATCCGGAAATTAACATGCGGTGCGGAATTCAATTCCAGTCTGTCTGCACATGGTTATCTTTTCATCCTGGAGAAGACTCTGGTTTGGGCTGATATTCCCAGTCACTGTTACAAGGTCTGTAGCTTCCCATAGAGAGACCCCGGACACAGGGCGTATGTTGGGGAGCTGGGAGGGCAAGATGGTGGCTTGTCATGGTGGCACTTACCACGCTCCCTCCTGGAGGGATGCACATAGCCTTGGCCAAGGCAGCGCTGAGCCTCTTCCGGACACCCCTTGGAGAGGGATGCCCAATAAACGTGCGAACAGATATAGGGGTTGTGACAAACGACGCCACCATTCTGTTACCCCCCGGAAAAACCCTCGTCAGTAAATAAATGAGCCACAGACTGGTATAACGTACCTCAGGTCCCTGGGAATAGTCTGGGCCTGGCAAAACTTTACTTCACGTCAAACACTGGGTGAAAGGCACAAATTACACAGGACAGATGTGCAGGACAACAAAAATCTTCTTTAGTACCCCTACATGGCGATCCCAGGGCACGGGATGGCCGTGTATGACAATAGAATTTTAGTACCTCTACACGGTGATCCTAAGGCACAGGACGGCTGCGTAGGTAAACAGAATTTTAGTACCTCTACATGGTGATCTGAGAGTACAGAATGGCCACATGGGAAAACAACACAAGAGTACTACTGCACGAGGCCTGGGCCTTCACTCACCACCAACACGCTCACACTCTCTCTCTTTTGGGGACTCTCGCTCCTCCACAGTCACTGGCACACAGAAGATCAGGAAGCACTCCTACTCCTCTATGCTTCACCACATGGGAGTTGAAGGTACCCCCATGTGGCCAGAACTCTCTCTGACTAAATCTCTAAAGGCTAATGCCCACAGCCGGATTTCTGCTGTGTTTTACGTGACAGAAATCCGTGGCGCTATGCTGCAGCTATTAGGTTCTATTGAAGCTAATAGCTCATTGTTCACGCTGTGGAATTCCATAGCGTGAAAGAAACTGCAGCATGCTCTAATTGCTGCGGAAAAAAAGCCAAGGCCAGCTTTTATTGTAGTCAATGGAAGCTGTCTGTCACGTTATACTTCCGCTGTGAGCACAGTGGGAGTATCGGGTGATTACTTGTCCCCGCCCACCACCAGCCTCGTCATCCCACACTGCAGACGCACTGTAATGTGCATGCGCGCCGGCTCAGCAGACTGGACGTGCACGGCAGATCCGGAGAGGTGAGTATGGGGTCTTTGGGGGACGCCGTGATGGACTCCGCTGCGATATTCCGCTGGCAGAGTCCGTCACGGCCTTGGGCAGGAGGCCCAACTCTGTGATGGACTAACTACCACACCCAAAACACTCATACTTATAGACAACATGGATCCCGTGACAGGACTTAACTGATACATTACAAACATCTCCCAGTCTCATGCAAACACTTAACTCCTCATTTGCTGTAGCTGTGCAATACACATAAGAGAATGACAAGGCACTTTTGCACGGCGCACCAACACAAGACATTACATGTATGACATTTGGAGGGGGCCAGGATAGCATGTACTGGGCCACTACACAAGGTCTGTTAAAAGGTCTGATAATTACTTGCACAGATGCTGCCTTTCTAATAGGTGGCGCTGTAGCGACATTGTTCCATCTTTCCATTTGCGTAAATTTCCCAGGGCAGCGTGCAGAACCTTATAAGACTCCACATACCTTCTAGGTGCTCTCCCTTCCTGACCCATGTAAGGCTATCTTCCCAATCTTTACAGCACTAGCAGTGTGCATCCAGAGGATAGGTCAACAGTAAAAAAGAGGGCAGACGACCCCTTTAAATTCTTAAAACTAGGGCAACACATTGATTTTTGGTGCGAGACACATCACATGATCGCGGTGTCAACCTACCTGCATCGCATGTAATATGTGAATCTGATTGCACTGTGATACGTAAGTTGCTGCGATCACAACATGACAGTAGCAAAAAGTCCATTAGGTTTAGATTTCTTGCAACCGTCACGTTGCGGCATCTTGTGAGTCACAACGCAGATACATTCACTTACATGCAATGCAGCCAGGGTGACGCTGAAACCCCCGGCCGTGTGATTTGTCTTGCACCCAAAGTCGCAATGTAGCTCCAGCCTAAATGCCTACTGGGAAAAATAGAATTTAGAATTAGTAAGACGAAACAATGCAGATACGGTTGTCATGGCAACTGTAAGCCGAAACAGCGTGTCTGGAGAAGATTCTCAAGGCAAAACTACAATCAAATAAAAAAGTTGAATGAAAAAAATGTCAAACTACAAACTGATGAGAAGAGAGGCTTTTATTATCCCTTGTCTCTAATGTCTGGAGTTGTGCCTAAAATAATATATAATTTTTGGTAAGCCGCTTACACATCATTGTACAATCCGTCTGACCACATTAAACAACGGAAAAAATCAAACATGTAGCCTGTACAACAATGTGTAGTGTAACGCTGCTACAAGACGAAGTACGGCACTAGATCTGCTGAGGTTAGATTACAATATATGCACTTTTTGGGCTATTGGGGGACCTTTTGGACATAATTATTTGGACCTTATGGCCTGCTGTGTCATTAACAAAAAAAGACCATAAACATTTGATGCACCTTTTGAAATAAAGGATAGGTCATCAATAGTTGATCGGCTGAAGTCCGAAATTCAGGTGAACTTAGCAGTTTGCAAATCTCCGAGAGACTAATATGAAGTGAGTTCCTAAGTACGCCATACCACCCACCGCTTTACATATCTCACCTCTCCAATACTTTTTTTTTTGAAGTTGTGAATAAGAAAATGAGAATATAAATGTCAAATTTAAATCACACATCCTATTAGTAACCAAACATTTAGGACTAGGGTTGCCACCCGCCCGGTAAACCACCGGCCTTGCCGGTATTTTTCTGTCAGGCGGGTGACGGTATTTTTTTTTTTACCGGCCCTATTACAGGCTGGTATTTTCAGAGCCTGCACTGCCCCCTAGCGCCGATTAACTCTCCTCCGGCAGGGAAAACCCTCCTAACTTCAGGGGAAACCTAGACCTGTAGAGCCAACAGCTTCCAGGGCCTCTGGTGATGTCATGTCATGTGATACCCTGTGTGGGAGGACTCAGGGATCACATGACCTTGGGGGCTAAGTAAATGTAGGACTCTGCAGGTGTGTGCGTGTGTCAGTGTCAGGATGCATGTAGTGGAGTGTGGGGTTCAGGATGGATAGATTGAGTGAGTGAGTGAGTGAGTGGAGCTGTGTGTGTGATGTGTGTTGGGGTCAGAATGGATGTATCTGAGCTGTGTGTGTGATGTGTGTGGGGGTCAGGATGGATGTAGTAGAGCTGTGTGTGTGATGTGTGTGAGGGTCAGAATGGATGTATCTGAGCTGTGTGTGTGATGTGTGTGGGGGTCAGGATGGATGTAGTAGAGCTGTGTGTGTGATGTGTGTGGGGGTGAGAATGGATGTAGGGGAGCTGTGTGTGCGATGTGTGTGGGGGTCAGAATGCATGTAGTGGAGCTGTGTGTGTGATGTCTGGGGATCAGGATGAATGTAGTGGAGTTGTGTGGGTGTGCGATGTGTGGGGGTCAGGATGGATGTCTGGGTGGCGCTGCTGTGACAATGTCGGGACCGGAGGAGGAGAGCGGAAGAGCAGTACGTGTGATATGAGGTATGTACCATGTACTTGATGTAATCTTGTATGTTTAGGTGGTATACGTTATACCAGCTGTACATATAATTACATACAGGACATATCTACCTTACATCAGCATCACTATATACAAGGGAGGTATATCTCCTGTATATAGTGATATGGACCATGCTGGGGTAACCTGGGTATCTCATGTATATAATTATATATTTGTAGATTGTATGTGATGCGAGTGTCTGCAGCATGTACTCGCGAGTAGATGGGTGTGTATCACACTAAATGTCATCTACCTGCAAGAACACGCTGGATGGGATCCCGAACATCTGCACAAATGCTCGATGGGATCCAGGAGATAAAGGAGGGAAAAAAATGCAGTGATAAGCCACGCCCCCAGGCCACACCCCCGACACGTCCCCTTTTAAACCTTGGCCGGTATTTTTTCGTGACAAAGGTGGCAACCTTATTTAGGACAGAGGCGTAACTTGAAGCTCCTGGACCCCCATGCAAAACCCATAACAGGGCCCCAACTATAATGCTATATTCGTAGTACTGGGCTCCCTATATGGAGAAAAGAGGCCTTATGGGCCCTTAAGGCTCTTGATGCAACAGCATCCCCTGCATCCTCTATAGTTACGCCCCTGATTTATAACTAATCATAGGGACAGTAATAATGATTATTTGTGGTAGGGGGTTGTCCAAAATTTATATATTTGCAGGGAATGTGGAATAAAAAAAAGAAGCTATGCTTACAGATTTTATCCCCCACTGCGGCAGTGATCTGTCCATATATCCAAGTCACGGCTGCAGTCACATAAAGCCCGGAGGAGAACATAATAAGGGAGTTGAGCTTCTTCCTTTATTTGACCAGACTTCCTGCATTTAGAGAAGAATTCTCTCTCAGCAAACCCCTTCAGTATTATTTGAAGTCCACAGGCTCCGCCCACATTGGGCTCCCTTATCAGATATTGTTGTGGCCCTTATGTTATATTGTTCTTGTTCAGTAATACTGGTCAGATGCTTCTTTATATGCCGCCTGTATTTCTATTGTGACTCGATTGGCCGCACATCTGTTCCTTTTCTTGACATATCTGCCATTATCTATTAATTCCTGTTTACTTTATGGAAGCCAAATAACGAGCAAAACATGTCTGCATGTGAGATCCTCCAAAACACTGCATGAAAAAAGAGAGAATAAAACCAGTTGTGTCCATTAGAGGGCGCTCTCACACTGCAAACCTTCAGCACACTACCTCTACATGTTTTCCTGATACTTTTGTCTTTATTGCAGCATTTTGGAAGGAACGTGTCTTGTTCTTTCTTAGAATTGTGGGCCACTTTTTCATTTAAAGGGGTTGTCTTGTTTCCGGACAATATTTCCCCTATGGCACTTACTGTGCTAAAATAACTAAAAGAGCAGTGGTTACCTGTCCACTGCTGCTGCTATCCAGTGCTGCAGCCCCGCTGTGGTCCCGGTTGTTTGTTATGACCGATGTAGTCATCAGAAGTCACCTGACTGCCGCAGCCTCACCGTTCCAAACTTCTGGCAACAGGTCGCCCAGGATATGAGCATAGTTGCCAGAAGAACGGGCAGTGACACTCTGATTGGCTGCAGAGGTCAGGTAACTTCCGATGACATCATCTGCCACAACACAAACTGGGACCACGGTGGGGCAGTAGAGCAGGATCGTGGTGGCACACGAGGGTAAGTACTGCCTGCTGCTTTTGTTATTTTAGCACAGTGGGCCCTATAGGGGAAATGTTGTCTGATAACCAAACAACCCCTTTAACAATCAAGCCCAAGTTCTTTAAGGGTACTGGTCAGCGCCTGTGAGGGTTATGGGCTCATACGAACTGAAGTGGTGAATCCAGGGATGACTCTTGTACTTAAACTTTCTAGACATTCCCCCTAAAGTTCGCTTGCAGAGTCAGGGATACGTTCCTCTCGTGGACCAGCCTTCTAATTATCAGCATGTGTCTATGTGGTCTGCGAGTTGCAGGCAACGCTAAACATTGCTGATCCCACAACATGATTTTATCAATTCACACAGTGAAGTTTAGTAACATTTTTTGCTTTACCTACTTTTCGATTTAATGACCGGGATGCAAATTAGAAAAACGTTTCTATGCTTACGACTTAAAGTGTACCTGACTTTTCAGAATAGGCTGCTGTGTGTGTACATAACGAATAACACCATATCTGACCGTTACATGGCTGTATTTATCACCAGTTTTCCCCTCAGCATCCTCCACTTATAATTCTCTGTCTTCTCTGAGCTGGTGGGTGTAGACTGCTGCTATGATGTCTCCATACACAGTACACATAGGAGAGCAGGATCTCTTCTCTACCCCTGAGCTGGTAGGTGTAGGCTGCTGCTATGATGTCTCTGTACACTCCACACTCCATAAATTTCATACATGTTTTGTCCTATGTAGATGCATTCTGCAAAGCTTGTCTTTTCATATCCAGTGTGTGTGTTGCACAGCTGCAAAGCTTGAGAGGTTAACTCTAATAAAATCATTGCATGCATGTAAATGTATCAGTCTGTCATGTCATGTGGTATGAGTGAAGGGATAAATAGGAGTGCTTGAGAGCGGGAAGAAGAGTTCTATCCTCAATCTGTGAGTGCCATCTTGTTCGGGGACCCAAGAGAGTGCTAACAAACAGCCGCATGGAAGCACCTTCAGCTTCCATGTAGGTGAAGATGGAGGAAGAGGAGCGATATCTCGTAGCGTTTGGAGTGTGGATGTGAGAGGAGTGAGTCCCATCATCAGAGAGAAAGAGAGTGTCTACAAAAGTTCTAAACAAGTACCAGTTCACACTACAGGCTTTTCCTGTGCGGCTGTCCATAGTTAGGATCACCACACAGAGGTACGTTATTGTGACACCCACGTGTCTGCCGTGCGGAGTGTGTGTTGGCTAAGCTTTCTTTAATAACTGTCTGCCAGAGAGTCTATGGAGTGACCCCCTTCCTCCTCTGGAATGCTCCCGAACCAAGACCGGTGACATACAGATAATGTGGACTGTAGGACCGTATTCATCCTGTGTATCCTCCCTATCTCTGAGCTGTAGCTTGCTAACGTTCTAAAGTGAATTGTACCTGCATTACCTGTTGTACAAGTTATTATTCCAGTAAAAGTTATACCCGGCCCTAACCATTCCTGGGGACCCGAGGTACTATACACAAGTCTCTGTGTTCATTTCTCCACCGCGTAGCGTACCGGTGTGTGGGAACAGTGGTGTCACGAGTGATAAGTACTACTACTCCCTCCATGCCGTTTATTGGCATTTCCTATTATAGGGGTGTCGAAGCTGGCCTGCGATCCTGCTCTGGCCTTCGCTGCATGTTATCCCTCAGGGACCAGAGCTTGGTAAGTGCCACTGTGACAAGTCAGCACCTATCCCTTCCAGTTCTTCACATTAGCCAGATGCCTAGGGTCACCTCTCTTGGGTGTTGCACACATAGTAGAGCAGCATCTCTTCTCTATCCCTGAGCTAGCGGGTGTAGACTGCTGCTATGATGTCTCCATACACTCCACACATAGGAGAGCAGGATCTCTTCTCTATCTCTGAGCTGGTGGGTGTAGACTGCTGCTATGATGTCTCCATACACTGTACACATAGGAGAGCAGGATCTCTTCTCTATCTCTGAGCTGGAGGGTGTAGACTGCCGCTATGATGTCTCCATACACTCCACACATAGGAGAGCAGGATCTCTTCTCTATCTCTGAGCTGGAGGGTGTAGACTGCCGCTATGATGTCTCCATACACTCCACACATAGGAGAGCAGGATCTCTTCTCTATCTCTGAGCTGGAGGGTGTAGACTGCTGCTATGATGTCTCCATACACTCCACATATAGGAGAGCAGGATCTCTTCTCCATCTCTGAGCTGGTGGGTGCAGACGGCTGCTATGATGTCTCCATACACTCCACATATAGGAGACCAGGATCTCTTCTCCATCTCTGAGCTGGTGGGTGTAGACTGCTGCTATGATGTCTCCATACACTCCACACATAGGAGAGCAGGATCTCTTCTCTATCTCTGAGCTGGAGGGTGTAGACTGCCGCTATGATGTCTCCATACACTCCACACATACGAGAGCAGGATCTCTTCTCTATCTCTGAGCTGGAGGGTGTAGACTGCCGCTATGATGTCTCCATACACTCCACACATAGGAGAGCAGGATCTCTTCTCTATCTCTGAGCTGGAGGGTGTAGACTGCCGCTATGATGTCTCCATACACTCCACATATAGGAGAGCAGGATCTCTTCTCTATCTCTGAGCTGGAGGGTGTAGACTGCCGCTATGATGTCTCCATACACTCCACACATAGGAGAGCAGGATCTCTTCTCTATCTCTGAGCTGGAGGGTGTAGACTGCTGCTATGATGTCTCCATACACTCCACATATAGGAGAGCAGGATCTCTTCTCCATCTCTGAGCTGGTGGGTGCAGACGGCTGCTATGATGTCTCCATACACTCCACATATAGGAGACCAGGATCTCTTCTCCATCTCTGAGCTGGTGGGTGTAGACTGCTGCTATGATGTCTCCATACACTGCACACATAGGAGAGCAGGATCTCTTCTCTATCTCTGAGCTGGTGGGTGTAGACTGCTGCTATGATGTCTCCATACACTCCACATATAGGAGAGCAGGATTTCTTCTCTATCTCTGAGCAGGTGGGTGCAAACTGCCGCTATGATGTCTCCATATACTCCACACATAGGAGAGCAGGATCTCTTCTCCAACTCTGAGCAGGTGGGTGTAGACTGCCGCTATGATATCTCCACACACTCCACACATAGGAGAGCAGGATCTCTGATGCTCTATCTCTCTACAGCACATACTGATGACCAACAAAATCAAATAGGAGTTCATAAAGCAGTCTGGAGAAGTGTAAATGTAATTACAATAGCTGTGACAAAGTAAAAACTATTAGTTGTAGCATGTCTGTGAGAGTCTCTGCTCCTGCAACTCTTCCTGCCCTCTCCATAGACTTCTGTGGGTTGCATGAGACAGCACCCTCCTCCACCTCCTGTTATCCATTTTCTTATCTCTGTTACTAGGGATGAACTTCATATGCCAACAAGCAGCAAACAGCAAGTTAGAATGAAGTGAGACTCCTAGTGGCTAGCAGCTTAGCTTGCGTATTACGCAATTCCAATACGCTAATGTGAGCGCCACTAAGTAAGGCAAATGTAATTGATTGCCTGCGAGTTACCATGTATCACACGGGCGTACAGTGCACGCGTAGAATGCGGTAATCATACGCCTCTATGAGCCTGGCCTTAAAAGAAATTGCTTTTCAATGGCCTGAGACAATATAACAAGTGATCTTAGACAAGCTAAACTCTGCTACATCTGTACTTTTATGCCCCACCAACATAAGCAATGATAACATGCAATATCGCACTGCAATATACACACGATTACAAGGTGAAAGATAATTGTAGGATGTAAAAGCGATGTCTAAATATTCAGATTTTCTGACGGCGCATAGAAGAAAGGTGATGAAACGTTTGCATGAGACCACAGAGCCCCGCTCAGCACTAATACATTTAACGTTTAGTTAGTCGGCGCACTTTAACATTGCCTTTTGTCCCCCCATCTCTTTGACAGCCGTTGCTTATACCTCCACTGTAATTACCAGCTAACAGATGTTTTGGCATCCTACTAATTAAGTATTCGTTAGTGAGAAATCAGAAGCCTTGTTCCTAACATATGCTGCAATCTGCCTGTTTTGTGGACCCATCAACAACAGAAGTGAAGTATATGGTCACAACAAATCTGCGCTCCGGCTTATGATGTGCCAGCTCACATTTACTTCTTTATTTTTAAACACAGAGATGTTAAATTTATATAATAAGAACAGAGCCAAGAAACCACCCGCTTCTCGGCAGCTACTTCCTGTTTTCTAACTGTCTCTAACAAATAAGAAAAGCTGTAAAGGAGGCGGGAGAACAACTGCTGCCGAGAAGTAGAGCATGGCCCCTTAAAGGGACTGTATGACCAAACTGGTTTTACATGTATTAAAACCAGATAGAAAGACATTTCTAATTATTCTAATCCGTTTTTATTTTCTGATTGTAGAACTTTTTACAACTTTCCAGCACTGGGGATTCCGCTCTTCTGCAGCATTCTGGACAGAAATGAACAGCGCCGGACAGATCCCATTGACTATAAAGGGGTCCGTCCACTGGTATTGGTGTATCTTGTCTCCACCATAAGCTAGGGTTTAGCTGGAGGGTACGCCCTGGTCACAACCCTAGCTGGCGATTGGCTGCTGGTGGTATAGTGCAGTTCCGTCCCCATTTCCAAGACAGCAGCAGCGGCTGACAACGTGGCACACAGCGCAGAAGACAGCGCCACAGACCCTTGCAGCCAGCTTCGCTGTTACTCTCCACATTGCCCCTGTGGCCACTGCAGCCGTCCCTGCTCCGGCGTGTCGTTCATACCTGGCATCCGCTATGGATTTCCCAGCAGCCACTGCAGGCGGCCCCGCTGCCGGCTGTCACTCTCCCCATTCCCCCAATGGCTGACGCAGCCGGTGCCGCTGGGACTGTCATCCCCACAAAGGCGCGTCGCTCATAGCTATCATCCGCTACGGTCACTCCTTCGGCCGCTGCAGGGGAAAACTCTGTCACTCTTCTCCCTGCTGTCACAGCTGGCCGACCAGCAGCAATAGCAGCCGCAGCTTCAGGGTTGGAACCGCTTCCAGCGGCATGTGTGGGGGGCCGGGAGGATGAGGCAGTAGGTCGAGCTCAGGAGGAGACGTCGGCAGCAGCCAATCAGCCACTGGGGACATGTCCTAAAACTTAGGACTGCTAAACCATGTCTGCACCCTTTATTCTGGTGGAGACATAATGCACACTTTTCACCTAGCTGATTGAGTTTCGGACAGAAGAAAAAGCACTGCATGCAGAACCCCGCTAATCTACTACCAATGGGCTCTCCTTAGGATAGGCCATTAGTAGTAGATCAGAGCATTATCACAAATATCAGACAGAAAGAAGAACATTCTGATAGCCACAAGAAACTTAAAGGGAAGCCGTTACCGGTTTCACGCTGCCCGAACCACGGCTGGCATGAACCCAGGACAGATTTGCACAGCGCCTCCCTGTGTATGTTGTATTCTGAAACACTACTGCGTTTCTGAATAAAAATACTTTAAAGTTTGTCTGTTTGACTCGGGGCCGGAGCTCTCAAGTCAGAGAGGCGGGATGTGTCAGGCTCTCCTCGCCCCCAGCATGCTGAGTGACAGCTTTCTCCTTAGACACAAGCATGGACAGGGTCTGTCAGTCATCTCGCTGCAGGCGGGTCGAGGCCAGTGCATTTGACTTGAGAACTTTATTACCGAGTCAAAGCAGCAAACTTCAAAGTGTGTTTACTCTGAAATGCAACAGTGTATCAGAACACATAGTCGGGGCCACTACACATATCTGTCCTGGATTCATGCTACCCGTGGTTCAGGCAGCATGAAACTAGTAACAGGTTCCCTCTAATGGGTTTGTCTCAGGATACCCCTTTCCATAAACCATACTGGAGCGCATTAGCCACCCAAGGCCTCCAGAAGACAAAGAATCATGGCATCCTCCAACAGACTCAAAGTTTTCCCTCCTGCTTGTATCAAATTTTGTAGCCTGTGGTTAAAAAACAAAAAAATCCTAAAAGAATATGGACCTGAGAAAGAACTGTGTGAAGAAGCCATAACTCACTATGAAACCAACAGTGATTTTAAGGCAGTGGTCCCCAACCTTTTTTGCACCAGGGACCGGCTTCAAGCACGACCATTTTTCCATGGCCCGGAAGGGCGGGGTGGGGCTTTGGTCATAAGGGGGCAGGGTTATGGAGGGACTTCCATCTCAGGACCTGCCAGCGCCGCTTTGTTCCCCAGCCGAGTAGCCTGTGTCATCGCATCTCACTGCCAGACGGCACTTCAAAGGTGAGACAGTCGTATAGCACAGCAGCGCCCCCAGCCAATCAGAAGCTGGGGGCATCTACAAATGTCAAGACTGCTGTATTATGTCACCACCCCTAACTTCCGGTGGCGACATAGTACAACAGTACCTGCCCCCTAACGCTGAAAGATGGCAGGCCGGGAGCCGCGTCTACTGAGGCCAGCCCACACAGTGTGCCCTGAGCCACCGCAGAGCAGAGCACTCTGTCAGTGTTTAGTGCTGGTCTGTGGCAGCACCGCGGACCGTTAAAAAAAAACCAACGGCCCGGTCCTGGTCTGCGGACCGGTGATTGGGGAACCCTCTTTTAAGGCATTTACATAATAAAGCACTTGGGCATGTTTATTGACTTACCCTCAGGATAGGTCATCAATAGTTGATCACCAGGGGCCCGCTGCTCGGGATCCCCGGCAATCAGCTGATCGCCCGGCCTGCTGTCAGTGCCGCAGGTCCAGATGTTGTCACTCTTACTGAAATCAGTTGGAGCTGAAGCCTTCTATTACACTTCTGGTGGAAGTGTAATAGGCAACTTCGCTCCCATTGCTCCAACCCCGATGGCAAAGCCGGGTCCTCAGCTGATTGCTAGGGATCCCAAGCGATCAACTATTGATGACCTATTCTGAGGATAGTTCATCAATAGTATTTGCCCAGAATATCCATTTAAAGCGTAATTCAGCTTTCCAAAAAATGTTCACATCTCACAGGGTCAAAAGTTTTGATTGCTGGGGGTCCGGGTGCTGAGACTCTTCCCCACTGATCACTACAATGAAGCTACTGAGCTGCTTATCCAAACACCATTAGTGCTTACCAGCTGAAGAGGGGCTCATAGACTTCCTACTGAACAGATCTTCAGCTAGCGAGCAGTGACAGCACTCGGAAGGGCACTTCAATTGCTTTAAGAACTGGCGGGGGTCTCGGCAAGCAGACCTCCAGCAATCAAAACTCCCAATGACTCTATGACATGTCAAAAAATGTTGTGTCTAGAAAAAGGGGGGGAAAATTTTATTAAAGGGAACCTTTCACCAGGTTCATGCTGCGCAAACCACCAGCAGCAGTGCCCCCTTGTACGCGTTATTCTGAAGCGCTGCCGCGTTTCTGAACACACGCACTTCAAGATCTGACTCGGAATGGAGCTCTGAGTCAACGAGGCGGGCTGCCCTGGCATCTTCCACCCTTCATAAAGACTGACAGGTCTCCCCCTATACACCAGCAAGGAGAGAGCTAACAGTCAACATACTGTGGGTAGGGAGAGGCTGGCGCTGCCCGCCCCTCAGACTCGGAGTTCTGTTTGGAGTCAAACTTAAAAAAGTATGGTCATTCCAAAATCCTGCAGTGTTTCAGAATAACACATACATTAAAGCATTGGGCATACCCGTCCGGGCTTTTAAAGACAGGTGCCAAGACAGGACATTTGTCTGTATTCAGCCTTGCATACTATGTTACTTTGTAGCATACTATGATCATATGTAATATTTTGATACATGTAGCGCTTTTTGTCCACTTCATGTATCCTACAATACTGCTGATCAATCTCCAGCTGCGGGCAAGAGGTAAATGATAGAATATGTGTGGCGTCAAGCCCTATTACATTAGTTGCATATTAATGCACATAGAACAGGGAGGGAGCATGCACGCTTCCAGGATCAAAAGCAGCGGCAAAGAAGTGAGGACAAAATAGATCAAAGTCTGCGAAGCACATGGAATTGAAAACAGGGGAGGGTACATAGAAGGGGGTGAGAGGGCAGGGAAAGGGGTAGAGTCAGATAGCAGTGCCAGAGGAGGGCAGAGCTGGGGAGGCGAAGGGAGGAAGAAGATAAGTGGAAAGGAAAAGAAAGACTGCACAAGTGACATAGAACAGACACAGAAGAGGGCAAGTAAAAGGGTAGGGAGTGGCAGCGAAAGGGGTGAGAGGTGGAGAGAGGGTTGGGAATGAGTAAAGAGAATAAAAAAGGGAGGAGATGACAGAAGGAGGAGAAGCTGAAGGGAGGGGAGAGATAAGAAGAGAAGGAAAGGGGTGAAAGAGGGAGGGCAGAGATGAGATGGGAGGTTTGTTGCAAAACAGCTCTCTGGAAGTGATGACACCAACAGAAAAACCTTCCAATAACTTCCTATGAGACCAACAGCAGTAGGAAGACTCAGCACAAGTACCAGAGACCCAGTGGGGGAGGCAGCTGAGAAGAAGCTCCACACCGGGATCAGAGACATAGGAAGCTGCACAGCACAGAAGTTACAGGAGGAAGCACAGCCCAGTAATGCACAAGACCAAGGTGGTATTGCACAAGAGTCGTACGAAAGGAGGTGCCTGAACGCAGAGAAGACGCACACGAGGACGCCGCGCCGCGCTGGAGAGAGCAGACAGGTTGAACGTATAATAAGAAAGCCAATGCTAGCCAAAGGATGCACTTAGGAAGAGGCAGGTGATAGAGAGCATATCCAACAGTAAGCTGTATGAGGCAGGAAGCATACAGAAAGAATACAAGAAGTCACCATATATAGCGGCGTTATCACATGAGGCTTAAATATACGCAAAAAGTAGAATTTCAGAGCTGAAAGGGCTCCACAGACTGTAATAAAGGGTCACGGAAGCACTTGTGCAGGGGGCATCGTCCCTCCAACTCCATGTCCTCCAGAGGTCCACCTCTCCCACCTGGAAGCCTGATGAACATGATGCGAGGACCAAACCCGGGAATGTACAGGAGCGCGCCAGGACCTTACCAGGTAATGCCACATGTCTGTGTAATGTCACGTACCTTTCATGAGCCTTCAAACATATACGAAAATTGTTTTTAAGCAGCAATTCCTAAATTAGAGTCGGCCGAGCAAATGGAAATCCCTCTTGTCCAGCATCTGATAATCCAGCAGCACAGAACTGGAATATATATATATATATATATATATATATATATATTCTTGCTGTAGGTTCTCCACCCTTACGAGGTTTATATACTTTTCTATGATAATCCAGAATATTTGATATTGCAGTATTTACCGTATCAGTATAAACCGATGTAGGATGAGATTCGTTTTACTGTATATTGGGTATACTGTATACTTGGGCCTAATGAGCATGGCCATCGGATGCACTGCACCCAATTGGATGCCATGTTTGAAGCATGGCTCTGTAGGTACGCCACCTCAGTACTGGATGGCGGCACATAGGTGCGATGCCAGTCGAGGGTACGGAGCTCTACAGGACGCTTCTTGTGCCATAACATAGGCTCTCTGCCACATGTACGAGGTGTTAGAAAGATGAACATGTGCAATGATCTATGGAAAAAGCAGTTTATTGTTGTGTCTTTGGGTGCTTTCCGTTGCCCGTCCCACAGCGACAGGTGGAGGCGAGATTAGGAACTCCGCATCGATGTACAACGCACCAGGCTAATGATACGTCATTATCTGCAGTAACAGACGTCTATGGGATATTCACATGTGTCTAGGTCAACCTCGGTTAATTAGTAATGGTCCTTTAACAAGCAATTATTCTTGAAACAAGTGAACTTGCCGTTTACTTTCAAACAGCGTCCGTTTACACGCCGATAATAGTTTACATTTTTTCGTCATCGCGTTCTGTCCAGCGGTGATCGGTCAGGGGGGTCTGGATAGGGCTGGCAATGGTTTGCAAACGACTGAACAATCGCCTTTTATTCAAAATGACTGGCAAACAATGAACGATGACTTTTATGCCTGCACAAAATCAACAACCAATGATAAGTGAACAAATGTTCATTCATCGTACAATCATCGGCCGAGTTTACACTGAAAGATTATTGTTCTTCGCGCCAGCAGCCCGACTCTTCTGGTGGGCATCTCCCATTTATCTCTGTGGGTGATGGTCCTGTAGAGTCAAGCTGTTGGCATGCAATGACTGGGATGCCGTGGGAATGGAGACCAGATGAGTATGACAAGAGGAGACCAGGTGAGTATGAGAAGAGGATGCCGCAGGAATGGAGGCAGGGCAAGTATGAGGAGAGGATGCCGCAGGAATGGAGACTGGGTGAGTATGAAAAGAGGATGCCGCAGGAATGGAGACCGGGTGAGTATGAGAAGAGGATGCCACAGGAATGGAGACCGGGTGAGTATGAGAAGAGGATGCCACAGGAATGGAGACTGGGTGAGTATGAAAAGAGGATGCCGCAGGAATGGAGACCGGGTGAGTATGAGAAAAGCATGCCACAGGAATGGAGAATGGGCGAGTATGAGAAGAGGATGACACAGGAATGGAGAATGGGCGAGTATGAGAAGAGGATGCCGCAGGAATGGAGCCAGGGTGAGTATGAGAAAAGGATTCCACAGGAATGGAGACTGGGTGAGTATGAGAAGAGGCTCCCCGGACTCCCGGTCACCTAGACTATAAGCGCCGTAACTTAGTTTATGGTGCTGCTAGTCACTGACAGGTTCCCTTTAAAGGGGTGGTGCCAGAATTATTCCCTATTTACAGGATAGTGGATAACTTTCTGACCAGTGGGGGGACAGATTGCTAGGACCACCACCATCCCTAGGGGGACCTAAAGATGCTTGCATGAATAGCTGTGGCTGAGCATATGGACTGCTATTCATTGCAATGGAAGTGCCAAAAAGTAGCCAAGAGCTTGAACTTGGCTTTCTATGGCAGTCCCATTAAAATGAATGGAGTAGCAGTACACACTGGACCGTTCTCGTGATTGCTACCGCTCTCTGCAGTCGGACCCCCACCAGTCATGTCTGAAAGTTATTTACCATCCGGTAAATAGGGAATAACCCTCAGTCCTGGCACAACACCTTTATCACCATTGTTTCACATCACACAAGTTGTTGAAGGGACTTACAGGACACTGAGGGAAACTTTATAAAGCCTTTTATGCAAGTTTCTGTTGTAAAAAAGTAGCAAATTTTTGCACAAATGGGGATTTGTGGAAAAATGTGTGACTTTTCATCTTTTTGTGCTGCCCTCACTGCTTTTGGATAAAAAAAAAAGTGGATGGAGCTTTCAGGACTGACAAATTTATGTATAATTTAGGCCAGAAACTGGAAGAAATTATACCAGAAACATATGCCAGGTTGGACTTGGCATAGACTTCTATGCAGGCGCACGGAGGAGCTGAGAGGCGCCTGCTGGATGAAGAGCTCTTCATGTATTAGGTGTATCGTGCGCTGGGAAAAATCGTATTAAGACCGGCATTTGACCCTGCAGACCCTAGGACCGGCATTTCAAACCCAGGTCTTAATAAAACTTCCGCTGGTGCATTATGTGCCTAATACATGAAGAGGCGCACCGCACCTCTATGCACCGACTCAGATATGTACACCAGGTCTGATCTGGCCTCCATTCCTGGTCTAATTTACGCCAGCTTCTGGCATAAATTATACATAACTGTCGTGGTGTGGTGCCTACGCCCCCTTTTACTAAATTGTCAGACCACAAAAAGTTGCAAGTTTTCACGTAAATCCCCACCTGAGCAAAAATTTGCGCCTTTTTCACACTTTTTTGAAAACTTTTTTAAATGCCCCCCTGGGTATACATCTCCACCTGAGCCTTCTGTGATTCTTGGTAAATGGAGCAATAAAACGACTTAATTTAACTTTAAACGCAAAGCAACTGTCTCCACATGCCGGGTCGGGGGTATCCAGGGTGGAACGTGTACACTTTGAAGCAGGATTACCCAGAAAACCAAAAGCTAGAAGACAGCAAATTAATGTCAGCGCTGAGCATTGGTACTGACTAGGCCTTTGTTTAACTGCTGTGCCTCAACTTGTCTAAACTCAAGTGGAGTGACTTATAGACTCTGTAGGTGAAGGAAGGGGGGGAATAGAAAGTGTCTTTTTTTTTTCTTTGAGAAAGTTAGTAAAAGCCTTCAGAAGTGTAAGAAAGCTCATCAGGAGCGGTAATTCGGCTAGAGCTGAAGAAACATCTATGGTTTCATTCTGTACAGTTCTGAGAGGTTGTTGTCTAGTTATTGTAAAGGGGTAATAGAGTTCCTGAAGACAATGCCTGCCCATATGCCCCATGGGGGTATTGGGACATCATAGAGGGGGTCCGTAGCTGTTCGGTATAATTGCCTCCTGTTGTGGCGGACCCCAGTAAGATCAGCCGAACACCTTTGGGGCCACCTTGTGGAAGGGTCTGCTTCTGATGAGACAACTTGCAGTATCCTTCCTTGTTGACGTATTGACCATCACATCAGATTGCCAACAAGTTCTAAACCTTCTGCTACAACTAAATATAGAGCTGTGAAGCCGGCAGATTACATGGCCTGCTGCTCCCATGACAGGGAATGTCGCACCTATGTTTGTTTTCATCTAAACCAGAGGGTGAAACATTTTTTTAATAGGCTTTTATTTACCAATTGTCGATTTTTTTATTCTATGGTCCGCCAATGACTATGGGGGCGGCCATCTTGCCTGAACTGCAGTTAACCCCTTCGGTTTGGCCATAAGGACGCAACGATGTTTTCCTCCCCCCTTTTAAAAAATCGTAGCTCCTGTATTTATCCATCGACGTTGCTGGATAAGGGCTTGTTTTTTGCGGGACGAGTTGTATTTTTGAATGGTACTATTTAATCTACCATATAATGTACTGAAAAACGTTTAAAAAATTCTAAGTGGAGAGAAATTGAAAAAAAAATGACATTCCGCCATCTTTCGGTGTGTCCTGTTTCTACGGCGCACAAACTGCAAAAAAAATAACATGATAACTTTATTCTATGGGTCAGGACGAGTACTACGATACCAAACTTGGATAGGTTTTTTTGCTGTACTACTTGTATTTTTTTTTTTTAAAGATATTTAAAAAAATAACTTTTTTATTTTTTTGGCAACATAGTTGTGTGTGGGCTCATTTAGTGCGGTACGTCCTGATGTTTCCGTTGGTACCATTTTTGTATACAAATGACTTATTGATTGCTTTTTATTACATTTTGTCTTGGAGAGAGGGTGACCAAAAAAGCACATTTCTGGCGTTCTTTATTATTTTTTTTGGATGATGTTTACAGTAAATAAAGCATTACTTTGCTAGATAGGACTTTTACGGACGCAGCGGTACCAAATACATATTTTTGCTTTACTATTCAGATTCTTTTATTGAAAATATGGCAAAAGGTTTTTTTTGTTTGTTTTTTTTTTTAAATTACTTTTTTTTTAATAATTAGTAAAACTTTATTGTTTTTTTTTTTTACACTTTCTTTCAGTCCCCCTGGGGGACCACAACCAGCGATGCTTTGATCGCTCCTGTAGAGAGGAGGAACTAGGCAGCATTCATTGAAGTCTTCTTTATTAAATAGCCATGAGGAAGCAAGCAGCCACGTATCGACCCTGTGCTCGGGTCTTTATCAAGCTTGATAAAGACCCGAGCACAGGGTCGATACGTGGCTGCTTGCTTCCTCATGGCTATTTAATAAAGAAGACTTCAATGAATGCTGCCTAGTTCCTCCTCTCTACATTGCTGATCTACAGTGGACCCAGGGAGTCGGGACCCTAACTGGGCTATTGCATTGTACCTTGCACCAGCGGTGTGGCTGAACCCTTGGAGTGCTGCTGTGTTTCTTTTTTTCGCTTTGATGGCTCCTGCAGTATGGCGTAATGCTATAGGCAGTCTCCTAAGGCAGCCTTGGGGCCTTTCAGAAGGCCCCTGGCTGCCATGACACCTGCACAGCTCCCCTGATCTCACCAATGGGGGGGCGTACGGGGGATTTAAATGCCGCTGTTAGAATTACAGCGGCATTTAAAGGGTCAATAGCTGCGATCGGCCGCGCGGCCGATTGCAGCTATTGCCCGCGGGTGTCAGCTATAATAAACAGCTGACGCCCGCTCGCTGTATGGAGGGAGATAGCGGCACTATCTCCCTCCATACACGTCCTGCAATGGCAGGACGTAAAAACACTATTGGGCCGTCACTAAGGGGTTAATTCTCCACTTTTAAAAAGCCCTAACTTTTTTATTGTTCCATGGTGAGCTGTAGGTGTTATTGGCCCTATTACTAGGGTACATATACTGCATTATATAACTTCTGGAGGGCAGGGAGAAAAACCTCAGTTCTGTCATTGTGTTGTTTCTACAGCGTTGGGTCATGCAGCATACATGATATGATACATTCTCTCTGCTGGTTGGTTCGATTAGGATCTTATTAGGTGTTTCCACTTTTGCATAATAAAAACCGTTTTGGGGGGGAATTTTTTATTTTTTTTTATCGCTGCTCTCAAAGTCTCATCCCTTTTTTATTTTTCCATAGAGGGCTTGTTTTTTGCGTGGTGAACTTTAGTTTTTACTGGTACCATTTTGGGGTATAGATAGCTTTTTTGATCACTTTTATTGCGTTTTTGGAAGGCAAAATGAATGAAATAAGTATTTTGACTCAGTTTTAAGATTTTTTGAAACATTTTTTTGCTATGCAGGATAAGTAGTGTGTTCAATTTTACAGGCTGTTGCACATGCAATGTTACTAAACATATGGGGGCTTATTTAACTTTTTTTTACATTTTTTATGTCCCTGTGTACTTGTAGGGGCTTCAACCTGTGAAACTGATCGCTGTGTGAATACATTGCAGTACTTCCATACTGCAATGCATTACCGCTTATCATAGCACTCACAGACCATGGCAGAGCCGAATGCTATTGTCTGGTGTCCGGTTGTCATGGCAACCCATCAGTCCTGTGTTATTTACACAAGTGATTGCTGCAGGTAATAGGAAGTCAGATAGGGACATCATCATTGATGTCCCTTAAACCTACTTCCATGTGACAGGCTTATGGGACATCATCTGACCTTCTGGCCTGGTGACATCAGCTGGTGGCGTCGGAATACTGAAGCTACGGTCTGGCGCCAAGGTTAGTACATTATTTTTATATAGTTTTGGGCCCAAAACTATATAACAGAAATAACTCGGAAAACGTCTAACAGAGTTTAAAGGTATGACTTATGGCAGAACTCACAGACCATTTACACCATGGACAGGAGTTGACCCACTGACTTCCATCAGAGACCTCTCAATGAAACCCTGGGTATGAGTGTATCTTGACGCCACTGGAAGGTAGGGGTTTGACAGAAGAGAACGCCCCTCTCACACCCCTAGCTCCCAATAGGCTCAACATTTTAAGGTCCTGGAAGGCGCTAAAGCAAAGAGCTGTCAGGCATACAATGCTCAATGCAACGCAGCTTACCGCCTGTCCCCGCTCCCCACGCTGTGGCGTACCAGCTGTCCTCCTCCTAGTGTATGTGGCTGCAGGCAATAAGGGAGTGGCCGGCGTCCCAGTAGCCTCCATGCTATCCTCCTGCAGTGTCCGGGGACGCATGTGAGGGAGTGCAGCGCCTCTGCTGGCTCTCTGCTGTGTGTGCACCGCGTCTGTCACTTCCTGAACCACGGCGCTGTGTCCCTCTGCTGCCAACCAGAAAGTTCAGCACATCTGTGGCCGGGGGAGCGACTTCTGCAGCGCCGCCGGGAAACCCACTTCACGGCAGTGTGGCCCCAGTGATGCTGACCCAGCTCTGCTATTCAACACAGAGCGGGGTGCTGCGTTCTGGGCCACCGGCGGGGAAGGGCTTTTTTTATTCAACTGGGCTAATGCGCACCTGCAGTGGCGTCCCTGAAGTGAATAATGTCCAGGGCGCTTTGGATGAAAGCAACTTCCAGCAGCTGCTTGACCTCAGTGGCCTGGCAGGACCTGCAGGCAAGCCAGCTGGGCAGCCAATCAGGTGCAGGGGGCGTCACCCCCTGTCAATCTTGACTCCACCAGTACTTCCTGGTGGCGTCAAGATACACTAATACCAAAACCCTGCATGTGATGATAATGATGACTGCTGAAAAGTTTTCTCTACAGAACAGGAAGTGTCTGACTATTATTAGGCTTAGTGGTCAGTGTGAGAACTGCAGGATTTTAGGATCTTTATACTATATAGATTGTGACAATTAAATTAAAATATCACTAAGAAGCATTACAAATATGCTTAACATAACTTTATTTATACTATAGGTCATTATCTGATGACACATTGAATCTTATTTACTCATACTGTGAGTTACTCAAGGACCGTGGCCAATCAGCTGATCAGGCGTTTGATGTCAGTGCCGCAAAACACAGGTCAGAGCGGAAGCTGCTTCTCCAACCCCTGTCTAGTGGCCGGATCTTGTAACTGCAGGCATATCTCCCATTGATTTTACTGTGAGCCCTGCCTGCAACTACCAGCGCCAGCCACTACAGAGAGGTCAGAGCAGCAGCTTATGAATACCCCAGAATACTGCGGCACTGACAGCAGACGCATAATCAAGATCGCTGCTTTTTGTGAAATTAGCCTAGGTGCTAGAAAAGGAAACATTCTAACAGAATGGAATAAAATGAGCTACTAATAGAGATGAGCGAGCATACGCACTAAGGCAAACTACTCGAGCAAGTACTGCCTTTTGCGAGTACCTGCCCGCTCGTCTCTAAAGATTCGGGTGCCGGCGGGGAGCGTCGGGGGAGAGCGGGGAGGAACGGGGGGAGGGAGATCTCTCTCTCACTGTCTCCCCCTCGCTCCCCCCTATTCACTCCCGCAACTCACCGCTCCCCCCCGCCAGCACCCGAATCTTTAGAGACGAGCAGGCAGGTACTCACATAAGGCACTACTCGCTCGAGTAATTTGCCTTAGTGAGTACGCTCGCTCATCTCTAGTTACTAAGTGTATGTTGTCTCATAGAAAGTGTGTCAAATTATAAAATAAGGGCCTGTTCCCATCAGAATTAGGGGATTCCGTTTTTTCCTGCTCTGTTTGGAGGAAGCAGCACCCCTTGATTGAACGGTCCTGTTTTATGATGGAACCGAGCTGCCCTCCCCATTGACTATACTGGTGTCCATTCGACTTCCGGCCCGCAGTCCAGCATTTTGCCGAAATTTACAGGACGAAACAATGTAGCTTGTTGCAACATTTTGTCCTGTTTTCTAGTGGAAATCATTCGGAACCTCCGATGTTGGTCCAACCCCTTAAATTCACGAGAATTAGCTTTTAGAGAAAACTTTTCATCATTATCTCACTTTGATTTCCCTTGAAGTAAAACTTCCCCTCCCCGGCTCTCTACCATATGACTGCCTCATGACACAGAGCGACCACAAGATTAACATTCGCAACGCTGCAGCGAGAAAAAACAGAAAGTCAGCTAGAACGTACTAATCAGACACCCTCAGGCATTATATACAGAATGTATATATATATATATATATATATATATATATATATATATATATATATATATATATATATATTAGTAAGTTACACAGTATCTGCAGCACACAGCGGGAGGGATTGAGGGTCCGTCACTCGGGGTAGTACTTGGTAACATCTTACTCTACACCATGGCCCTGTACTTCTCTGCTCTCCCTCCCACGTTAGCAATAGGCGCGTTAAGTAGAACAGACACTTCCCAGCATGCACGGCTCAGCCTTTGGAGAGGAATCTGGTCTTTCCAGCTAGGTGAGGCATGTAAACAGCACACCTGGTCGAAGGGAGTGGAAAGCGGGAGGGAGGCGGCAGTTAGAGGAGTTAGTGGAGTCAAGAAAGGCCTCAGAGAAAACACACGAATCCAGAGTAAATAATACTAAAAACTGCCATGGTTTGGCTTAAAGGGGTATACCCATCATAGCCGGGATGAATATAGCCGTTTGTACGCGGTGGGCGGGATTACAGAAGGGCCTGAGCTCGCAGCTTTACTAGGAAGTGATATAAGGATACACTAGACGGACCAAGTGACCTTCTATTGCTATCAGTTTTCTAAGTTTCGGTAACTCGCCTTTAATTACAACGGCCGGCGCAGATGTTTCCGTAACTTCAGGCTGAGATGGGAATACCCCTTCAAAAACTAACATGCACGAACAAAGCCTTAAGGCCCGTGCTAACTGCCATATTACACCTCCAATCTTATGCAGCCATGATAGGGCAGACGAAGCAGCGGAGGGCTTTACTCTATGGAGTCTGACATGAAAAACAAATCGCAGCGGGCTTGGAGGTTGTGCTACAATGTGGCATTTAGTTTTTCTGTACCATGTTGTTTCACTGCCTCTCAGATCAATGTTTTTGCTTTTTCACATTTACCGCAGATGCCTAATAAAATAGTTTTTGACCTAAAAATTTGTGGCAAGCTGCAAAAAAGTGCCGGATTACAGAGCTATTCTCCTGTAGAAAACCATCCGCTCATATATGCAGCACACAGCGGGGCACGGACTCCGTGTGTGTGAGGTCGAAGGCTTTGTCGTACATCCGAATTTTGCTACATTTCTTGTAATAATGAAAAATATTACAGCATTTTTATAAACATGTAGCCTCAGACTGGTTCTTGGTCTCTCTCCTGTAGTGGAATCGCCCTTTTCGGGACGGGTGCTCCATCTGAGGGATTGGTTCACTTTGGGGTGATTCTGGTAAAATGGGTCAAAATTTACACAACTAATTGTTGCAATAGTACTGTCATTTAGTCCAGATCCAGATCATCTGCCCATTAGTTTGACTCCGAGTTTGGAACCTGCCACTTTCAGTCATTCTGACTAGTCGTAGCAGACGTGACAGTAATCATTTCATTCCTCTAAGGGCTTAATCAGACGACTGTATATCGGCCAGGTTTTCATGCTCGGCCGATATACAGTGTCCCTCTCTGCAGGGGGAGAAAGCTGGAAGAGCTGGGAGCAGTGCTCTGAGCTCCCGCCACCTCTCCACCCCTCGGCACTATTTGCAGTTGGGGCAGGATGGGGGCGGAGCTAAGTTCTGGAACAAAGCTCTGCCCCTTCCAATTGCAAATAGTGGCAAGTGCACTGCTCCCGGCTCTTCCAGCCTCCCCCTCCAGGCGTAGAAAACCCGGCCGATGTATGGTCATCTGAAGCCGCCCTTAAGGTGGTTTCACATGGGAGAGAAAATCATGTGATTTTCGCGTGATGCGAGAGTCAGTAAAAAAGCAGATTATGAAACCAATGATTTTCAATGGTTTCCTCCCCATCTGCGGTGTTGAAAGAACAAAAAATGGCGGCTGCTCTATCTTTCTGCTATGTGCGAATTTTTTAAATCTCCCGTGTTTCCCTATGGAGCCTCTTTTGTATTGCAAGTTTGTTGCGTTGCCATGTGATTTTAACATTAGAAAGTCCTATTGACTTTTGCAATTTAAAAAAAAAAAAAATGTGCAATTTTATCTCGGGCGACAAGATTGTCGCGAGATTATTCTAAAAAAAAAAAAAAGCATTGCTGACTTCCAAAAATGTCCTATATATTGTGGGTTCTTGCAGATTTTAGAAATGCATATCTGCAGCAGACGTCCCGCAGCCTAATTTTGCATGTTCTTTCCCCGTTGCATTATTGTGCAGGATGAACTAAGTCCACAGACTACAGTTTAATGGATGAGATTTTGGCACATCACACTGACGCTCCGGCCCTGATCTACCATGACAAGTGTCTACTACGCCCGTCTTGGTATAAACTGCGCTGGGCACACCTCTCAATGCATTTGTCGCATCTTAAGATTAAGTCTATGTTCCAGAAATCAGATGCCAGCTATGAATTGCCGTAGATTTGCACCAAGATTTACACCAGTTTCTTGAGGTATAGTACATATGGTGGGCAGTGGAAGACCAAACCCCCTCTTTGGAAAAGTGCAAAGAGTGGAATACAAATGTAATAAAGTGTTAAATCTTTTTGAAAAAAAAAAACATGCACCAAATCTTGCAACTTTTTAACATCAATAAACGAGCGCAAGTGCTTTGATAAATCCGCACCCTCGTGTTTCATAAGCAGAGTTTTCAGGAGTGGATGTGGATATATAAAAGTCACATACCTTACCGCTCCATCCACTTCAATGAGATAGAATGAAAAAAGTTTGGGACTGTGTTAGCGGGGAGAACAAAACTACATGATGGTATTTTCAGCTTTCGAACCTCTCAGGGTTCATTATGCCTGAGGAAGGACCCTGAGAGGTTGGAAAGCTTGCCATAACATCATGTATTTTTGTTAGCCATTAACCCTTTGCAATCCAATTTTGAATTCAGGGTTTCCTAGGGGGCTTTCTCTTTCTGCCATTTCACAATGGCGCCATCTGCTGGCTAGAGCCAGTACTGCGGTATGGGATATGCTGGAGAGGCCCCTGACAACAGAGCGGCCAGTATTATACAGTAAGAATACCCTGACGGACGTCTTCCGACATCGGAGATGTACAAGCTTCAATCAGACAGTCTTCAGACAGTGGATTGGAAAGGGTTAAAGGTATCATATCTACAAGATCACGTGGTTTCTCTTTCTGGGAACAATCACACTTCATGATGCATTCAAGCACTTGTGTGTCTCCAGCAGTCCCACTGGAATGCATGGAGCAGTAATGCGCACATGTGACCGCCGCTCCATTCTTTCAGGGACGTCCAGGACCTTTCCCGTGATCGGTGCGGTATCCGGTAGTCGGATCTTTACAAACAGCCGATCATTAAGCTTTTGTGCTGCAGTTCTGAGACGCCCTATAGCACCATGTGTGAACATGAGCTAATATTGGGTTGCAGTGGGTTCTCCCCCGTTTATCATACTAACATTCCTTTAACCCCCTAGTATTGACATGTAAAACTTTCCATTTTCTGTGGATTTTACTGCGATTTATATGTGTTTTAGCAGTTTTTTTACATGCAATGTCCGTGTGCTTTGCATCTGTTGTTCACTGATCCGCACTTCCTTTTTCTTCATATGGCCCCCATTGTAACGACGTTTAAAGCGGATCGCACTCACATGGCATTCAAGTGTGATACGTTTTTCTCACGCTCCCATAGACAATAATGAGCAATTCTTAAACAACAATTGCCCAAAAATGGGGCATCCAGCGATTTTTTTAAAATTCTGACTAAGCTATTGATCCAAGTGAAAAACCGCAGATGTGAATTAATGAATGTTTTTTTTTCTATGCAAGTTCTGTCCATCTCGGACGCGGACCGAACCGGCATATGAAAACCACCCGTGTGAATAGAGCCTTAGCTGTACAGACAGTTTAAGCCTTTATGCAGCTGAGGCCGGCTGCACATGAACAAGTCGGATTCCGTATGCGGGAGCCCACAGCGGAATACAGTTCTGACCCCGCGTACCTTCTCTTTCTGTATTGCAGATGACCACCGACACTCGCCGTCAGTCATGCGCAGTATAGATTGTATATTTTAAATATACATGCTCCCCCGTGCCGCCGCTAGGCAGTAACATGGGCACCCGCAGCCTATCTGCAATGTCAGTTGTGGATGGGCTGCGGGTCGGACGGCTTCCATTGACTTCAATGTTTTAGGGTTACATATGACATTTTGGTCACTATCTATTCCATGTTTTTGGGAGGTGGGATGAAGCAATTGTTTAATTATTTTTTTTATGTTTTTCCCCCCACGGTGCTCACTGGTATACATGACTTTATTCTGTGGGGCAGAACGATTTACGTAATATACTTAAAAAATTAATGTTTGTGTCGCCACATTAAAAGACCCGTAACGCTTTGATTTTATGGTCAACGGAACTTTATGAGGGTTTTTTTTGTGGTCCGATCTGCAGTTTTTATTGATAACCATTCAGGCTCATGCAGACGACCGTATGCGTAAAACGCGGTGTGGGTCACGCAGAGTTTTACCGGTCTATGTGAGGCAGCAGACAGATGGCTATCGCAACGTATGGCAGCTAGTGTACTGCGCATGGTAGCGTATCTCCAGCGTGCGGTCAAGCGGTGTAACTTTTGTGTTTTCTTTATATTCCCCGCTCTGTCTGGACAGCGTACCCATAGGAAAGAATATGACTCTCGCTGCGGGATATGCGGTGGGTACTGGTGCATTATGTCTCCACCGGAACTATGGGTGGAGACATGGGTTCGCGGGGCTCAGTGATAGGGAATGGCCAGGTCACGCCCCCAGCTGTGGATTGGCTGACGCGGTGTAGTAGTGCACACATGCAGCCTTTAGCCCTGTTCCTGGAGGCCGGGTGGGAGTGTTGCGAGGTTGCTGGAGGAGTTGGGCGGGCAGCAGCAGTAGCAGCAGGAGCTTCAGGGCCGGCCCCACTTCCAGCGCCATGTCTTCTTGGGGGTTGGGAGGATGAGGCAGGAGGCCGAGCTCAAGAGGGCACGTCTGCGGCAGCCAATCAGCCGCTGGGAGCGTTTCCTTATACTCAGGACTCCACCCATTATTCTGGTGGAGATATATGACACCAGTACCTACGCGGTGAAGTAGACCATGCTGCTATTTTTTTCACACACATATTGACACGCAGTGTTTACATGCTAATGTAAGTCCATGTACTTTCATTGACTCCATTTACCGCGTGTCACACAGCCGTGCATCACATGCATAATACTCTAAGATCACGGTCGTGTGAATCAGCCCGTCTTGATTACATACAACTTTTTGCTGCTTCTTATTCCAGTTTTGAGAGGCGGAATGAACAAAACAGTAATTATGTACTTTTTCTTTTTTAATGGTATTTAATTTTTTGCAGAGTTTTTTTCTTTTTAAGGCTAGTTGTCCACGTTCAAGTTATTATTGCGAGATCCACGGCGATCACACTCATGACACGTTTTCCATCGGAAAACTATGGAAAGCGCAGCCCGACGTCCATGAGTGGAGAATCATAGCAATTCTCCGCAGTGAGCCTACAAGGTCTGATCGAGGAGACCTTGTAGCGCTCCCCTCCCTCCTCCCCCGTGGCGGACTATCGCTAGCGATATTCTGTTCCGGCCATGGACAGGGGGCCTAACTTTGAATAACAAAGCACAAAATAAAACACTACATTTGCCCATTTCTGCTCAGTGTTCGTCTTCAGGTCTAGTGAGAAAAGTTTTAGTGCTGTTTTATGCTAGAAGTGCATGATATGTATTACTTATTAAATGAGTTGCATTCATTGGGGGTGTATATATTGAATACACTGCATAGCAGGGGTGAATTGTGCCCCAACTCTTTTCTACTACCCGGTTTTAGGCCGCTTTTGCTCCCGTATTACCGATAAGTGTTCAGGTCCAACCGCAGGTCTGCTGACCCGAACTCTCGGTATCATACCCACAATGCTGCGATCAGTAGACTCAGTCTGACGGAACACTCGTCACAACAGGCCCAACAATGCTTCTAATATGCTTGTGTGAAAGTAACTTCCCAGTGACCGCACAACTGTAGCATCACTGGAATTTCACAGGTTCCTCATTTGGATCAAACTTTTCAAAAGCCGTTCTCCAACAATCTGCCTTCAATATGGGCCTTATAGACGGACCATAAATCTTCTTCTGCTCATATACTCCATCTATATCATCGCATTCCCCTTGCCTTTGTGTAGATATTACACATTTGGAGGTAATTCCAGGTTATGTACAATTCCCGGCAGCCTGACTATAAATTACACAAGCTTTGGATTTAGTTATCACTGTTGTATATGGAAACATTTTAAGGAGAGGCTTATAAAAACATCCTTGTAGGAGATGCGGCTTTTAGATTACTCAGGCTTTGTGTGCACCAGATTTAAAGGGCCATGCCAGTGGCTTTTTTTTTGTCCTGTATTATATAGCTATCCCCCAGTATACGAGGGGTGACTGAAAAGTTCTCAGCTCACCCAATAAAGGTTGTCAGTAGTCCAAATGTTTATGGCTACTTTTCAATGTAGTCCCCTTTTAGGGCCACACACTCTTGCCACCGGTGCTGCAGGCCCATTATACCCTCCTTGTAGAACGTTTCTTCCTGCATGGCAAAAAAGTCCTCCAGCCATGACGTCATCATCTGATCGAAAATGGGTTCCAGCTAGATGTTTCTTGAGCTTAGGGAAGAGATGAAAGTCAGCGGGGGCCAAATCGGGTGAATAAGGTGGGTGCCAAAGCAGTTCAAAGCCACAGGACTCAATTGCACCCAATGTGTGTGCGGGCACATTGTCCTGATGAAATAGTACTCGTTTTGTCAACCTCCCGACGCGTTTCACTTGGATGACCTTCCTCAAATACATTCGTTGAGCAACATAATATGCTCTGTTTCACCTTTTTTGAGGTATTCAGCCAGAATAACACCCCTCAAATCCCAAAAAACAGAGACCATCACCTTGCCAGCTGATGGGACTGACTTGAACGTCTTGTGGGTGGGTGAGGAGGGGTGTTTCCACTGTTTCGATTGAAGCTTGGTTTCGGGATGAAAGTGGTGAACCCATTCTTCATCCATTGTCACAAAATGTTTGAGAAATGTCACAGGATCTGTCTCAAAAAGGGTCAAGTTTTCGGCTGACATGACGTCTCTCTGGCATTTGTTTTTTGCTGTTAAGTGCAACTTTTATGATGTGTCCAACACGTTCCTGAGATATGCCCACTCTCTCAGCAATGTAGCGTTCTGTCACACGCCGGTCTGCCATGATGATATCCTGGATTGCAGTGACGTTTTCCTCCGTACTGGCTGTTACCGGTCTTCCACTGCGAGGTGCATCCTGGACAGAGGTGTTCCCCCACTTGAATTCCGCCACCCACTTTTTCACAGTGGAACAGGAAGGGGAATCCTCCCCTAATGTTTCCATCATGTCATTATGGATCTCCTGTGCACTCATGCCCTTTCTCAGCAGGTATTAGATGACCGCACGCTTGCTCTCTTTTTCCATTTTTGAAGATGTTCACACCTTGGACACTTCAAACTCCAATATCTGAAACAAAAAAAAGATATTAATGAAAAATGTGGTCTGTAACCTAGCAAAGGCATGTACTATTAGTTGCTAAACTGACATTCGGCTAGGACAAGTATATTATGGGTGGGCTGAGAACTTTTTAGTCACCCCTCGTATATAAGTGAGCTGATGTTACCTTTGTTAGTTGTGTCTCTCTATCTGAAACTTTCTCCTCAGATGGTCATGTGACCTCGGTTCTGACCAGCTAAGATCTACTTGGGGTTGTGTGTGAAGTTTCTAGTCAATTTACCATTCTGTGTGATGCTATTACATGGATTTATTACAGAAACTGCCTAGAGGGGGACGCAGACACTCCTATCACAGATACTGATGATGATCACACAGCTTCTGTCACACCGTTATAATAGAGGAGATCACAGCTCATCCTCCTGACTGTATACTTAGAGTTCAATTACATGGGCAAGTTTCAGGCAAGTGCGATATTGGTCGCACAGTACCTTTTCGGCCTGCAGGGCATGTTCATTTGCTCACAGCAAACAAACGCACCGATTGAAACGGCTAATTAGTTCCAGGTGTGTTCTTTTTCCAGCGCAATTCCATAAAGTTTCACTCATCTCTTTACGTATTGCGCACCCTCCATAACTTCTATGGGAATCTTTGGTGCACAAATGCGCAGCAAGACAGCGCATGTTCTATGGTTCTTTATGCATCTAATAATGCGCGCACAAAATACATCCATGTCTACAAACCCATTGAGGTCAATAGCTTCTATTCACTGTGTATTGCGTGAGCAAATACCTTCCTGTGAAGCCGGCACATGCACGCATTTGCACTGCGGAATCTGCGGTCTGCGCCGCAGATCCGCAACAAAAGATGTTCATAGCGTGCTATGTAAAAATCGCTTCTTCCAGCACACTCACGGAATTGAGAAAAATTACAGCATGCTCGATTTCTGTGCGGATTCCACACGGACAGCTTCAATTGAAGTCAATGGAAGCATCTGACCCGCGGCCCATGTGCAATTGACATTGCAGAAGGGTCACGGATTCCACATTATCACCTAGCTCACGGGCCCAGGGACGGATTCCACTGCGGAATCCGACCCGTTCTGGTGCAGGCAGCCTTAGTTGGAGCACCAGCTTTGCATTTGTTTGACTGTGCATCAGAACGATTCCTGACATCCTCCTCTGACCCCTTTTGGTGAGGAATTGTTTTCATCTACAGGATCCCCTTACGCTACATGTTCTCTGTATACTCTCCACACTGTTACCCAAGAAAACCTCACACGGTTGGCAGTGACATCCCGGCCCCGGCTAGTCTAGCACCGATGACCCCGCCTCTTTGGAAGTCGCTCAGATCGGTAGATTTTCCCATTTAATGTCGATTCACACTGAAACTGATCCACGGAAAACTTGTCCCGTGATTTTATGCCGCACTCCAGGGATCATTTTCATTCAAAGAAGCTCCAATAGTAAAAGGAACGGCACTGTCATTTGATACCAAATGTATAATTACTATACATTTTTGCAGCGAGGACTCATTAAAATCATCACAATGCATCATTCAGCAGTAGAACTTTGCAATATATATTGTAGCAAGCGGGGGTACACTTGCCTGCGGATCGCCGCCCTCTGGCACATGAAAATGGCACACTACACGTGTAGAAACTGCTCAGGAGATGTGGGTTTCTTTATCTGGCTCCTGCCAGCCTTTATTTGTCATTACCGCAATCACAAAACACAGCAATATCATCCAACATCAATATACACTGTCCATATGCACCCCACTTGGGTGTGAGTCCAGGGTAGTCGCCCCTGTCGGACTCTGAACTCTGGACCCAGGACCGCCACCAGCCTGCAGCACCTCAGCTATGCTGCACTGGTCCTCTCTCTAACTTGATTCTGGCAGGAACAGACCCTTTTCTAGTTCCTGCTCCACCCCTTTGTGTTAACCCTCGCACCAGAAGTCCTGTCTGCAGCCCTCTACAGGCCCTTATGTGTACTGCACTACTACAATATATATATATATATATATATATATATATATATATATATATATATACATACCTCTCAAGACCACCTATAAAATACCTCACACGACTCCATTAAGTTTCCACACATGACTCCCATAACCCCTCCTGTACATCCCATTGTCCTAACACTCCCCCCCCCCCCCCCCCCCGTACATCCCATTGTCCGGCACACTTTTCCCCCCTGTACATCCCATTATCCGGCACACTTTCCCCCCTGTACATCCTATTATCCAGCACACTTTCCCCCCTGTACATCCCATTATCCGGCACTTTCCCTCCCTGCACATCCCATTATCCGGCACACTTTCCCCCCTGTACATTCCATTATCCTGCACTTCCCCCCCTGTACATCCCATTATCCCGCACTTTCCCCCTGTACATCCCATTATTCGGCACACTTCCCTCCCTACACATCCCATTATCCGGCACACTTTCCCCCCTGTACATCCCATTATCCCGCACTTCCCCCCTGTACATCCCATTATTCGGCACACTTCCCTCCCTGCACATCCCATTATCCGGCACACTTTCCCCCCTGTACATCCCATTATCCCGCACTTCCCCCCTGTACATCCCATTATTCGGCACACTTCCCCCCTGTACATCCCATTATCCCGCACTTCCCCCCTGTACATCCCATTATTCGGCACACTTCCCTCCCTGCACATCCCATTATCCGGCACACTTTCCCCCTCTACATCCCATTATCCGGCACACTTTCCCCCTGTACATCCCATTATCCGGCACACTTTCCCCCTGTACATCCCATTATCCGGCACACTTTCCCCCCTGTACATCCCATTATTCGGCACACTTTCCCCCCTGTACATCCCATTATTCGGCACACTTCCCCCCCTGTACATCCCATTATCCCGCACTTCCCCCCTGTACATCCCATTATCCGGCACACTTTCCCTTCCGGCAGGGTACCACATATTCCTCTCATCATCCATAATGTATGCCCCTCGGCCTGCACCCCCCATCTCTCTGCATGTAAATCACATTAGTTGTACTTTAGGCCGCACGAGGCTGGTGTGTAAATCACATTTCTCTACGTTTTGGGTCATCCATCTCCTCAGCAGCCACAGCTTGTACCGCCCGCCGGTGCTACATCACACTCATGCATGTATAATTCACGTTTTATCGGCAGCCGCAGTCCTGTCACAGACTCCGCGCTGCTGGGACTGTATGGCTGCGGCCGGTCTGACGTCATTTTTACATATTATTTACCATAATCCGCTTTTATTAACATCATGCCGTCTTATAGCGGCCATTACTCCAGTCTGCGCGACAGTACGTATATATATATATATTAAGCGCTGCGGAATAAGTTGGCGCTATACAAATACCATGATTTGATTTGATTTTTGATATTACACTCAAGTTCGGCACTATGGAGCAATTCCAGCAACCTCATTGGTTCTGATTCACAATTCCAGCAATCTCATTGGCTGTTTGGGTTCCCTGATTCAACCTGATTGGTTGTTATAGTATAATATAGATATATGCCGACGGGTACCGCATGGACTACTTCACCTTTAGTAATCCTAGAAATGCCTCACAGGTAAAGTGGTGGGAAATTGCCGCCCAAATATCAAAGCAATGCATCATGGAACTTGTAGTTTCAAAGGCCGGAACGCTGTGACCTGGTGATGACGGTGAACTACAATCCCATCATGAGGATGTCACGTGACACTAGACGGCCAATGAGATTGAGCGGCGGTGTAGTTCACTCCTTGGAGGTTCTGGCTGGCGGTATATGGAGATGAGTCGTCGGAGGTGTTCTCATGTTGGCTGTGTGGCAAATCGCCCGATTTGTCATGTGCCCATAGTTTGTTTTTTTTTAACTTGTATTTTATTAAGGTTTTACAATTTTACAACAAAGTGGTAGACATTTCGCTGAAAAGTGGTACAATCATGCAGATTTACAATAAGCAGTGTCTACAATGAAATGGAGGAGACTGAGGGGATGCACACCAGAGAGCCTTCAGCATGGTGTTTTTTGTAGTATCTCAGCTCAGTCTTAATTTGCAGTATTCATTAAGAGAAACAGTGTATAGAATAATCGGCCTGGCCAGGGCCCAACTTGGTGATGTAGAAGGGGTTGGAGAACATAAGGGGTAGACAAGGTAGGGGAGGTGACGAGGGGGGGGGGGGGTGACAGGGACAGCTTGGGTGTTTCCCGCGGGGTGAAGATTGCCAGAGACAGTCCTGGTCCATGTGTTTTGCTACAGTGTAGCTTTCAGTTGGTTGAGAAGGTTTTCCCCTTTTTATTGTTTTGTTTGTTTATTTCCCTCTCTATTTCGTAACTCTTATAGTGAGGGCAGGAACCTATTGTTTTGTGAGGGAAGTGAATATTCCAACCATGGGGACCATATTTTTAGGAATTTTTCGTGTTTGTCAGATAAGATGGAGGTTAGTTTTTCATTTGTTAGGTACCAGTCTAGTCTACGTTTAACTTCGGTGAAGTCTAACGAGGCTTTTTGCCATGAGTGTGCAATTACCTGCTTCGTGGCTAGGAAAAAAAAGGATATTAGTTTTCTGGAGTCAGAAGGGATGTTATTTATACGTTTGTTTAGGAGGGCCTCCCAGGGGTCCTTGCGGATGTTGTAGTTTGTAACTGAGTATATTATAGAGTAGACTCTAATCCAAAGCCTTTTCACTCTAGGACAAGTCCACCAGATATGGAGCATGTCTCCTGAGGTTAACATGTGCCCATAGTTTAACACGTTGAATGGAGGCGGTTTTGTTGTGGTTGTTGAGAAACCTCAAGTCCCAGCGTGGTTTGATATTCTGTAGCTTTCATAGCATGCTGGGACTTGTAGTTTTTCAATGAGTGAATCCCAAGATATGAAAGAATAAGGCCAGATTCACATGAACGTATCTGCACGCATATTTGCTCATGTAAAATGTGCGCTCGCAATACGCGGAATAGAATTGATTTCTATGGGTTCGTTCACGTTCGCACCTTTTGCATGCACAGTTCAGTCGCAACAAAAAATACGCAGCATGTTCTATTTTCCTGTGCATTCGCTAATTGGCCATTTCAATGGCTGAGAGAATCGGCGCGTGTTTTTTGCACACGCAGGAAAATGCAGTTAAAAACAGTTGCGTGCACAAATATGCAACGCCTGATGCAAAAAAGCACACGCGAATATGCTTATGCTCGTGTGTATCAGGCCTAAGGCACTTGTGCTACGTATTTGCGCAATGGGGTTGTATATTTGCGCGTGCATGTGTTACTGTGAAACCACGCTCCCGTGCATTGGAGTTAATTAGCTCAATATGTGGTATTTTCATGCGCAAATACGCAGGTAAATAGAGCTGCGTAATTTTTTTGGCGCAAAATATGCTTATTTGAAAGAACCCATTGAAATCAATGGGTTCTATTCACTCGCAAAGCTGCGCAAATGTGTTCGTGTGACAGAGGCCTAAGGCCATTCTCACAAGTGCGTTTTCCTGTCTGGGGCCTTGCAGACAGGAAATGCGGCGATTTTCGAGCGCTGTCTGCTCTATTTGACTGCGTTTAGCGCACCTCATCACCTATCACAATGATGGGGTTGCGCTAAAACCTGCTGTCAGAATCAGGAACCTGCGTCCGAAAACTATAGTAAAATCGCAGTGTTTTGCCGACTGCATGTGTCAGAGTGGCCGAAAGCTGTGCGGGCAAAACTGCAGTAAGACCACGTGTTCTTCAGCGCGGTTACGGTTTCTACCATGACCAGATGCGTAACCACGGCAAAAACGTGGAAGGTTTTACCTGTAGAGATGAGCGAACCTACTCGGCCACCCCCCTTTTTCACCCGAGTACCGCGATTTTCGAGTACTTCCGTACTCGGGTGAAAAGATTCGGGGGGTGAGTGGGGGGTTACAGCGGGGAGTGGGGGGGAGAGGGAGAGAGGGCTCCCCCCTGTTCCCCGCTGCTACCCCCCGCTCCGCCACGCCGCTCCCCCGGCGCCCCCCGAATCTTTTCACCCGAGTACTGAAGTACTCGAAAATCGCGGTGCTCGATTGAGTAATTACTCAAAACGAGTACGTTCGCTCATCTCTATTTACCTGTGAAATTTTTGTTGCGGCTTTGAACACACTTGTAGGGTCTGTTCACACGGCGGGATCCTATCTCTAAAAATCCAGTCAAAAGTTGTAGTTTTAAAAGCAGATCTGCACGCGGATTTAACCCTGTCAGTGAGCAAAATTTGCGTGCAAAATTCCAACATCACTTTTTGTGTGCGTTTCCGTGACAGAAAGTTGTAGATTTTACTGCGTTTTTTTTAGGGGCGAAATCCCATTGCGTGAACGTACGCTAACAGAAAAAGTATGGTTTTTTTAAAATGCAAAATAGCTGATCACGGCTATTAACACTTTACATGCCGCTGTCAATTCTGACAGCGGCATTTAAATCCCCCAAACGATGTTTAGGGGTCCCGCCCGTGGTGAGATCGCAGGGAGCCGACCGGGTATCATGGCCTCCTAAAAGGCCCCATGGCTGTCTCAGCAAACTGCCTATCAAGCTATCCCTGTGGGGTGGCTTGATAGACTGCCTGTCAGATCGCAAAATGATGTGATGCTATGGCATTGCATCATACTGCAGGAGCGATCAAAGCCTCACCAGTTGTGGTCCTCTAGGGGGGCTAAAAGAAACGTAAACATCAGATCAATAAAGAGTTACTAATTGTAAAAAAAAAAAAGGTAATAAAAGTTTAAATCACCCACCTTTTGCCATAGCGATAATAAAAAAAATCTACATCCTAAAACAAAAATACACATTTGGTATCGCCGCGTCCGTAAAACTCCGAACTATCAAAGTAATACATTATTTACCCCGCACGGTGAAAGCCACCCTGTCTCCCAGAAAAAGGCAATAAAAGCGATCAAAAAGTCGTATGTATTCCGAAATGGACCCAACGTAAACTACAGGACGTCTCGCAAAAAATGAGCCCTCGCACAACTACGTCAACGGAAAAATAGTTGGGTGCAGAAGATGGCGCAATATAAGTTTGATATCGCAGTAATCGGACTGACCCATAGAATAAAGTTATCATGTCATTTTTACTGCAGTTTGTGGGCCGTAAGAAACAAGACGCACCAAAAGATGGCGGAATTTCATTTTTTTTTCATTTTACTCCACTTAGTTTTTTTTTTTTTAAGTTTTTCAGTACATTATATGGTACGTTAAATAATACCATTGAAAAATACAACTCGTCCCACAAAAAACAAGCCCTCCGATGTCGATGAATAAATCATGGAGAGAGGTAAACATGAGAAGGGAAGTAAAAAAAAGGGCCACGTCATTAAGGGGTTAAAAGCTGGATAACTTCTTTAAACTGTTTCAATGCTGCAGTCAAAGCTGACTGCAGTTTCTAAGCGGTTAGTGGGGATGGGAGAGGTCCCCCTGATGTGAGCAATGACTTGCCATGGCAATGTTCTACAGGCCTGCCATGTCAGTCAAACCTACAGTAATAGATACAGTAATTTCTGTGTATTACTACACTGCAATTTAAAAGTATTGTAGTATATTATAAGGGCTGTCAGACGATCTCACGTTGAAGCCTCTACTAGGACATAGAGAGAAAAGTGAGCAAATATACTCGGTCCTTTATTTAAAAAATAAATAAATAAATAAAGAAGAATAAAATCCATAATTTGTATCTCGACATCTTTAAGACTCGTACAATAAGATAAGCACATTATTTATCCTGCACAGTGAGGACTATAAAAAAAAGACAAACTGTTTTTTGTGCATGCCACCTTCCAAAAAAATCAATAAAAAACAAGCCCCCCCCCTCCCGGCCCCGTCGATGGGAACGTAACCGTTCTGGGTCTTTGAATGCAGCGACACAAAAAATAAAAGTGTTTGTACTGAACAAAAGTAGAAAAGCCGAGAAAACATTCTATAATTTTGGTATATTTGTAATCATACTGACCCTCAGAATAAAGTTACCATTTCATGTATGCTACACTGAGCGCTGTAAAACCGAAACTCCAAAAAACAATGGTGGAATTGCAGTGTATTTTCACCCTCTTCCCCCAAAAGTTGATAAAAGTTATAGAATATATTTTCCCTAAACATACAAATTGCATACAAAATGGCATCATTAAAGGGGTTGTACCTAAATTGTATTTTATTATCTACCTTCAGGATAGGTGATAAAAGTGATCAATGGGGATCTCACCACTGAGACCCCTGCCCATCCCAAGAATGGCGTCTCCATGTCCCCCTCTCCTCCTCACTATGGGCTCACTGCACCCCCTGCAGTGAGGAGGAGACTGAGTGGAGCAGCAGTCAGGTATGCACAGTGCCACTTCACTAGGACTGCCAGAGATAGCCGAATACTCGTACTCAGCTAACGTGTTTCCATCGGCTCTATCGCAATGAATGGAGCAGCACTAGAGAAGCTGTCTATGCACTAGTGTTGTCTATGTACCTCCCGCACCCTAGTGTAGTGTAGATCCCACCGACTGCTACAAGGGTTGTCTGCCATCCCCTAGAAACCTGTCTATGCACAAGTGTCCTCTATGTACCTCCCGCACCCAAGTGTAGTGTAGATCCCACCGACCACTACAAGGGTTGTCTGTCATCCCCTATAGAAGTTGTATATGCACTAGTATCATCTATATACCTCCCGCACCCCAGTGTAGTGTAGATCCCACTGACCACTACAAGGGTTGTCTGTCATCCCCTAGAGAAGCTGTCTATACGCAAGTGTCGTCTATGTACCTCCCGCACCCTAGTGTAGTGTAGATCCTATCGACCACTACAAGGGTTGTCTACCATCCCCTAGAGAAGCTGTCTATACACAAGTGTCGTGTACGTACCTCCCGCACCCCAGTGTAGTGTAGATCCCACCGACCACTACAAGGGTTGTCTACCATCCCCTAGAGAAGCTGTCTATACACAAGTGTCGTCTACGTACCTCCCGCACCCTAGTGTAGTGTAGATCCTATCGACCACTACAAGGGTTGTCTACCATCCCCTAGAGAAGCTGTCTATACATAAGTGTCGTGGACGTACCTCCCGCACCCTAGTGTAGTGTAGATCCCACCGACCACTACAAGGGTTGTCTACCATCCCCTGAAGAAGCTGTCTATACGCAAGTTTCGTCTACGTACCTCCCGCACCCCAGTGTAGTGTAGATCCCACCGACCACTACAAGGGTTGTCTGTCATCCCCTAGAGAAGCTGTCTATGCACAAGTGTCGTCTATGTAGCTCCTGCACCCCAGTGTAGTGTAGATCCCACCGACCACTACAAGGGTTTTCTCTCGGGATCTACAGGAGGTACATAGACGACACTTGGGATGATCTCACCGATCACTACAAGAGTTGTTGTCTGTCATCCCCTAGAGAAGCTGTATATGCACTAGTGTCGTCTATGTACCTCCCTCATCCTAGTGTAGTGTAGATCCCACCGACCACTACAAGGGTTGTCTGTCATCCCCTATAGAAGTTGTATATGCACTAGTATCATCTATGTACCTCCCGCACCCTAGTGTAGTGTAGATCCCACCGACCACTGCAAGGGTTGTCTGTCATCCCCTATAGAAGCTGTATATGTGTAAGTGTCGTCTATATACCTCCCGCACCCCAGTGTAGTGTAGATCCCACCGACCACTGCAAGGGTTGTCTGTCATCCCCTAGAGAAGCTGTCTATACGCAAGTGTCGTCTATGTACCTCCCGCACCCCAGTGTAGTGTAGATCCCACCGACCACTACAAGGGTTGTCTGTCATCCCCTATAGAAGCTGTATATGCGTAAGTTTCGTCTATATACCTCCCGCACCCTAGTGTAGTGTAGATCCTATCGACCACTACAAGGGTTGTCTACCATCCCCTGAAGAAGCTGTCTATACGCAAGTTTCGTCTACGTACCTCCCGCACCCCAGTGTAGTGTAGATCCCACCGACCACTACAAGGGTTGTCTGTCATCCCCTATAGAAGCTGTATATGTGTAAGTGTCGTCTATATACCTCCCACACCCCAGTGTAGTGTAGATCCCACCGACCACTACAAGGGTTGTCTGTCATCCCCTATAGAAGCTGTATATGTGCAAGTGTCGTCTATATACCTCCCGCACCCCAGTGTAGTGTAGAACCCACCGACCACTACAAGGGTTGTCTGTCATCCCCTATAGAAGTTGTATATGCACTAGTATCATCTATGTACCTCCCGCACCCTAGTGTAGTGTAGATCCCACCGACCACTGCAAGGGTTGTCTGTCATCCCCTATAGAAGCTGTATATGTGTAAGTGTCGTCTATATACCTCCCGCACCCCAGTGTAGTGTAGATCCCACCGACCACTACAAGGGTTGTCTGTCATCCCCTATAGAAGTTGTATATGCACTAGTATCATCTATGTACCTCCCGCACCCTAGTGTAGTGTAGATCCCACCGACCACTACAAGGGTTGTCTGTCATCCCCTATAGAAGCTGTATATGCGTAAGTTTCGTCTATATACCTCCCGCACCCTAGTGTAGTGTAGATCCCACCGACCACTACAAGGGTTGTCTGTCATCCCCTATAGAAGCTGTATATGTGCAAGTGTCGTCTATATACCTCCCGCACCCCAGTGTAGTGTAGATCCCACCGACCACTACAAGGGTTGTCTGTCATCCCCTATAGAAGTTGCATATGCACTAGTATCATCTATGTACCTCCCGCACCCCAGTGTAGTGTAGATCCCACCGACCACTGCAAGGGTTGTCTGTCATCCCCTATAGAAGCTGTATATGTGTAAGTGTCGTCTATATACCTCCCGCACCCCAGTGTAGTGTAGATCCCACCGACCACTACAAGGGTTGTCTGTCATCCCCTATAGAAGTTGCATATGCACTAGTATCATCTATGTACCTCCCGCACCCCAGTGTAGTGTAGATCCCACCGACCACTACAAGGGTTGTCTGTCATCCCCTATAGAAGCTGTATATGCGTAAGTGTCGTCTATATACCTCCCGCACCCCAGTGTAGTGTAGATCCCACCGACCACTACAAGGGTTGTCTGTCATCCCCTAAAGAAGCTGTATATGTGTAAGTGTCGTCTATATACCTCCCGCACCCCAGTGTAGTGTAGATCCCACCGACCACTACAAGGGTTGTCTGTCATCCCCTATAGAAGTTGCATATGCACTAGTATCATCTATGTACCTCCCGCACCCCAGTGTAGTGTAGATCCCACCGACCACTACAAGGGTTGTCTGTCATCCCCTATAGAAGCTGTATATGCGTAAGTGTCGTCTATATACCTCCCGCACCCCAGTGTAGTGTAGATCCCACCGACCACTACAAGGGTTGTCTGTCATCCCCTATAGAAGCTGTATATGTGTAAGTGTCGTCTATATACCTCCCGCACCCCAGTGTAGTGTAGATCCCACCGACCACTACAAGGGTTGTCTGTCATCCCCTATAGAAGCTGTATATGTGTAAGTGTCGTCTATATACCTCCCGCACCCCAGTGTAGTGTAGATCCCACCGACCACTACAAGGGTTGTCTGTCATCCCCTATAGAAGTTGTATATGCACTAGTATCATCTATGTACCTCCCGCACCCCAGTGTAGTGTAGATCCCACCGACCACTACAAGGGTTGTCTGTCATCCCCTATAGAAGCTGTATATGCGTAAGTGTCGTCTATATACCTCCCGCACCCCAGTGTAGTGTAGATCCCACCGACCACTACAAGGGTTGTCTGTCATCCCCTATAGAAGTTGTATATGCACTAGTATCATCTATGTACCTCCCGCACCCCAGTGTAGTGTAGATCCCACCGACCACTACAAGGGTTGTCTGTCATCCCCTATAGAAGCTGTATATGCGTAAGTGTCGTCTATATACCTCCCGCACCCCAGTGTAGTGTAGATCCCACCGACCACTACAAGGGTTGTCTGTCATCCCCTATAGAAGTTGTATATGCACTAGTATCATCTATGTACCTCCCGCACCCCAGTGTAGTGTAGATCCCACCGACCACTACAAGGGTTGTCTGTCATCCCCTATAGAAGCTGTATATGCGTAAGTGTCGTCTATATACCTCCCGCACCCCAGTGTAGTGTAGATCCCACCGACCACTACAAGGGTTGTCTGTCATCCCCTATAGAAGCTGTATATGTGAAAGTGTCGTCTATATACCTCCCGCACCCCAGTGTAGTGTAGATCCCACCGACCACTACAAGGGTTGTCTGTCATCCCCTATAGAAGCTGTATATGTGTAAGTGTCGTCTATATACCTCCCGCACCCCAGTGTAGTGTAGATCCCACCGACCACTACAAGGGTTGTCTGTCATCCCCTATAGAAGTTGTATATGCACTAGTATCATCTATGTACCTCCCGCACCCTAGTGTAGTGTAGATCCCACTGACCACTACAAGGGTTGTCTGTCATCCCCTATAGAAGCTGTATATGTGTAAGTGTCGTCTATATACCTCCCGCACCCCAGTGTAGTGTAGATCCCACCGACCACTACAAGGGTTGTCTGTCATCCCCTAGAGAAGCTGTCTATACGCAAGTGTCGTCTATGTACCTCCCGCACCCCAGTGTAGTGTAGATCCCACCGACCACTACAAGGGTTGTTTGTCGGGATCTACACTACACTAGGGTGCAGGAGGTACATAGACGACACTTGTGATGGTCCCACTGACCACGACAAGGGTTGTCTGTCATCCCCTAGAGAAGCTGTATATGCGTAAGTGTCGTCTATGTACCTCCCGCGCCCCAGTGTAGTGTAGATCCCACCGACCACTACAAGGGTTGTCTGTCATCCCCTATAGAAGCTGTATATGCATAAGTGTCGTCTATGTACCTCCCGCACTCTAGATGAGCAGTGTGGCTGCAGATATGAAGTATTCAGCAATCTGTGTATAACAGCATCGCTCCCCAACATTTCCTCTCACAGCTGTTTTTTAATACACTTTACACTACACAACTGCCATACGTGCCCCGCTTGTCAAAGTGTACCTGTAGAATCGTTTACAAGCACTTTAACAGATGGCATGACTTGCTGTACTGCGATGCACAGATTTCTCCACCAGAATGACTGAGAACAATCGTTAGAGCCAATTATCTGTATGTAAATCAAATAAACGATGTAGCTGCCTATTATGGTTGTATCTTTAGGCTATAGCCAATACCTTTCAGATGTTCTCTCTCATAGTGCTTTTACTTTTGCAGCGCCCTGGTATGATGCCTGGTGCCCGAATGCCAGTACCAGGCATGCCGATTGGAGCACCTATGCTCCCGACATATGGACCAGGGACCCCTATGCGACCTGGTATGAACCCTATGCTGATGGACTCATTCAGAAAAAGGCTTATGACCCCACAAGGACATCCTTCGCTACCAAACCAGAGAAGGTGAGTAGTCCTCAAGAGTCTACGTTTTATAGTCTATTCATCCCACTTTTACACTATAAGGCCTCGATCACACGACCGTTTTTTGGTCCGATTTGCAGATCTATAGACCAAATGCATCCCAATGGGATCGGTCACATGTCCGCTTTTTATGCGGATGTGCGATCAATTATAGGACAGAATTCGGCGAACGCGCCTATCTGCGTTCTGCGCATCGCTGTGTTCTATATATGCGCTCAATGGGGCCGGCGGCAGCAGCGCCGGCCCCATTGACAACATATACTTAAAGATCGTTCTCCTCTGCCACAGCTGTAACAGCTGTGGCAGAGAAGAAAGATGTTCGCCCATTGAATTCAATGGAGCCGGCAATACAGCCGGCTCCATTGAAAGCAATGGGCTGCCGGCGAGTGCGGGATGAATTTTCGGGAAGGGCTTAAAAATATAAGCCCTTCCCTGAAAAACATCCTAAAATGTGTAAAAAAAAAAAAAAAATATATACTCACCTTTTCCCTGCAGACGGAGTTCAGCCGCGTCCGGCCGGCAGTTCTCCTGAACTGCTCTGTGTAGTATTCAGCAGCCGGGGATTTAAAATCCCCGCCTGCTGAATGGGCTGTCTCTGATTGGTCATAGCCCTCACCAATCAGAGGCAGCTCTCACTCACCCATTCATGAATTCATGAATGGGTGAGTGAGTGCTGCCTCTGATTGGCTGAACGCAGGGACCAATCAGAGGCAGCTCTCAGCTATTGAATGACAGCTGTATTGCCGGCTCGATTGAATTCAATGGGTGAACATCGTTCTCCTCTGCCACAGCTGTGGCAGAGGATAGCGGGCAGTGCGGGGCGGTTTCACTGAAAACGCTGCTAGGTGCAGCTTTTTCAGCAAATCGTCGTCCCCGGTCACGCGATTTGCGGATGCTTATCCGTTATGCGATCCGCAAATCGCGCGAAAAAATGCCCGTCTGACCGAGGCCTAAGGCCGCTTTCAGACGAGCCTATTTTAGTTCCGTATTTGCGTACCGTAATACGGAGCTAATATCAATTTATAGAGCTATTCACATGTTTCACTCTAGTTTTTTTAAAAACACAACATGATCTATTTTTTGTGTATTTGCCTTCAGATTTCTGTTCTTTTGATATCGGCTAAATACTGGTCAGTGTACGGAGGCAAATACTGAACAGATAGTAATGAAATACTGATGACATACGCTTGTCATGCAAGCTGTAACACGTCTGTAATGTTGATCCATATTAGGGATGTGTTGCAATACGCTCTTCTGATATTGGCCTATGCCCCGCATCCACGTGTAAAACGCACATTGACAAGCGCGATATTGGGCCGGATGTCCTGGCTCGATATCATGCTCGCCCGTGTGAATGTAGCCTTACCGCCAGGTTTCTCGGATTATAACTAATCACTGGGGTCAGAGCAGGGAGACACTTCGTGATCAGCTTATTGTCAAGGAACCATTCTAACAAGTAGGGGTTGTCCGAAACTGGGAAACAAAGCGTAATCAGCGATTCTTTATTGAATTTTTCTAGAATGAAGAGAAGAAAAATGGCCGATAAAGTTTTACCGCAGAGGGTAAGTTTCTTGTAGTTTACTTTGAAGATTACTTACTTTGATTTCTTAAAGGAGTTGGCAAGTTTCTTGTCTGCGCTGGCATCAGGACTGACAAACCTGGCAAGTGTTCGAGGGCCACTGACCTTAGGGGGGGGCACTCAGTGGTGTGATTGATTTCATTCTTAGACATTAAGTGAACCCACGTCTTAGGTTCCTCTTACACGGGATGACTATCAGGCACTTAATTACCCAACAGACGTCCCAGCGATTATCCCTCCGTGAATGAAGGCAGAGCAGCCGGAGACCGCTTCCGCCTGCCAGCCTCCAGTCATGGTAAATAGGCAGTTTTTCATAGATGAACAGTTCTGCCTGCACAAAGCGAGCGAGGAACGAATGTTTTTTCATCAATCAGTCGCCGACAGCGTTTCGACCGAACCATTATTATTCTGATTCACGCAGTCCCGCGAGAATATGAATGATATAATCATTCAGTTTAAAAGGGTCCATGTAGTACCATGGCACCGCAGAAAGCAGAACACGTCCTGCCCCACTGTCCAGCGCCCACTGTCCAGCGCCATGTCATCATGCCACCAGTGCTGTCCCGCATGATGCTGGCCAATAGATGCCAATGCAGAGGATGGAGGATGCTGTGGGAGTATGATGGAGGTGAGTGAGCTTAGTACTTTAGGGCACAGTGAGACCTTAATAGTTGCTCAGGCCTACAGTGGGGCCTATAAATAACTCAGAGGGTACAATGTAACCTTATTAATTACTCACGGGATATAGTGGGGCCTATAAATGACTCAAATGGCACAATGGAACCTTATTATTTACTCACGGGATATAGTGGGGCCTATAAATGACTCAAAGGGCACAATGGAACCTAATTATTTACTCACGGGATATAGTGGGGCATGTAAATTACTCAGAGGCACAGACAGGCCTATAAATGACTCAGGGGGCACAATGTGAGGGTGGTTTCACATCTGCATCAGAACTTCCGACCGGAACTTCTGTCGCAGATCCAGCTGAAAAAAACGGAAGAATGCAGCACTTTTTTCTTCCATCCAAAAGTCGGGCAGCTGAGTGGAAAGTGGGCAGACCCCATTGACCACTTCGGCGCTGTTCGGTTCTGTTTAGAGACGAAACTGTTCTACAGTGGGGATTCTCCTTTTCTACTGCCCAAACAGAGTAGGAAAGCAAAATCTCCAACGCAGACATGAAAGCACCCTGACTCTGCCGCCCAAGGGCCCATATAATGAGGGCCTTCTAGTGAGCTCTGCACCAGTGGTAGCTGAACATAGGTTTTCAGCACCAGGATGTAGACAATGAATGTTTCCACCCACTGACAGCAAAAACAGATCTTGCTAATTATCGGCGTCCCTTTAAATACGTCCAGAGTACCCCTTTAAAAAGTAATTGTCCAATTTGTTGGGATAGTCTAACATATGTTTTATTACCCTTTTTCATGGATGGTTTACATCTTTACACCTTCTGAGTCTGTTTTTCTTCCTTTAAGATCCGAGAGCTGGTCCCAGAGTCACAGGCGTATATGGACCTCTTAGCGTTTGAGCGAAAACTAGATCAAACAATTGCCAGGAAGAGGATGGAGATCCAAGATGCCATCAAGAAACCTCTTACTGTAAGAGGAGTGACGACTTATGTTAGATGTTTACAGTATGGTAACTTCGGTGATCAATTTAAGTGATGGAACTGGTTTAGGTTGTGTTCACATTGGCGGTATGGCTTCCATCTTTACAGTACCCATGATTGATATGTCATATTCTTCATGGTTAGGCTTCACACTGGCGAGAAAATCGTGCAAGATTTGTGCGTTGCAAGACGCACAGATCTCGCACAGATATGAAACCCATCTTTTTGAATGGGTTGGCTCACATTTGTGATGTTGTCCTGCATAGCAACATGTTGCAATGCTATGAAGGTAAAAAAAATTGCAGCTTGTCCAACCTTTTGGCGATATCCCCCATTGTTTTCAATAGGGCCGGCGGCAGCTGTTTTACATGGATTGCGAGGGCGATATCAAGCGGTGAAGCACAGCCTGATATTGCCCACACCCGTGTGAAGCCAGCCTCAGAACGCAAGAGAAACCTGACAGAAAAAAACTGAAGTTCCATTTACACGCAAAGATATAATCTTTCAAAGAACTGCAACATTGGAAGATTTTGCAATCTATTTGCATTAAGTGTTAATAGCCTTTATTATCTTCATTTGCATGTAAAAGGGCCTCCAGGGGCTGTTTGCAGAGCCCAGCCTGTGATTAATCACAGCCCTAGCTGTGCACACAGCTGCATCGGTCTGCTCATGGCTGCCAGCAGATTACAGTGTTAGCTGCCGTCTCCCTTGGAGATGACAGCGTATGGTCTACTGAGAGGTAAACCTGTTTGCTTTATCTCCCAGTAGATGAACGATGAATTTTAACTTCACCTTAAAATCATCGTTTAAACGAAAAGTGTGTGATGCCCGCGTTTACATGTAATGATTATTGCTCATTTTCGGTCATTTGAACGAATTTTGAGTGATAATCGTTACGTGTAAATGAGCCTTAACACTGATGGGACAAAAGGCTCCTGCATTTCTGTTACGTTGCGGTTAGATACAACGTGGCAGATTTACTATTGAAAATTCAACGGTTTTCTGGCTCAAATAGTGCCAGACAACAGTCTTGTTGGTTAGTGCCGCGTTTATCATGTGTTTTCAGACACTTTTAGATGTTTTTTATGACTCGTCCAACAGATGGCTTAGTAAATGGGGGCAAAGCCTAATGTGACATTGTGTGCCGAAAATTGTGCCAAATTTTGTTGCAATTTTAGTTGTAAATATAGATGAGCGAGTATACTCGCTAAAGGCAATTGCTCGAGCGAGCATTGCCTTCAGTGAGTATCTCCCCGCTCGAGACTGCAGGTTTGGGTGCCGGCAGCGGGCACAGAGCTGCCGGGGAGAGCGGGGCGGAACGGAGGGGAGATCTCTCTCTCCCCCCCCCGCTCCCTCCTGCTGACAGCCACTACTCACCGCTCCCCCGCGCCGCCATCCAAACCTTCCGTCTCGAGCGGGCAGGTACTCACTAAGGGCAATGCTCGCTCGAGCAATTGCCTTTAGCGAGTATACTCGCTCATCTCTAGTTGTAAACTAAACCAATGAATAGGTGGTATAACATGAGACTAGACAGTCTAAGGACTAATTTATCATTCAGCAGTCACTGTGATAAGTGTAGCACATTTATATACTGTCGGCTCTAAATTCTAACTATTAGACAGTATTAGTAATTCTGCCCCATAGAGTATTATTATCACCTTGATATTTTCCATGACACCTAAAGGTCCACCACAAAATACAATACAAGTAAGGAACAAACTACATGAATATTAGTCCGCTGAGCCAAAAAAATCTGATAATTATATCGCTTTTAATCTTTCTTTAATTGTATGTATACACTGACGTGCCATAAGTCCTGGGATAGCAGTATGTATGTAGATTAGGAAGTGTCGTTACCTCTGGTGACGGTTTGGGAACGTCTACACCTGTATAAGTTGTGAAGTCTTATATCGTGAGTGAAGTTGAACCCTGGCCAGCGTGCTCCTGGCGAGGCGACGTGAATTATCATACTTGGAACAAGGCATAATAGTGAGTGGCAGACGGATGGGAAATTCAACATTCATCGATCCACAGTGTCACGTGTGTTACGGGGATACATCATAGAAGACTTTACCACTCTTCAGTGGCTGCCCTCAGGTGCTTCATGATCATGATCAGCGGCGCCTCGCTTGAATTGTTTATGCGAACAGACAACTGATTCTGGCAGATGTAACATCCACATTCAGTGCAGGAGACCCCCACACGTATATCCTGCAGGTCCGTACCGCGTTCCTAAGCTTCCATGGGATATGGGAGCAGAAGATCCACCAGAGCACCTCTATTCACACCATGACACCGGACACAGCACCCCACCTGGGCTCCTGAGGTTGCTAACTGGACCATAGAGGACTGGCTACATGTGACGTTGTTCAGTGAGTCGCGGTACCAATTGTTTCGGGTTGATGGTAGGATTCATGTGTGGGCAGACCCCATGAAGACATGGACTCCAGTTATCAACAAGCCACTATGCGGGCTGGTGGTGTTCCATACTGGTGCGGGGTTGTTCTCATGGCATGGGTTAGGTCCACTGGTCCACCTCAACACATCAGTGACCTTCATGTATGTCATGTACCTACCTCCACAATGGTGGCAGAGAAGAAACCAAGAGACCACAGCATCCAGAGCACTAGTGGAGGAAAGGTCTTCATTCAGGCAACGCGTTTCTGTGCCTTTATCTGGCCATTAACCATTCTGTTGGTACTTTACCAGAGGCGCCTGCACTTTAGCTGAGAAGGCTGCTGCTGTTTTGGGGTTTTCAGAGTGCTGTGCTGCTGCACAAGCTCTAAAGTTATTCATATTCCCTCTTCTTATCCTTCATTCCAGCGACCCTCTGCACTATGGAGCGCACAATGATGGGAAATTGTAGCAGGATAATGCACCAAGTCGTCCAGCACTGGCTCTATTAATGGTGCCGCCTGCACGTACACCTGACATGAGCCCAATTGAACATTTATAGGATGTGGTGGAGAGGTTCCCTCGCACTTAAGGTCCTGCACCTACAACTACGGTACCACGGAGCCTTGGGTGGCTATCCAGACAGCATGGCCCAATATTCCTCCAGATGTCTTCCATCTACTTGTGTAATCAATGCCAGGTCAATTTGCTGTACTTTGCCGAGCTGTAGGGGGTCCTACGCATTGTTAGTTTACGTTCCATAACTCTTGGCAAGCCAGTGTATTCTGCATGGAACACGGATTCCCTTTTTGGTGGTTTTTTGGTGCAGAACACTCGTTAAAGCAGACAATTATCTCACCTGACTCATAGACATGAATGCTCAGTTGGGGTGTACGTTCAAGTGTTTTCAGTGGAGAAAGCCACTGTCTGATATTCCTGGCAGCAGTTTGTCTCCATGAAGAACAAAAGGATTGGACAATGCAATTCAGTGTTCTTCTTTCGGCTGGGAAGAGTCAGGAGGCCCCTTTACCCGCAAGAAAATTGTCTGGTCCCTCCAAAATCTCTAAGTTCAGACAACTTTTCCCTAATATGTATGAGGCCTTTTGAAGCCCCGGTCATGTTCAACCCTATCAGGCCTACACTAGCTATAACACACTGTTAGTAACCACCCATACGTGTTTTCACTTACTAGTTGTCTGGGCTTTATCCTACAGGGCTGTAAAAACCACACAAGCCCTGTAGAATAAAGCACCGGGGTCGGAGAGTGCAACAGCTCCCATATCCACAGACCCCGCGGCTTTAATCCTCGTGTTTTTACGGCCCTGAGGATTAAAGCCCACAAAAGCCAGGACGTAAAAAGGCAATGGGGCGGTCACTAAGGGGTTAAAGTGTTACTTTAATATCTTGGAATTTATTTCTGTATTTCATGAACAGAAACATTAACTTGCCCAGAATCCTCCTGTTACCGCACTCGGTGATATGTGGCTTTTTGGGTATTCGCCTTCTTTGGTGGCATTTTTATGTTTCTCTTCATGAACACAAAATCAGTTGTGTAATAATCCAGATTGTTATTTTGTGTTTCATTTCCTTCTAGGGCGAGTGGGCGATAAATGAGCGTTAGATTTAATAGGTTCATACCTCACCTCCCTAACTTTATAATACACTTCTTACTCTACAGCAAAAGCGTAAGCTGAGGATATATATCTCCAATACTTTCACTCCGGGCAAACCTGATGGAGAAGAAGGTGAAAAAGTGAGCTCCTGGGAGCTGCGAGTGGAGGGGAAATTGCTGGAAGATGTGAGTAGGAGACATTGATGAGGGTTTCACGGCTCTTAAAAGGAAAGCCATGGGTCATAATACAGTGAAATACCTTTAATCTGCTAGCCAATTATCCATAAATTTTTGCTTGTTTTCAGCACGGAACTGCAATGGGGTTTAGGATTTATGAATGCCAGAAACGAATGATTTAGGAGGGAGAACCAATTAGGGAATTCACAGCGTGATATTTTGTGTTAATATTTTATTTCAGACGGCCTTACTGAGGGCTTTCCACCCGCACAAATGAGTTTTATGTACTTTTTTTTTTTACAAATACAGCAATTGATAATCCAGCACTAGAGATGAGCGAGTATACTCGTTAAGGCAAAGTACTCGAGCGAGTAGTGCCTTATGCGAGTATCTCCCCGCTCGTCTCTAAAGATTCGGTTGCCGTCGGGGGGCAGGGAGCGGCGGGGGAGAGCGGGGAGGAACAGGGAGGAGATCTCTCTCTCACTCTCCCCCCCCCCTTCCCCCGCTCCTCCCTGCTCACTCACGCAACTCACCGCTCTCCCCCCGCCGGCACCCGAATCTTTAGAGACCAGCGGGCAGGTACAACATAAAAACCCGCCAGCAACATAAAAACTCATGAAGGGACCCACAAATCTGTTGTTTGTGCACCCTTTCAGACAGCCCAGGCCCGATGCATTAACACCAAGCCCGGATTGCCGTTGAATGGGGGAAGACAGTTTAGCTCTGCTAAATTGCCTTCCCCCTTTCCGCCCCCTTACCGACTCTTGGCAAGGGGTGAGTGTGCTAAGCTCCCACACCTCTCAGCCCCTTGTCGGCAGCCAGCAATAGGAGGGGGCAGGAGCATAGCAAGTAGCTCTGCCCCATCCACCCCCTCCCATTGCAAACAGCCGGAAAGGGGTGGAGAGAAGGGGGAGGGAGTTTAATAGTCACGCTGCTAAACTCCCTCCCACATCCCTTCTCCGGCCGCTGTCTATAGGAGCAGCCGCCGTATTCTGGCCAGGAAGATAGTTCCAGGACTATCTTTTCTGCCCGGTGTAAAAGCGCCCGGTCAAAATGCCCTATCTTAGCCAGCTGAGCGCTTTCATGCGGTGGAAAATCGTCCGTTTGATCTGATGCACTGGAATCCAATGCATGAGATGGTAGCGTATATCGGCCGGCCATGAAAACGGCGCCGATATACACTAGTGGATTTAAGGGGGGTTCCCAACACTACATAATTGATGACCTATTTTCAGGATAGGTCATCAATAGTTGATCGGCGGGTGTCCGCTGCTTAGGGTCCCTGCCAATCAGTTGATTGAAGTGACAGCAGCACTCGGATGAGCCCCACTGTCATTTCAGTCCATACGAGGCACAGCGCTATACATTGTATAATGGCTGTGCCTGGTATTACAGCTCAGTGCCATTCTTGTACTGGATCTGTGACGGAGGATCCAACGCAGATGTGAAACCTTATCCCTACTTATCAGCTATTGATGACCCATCCTCAGGGTAGGTCATCAGTGGTTTAGTGCTGGAAAACCCCTTTAAAATGCAGGTTTTAGATCTAATTCCTGATGGAATGTACTAGCCTTCTGCCTGGAATGCATGTAAATGGTATAATTTATGTCCTAATCACATGCTATGGAAAACATCTGTGTGGAATAATGAACGTGCCGCAGATTGTAAAAGATCTTCCATATGAATAGCCGCTGATTAGCCCATTGAATTACAATTGGGCTACTGGATTCGCATGCTAATCTGCAACAGACATCAGAGTTTCAGCTGTGTATTTCTGCCACAGACTATGTTCAGCGTCCCTGGCAGATCACCTAGCACAGATCCATACCGTATACATATATTTTAGGTATATATCAGGGGTTACTTTTACACGGGCGCATTTACATGGGAGTTTTGTGTGCTGCATTATTTGAAATGGGTCTATTTAAATCTGTGGGGGGGGTTTCTCTCACAGTGATGCTGCAAGAGAAAAAAATTTGGCATGTTCTACTTTTGGACGATATTCTATGGAAGAATCTCAAAAAAATGGCATCGTACCTGCATGCCATATGATATGTATGCCAGTGTGATTTGTGAAAATCATCGATAAGTGGTAAAAAAAAAAAAAAATTACTCACCTCTCCTCCGCTCAGACGTGTCCTCCGGCTGGCTCCCCGACACTGCTGTCCAGCACTTTTAGCAAGCGGGGATTTTTTTGCCTCCTGAAAGGGCTGAGCTGATTGGCTGAGGGCTCAGCCAATAGCAGCTAGTGCTTAGCTATTGGCTTAGCGCTCAGCCAATTACAGATAGTGCTTAGCTATTCATTCATGAATAGCTAAGATAGTGCAATTCATGAATGAATAGCTAAACAGTATCTGTAATTGGCTTAGCGCTCAGCTGTGGCAGAAGTCCGCGTCATTCTCCATTTCTTTTCAATGGGGCTAGTGAAAACACTGGCGATATGCCGGTTGTATTTCAGCGTCTTTCTTGCGCTGCGAGAGTTTTCACGTGCTCTTGCAGCGCAAGAAACAAAATATCGCCAGTGGGTGTCCACCCTAAGGCTTGTTTCACACAAACGTTTATACCAGCCATTACCATAGACACCTATGGGAGCCTATGAGAGACATCAGAAAAAGGAAGGGGGGGGGGAGTTTAGCAGCAGCTCAAGTTGCTAAAGTTTCTCCCACTCCCTTGCCGGCAGCTCTCATAGGCTGGGGAAGGAGGTGGAGGAAGTTTAGCATGACTAGCTCTGCAAAGCTCCCGCCCCCTCCACTTGCCGTCAGCTAGAGAGGGTGTGGAAGTTTAGTGCACTAGCTCTGCTAAGCTCCTGTCCCCTTCCATTGCTGGCAGTCGGCAAGGGGCGGAGAGCGGGAGGAAGTTTAGCAGAGCTGAACGCACTTCCCCCAGCCAATGGTATTCCGGGCTGTGAAGTATATACGCCACAGCCTGGCCATCTGAATGGGCGAGAAAATGGGAGATGCCGCTGCAACTTGGTTGCGGCTGCCTCTCGTTCTTGCGAGTTTCGGCTGCGATGCAGACGCCCAAAAATTGCAACGCCCGTGTGAAAGAGGCCTTAATGTGATGCCGTGCGCAATACTTATAACACTTTCAGGTGACGTAATGATATTAAGGTTCAAAGTCATTCCCTATCTAATAGAGTATTTCTATATATACAGCCCAGCAAGCTGAAAAGGAAGTTCTCCTCATTCTTTAAAAGTCTTGTCATCGAGCTGGACAAAGACCTTTACGGACCAGATAATCATTTGGTGGAGGTGAGTGAGATAAAGAGGATGGGTTCACATTGCAATATTCATAGAATCCTAGAATAATAGAATTGTGAAGAGACCTCCGGGGTCATCGGGTCCAACTCCCTGCTCAGTGCAGGATTCACTAAATCATCCCAGACAGATATTTGTCCAGCCTTTGTTTGAACACTTCCATTGAAGGAGAACTCACCACCTCCCGTGGCAACCTGTTCCACTCATTGATCCCTCTCACTGTCTAGTATCTAATCTGTGTCTCCTCCCTTTCATTTCACCCCATTGCTTCATTGTATTTGTATGGGCATCAATTGTTGCACCATTTCTAAAATCTCAGTGTAGCCCTAGTCAAAAACATTTACAGTTTATTTAAGTATAGCAAGAACATATCTAAAAGCAATGCACTATTTGTCCTGCTATATAGTGCAACAGGACAAATCTAAGCCAACCTTGTACCGTAAACCGTAAACGTAGTATTGTAACATGTTTTTCGACAAAGGCTACATGCATCTTCACAAGTAATTGTTTTATCACTCCACTGCATCTACAATGAAAAATGAAGCAACTTTGTAAAGAATCTTAATAAAAACTCTCTTATTATCCTGTGTCTACGGCTCCTATACAGTCTCCATAGTAACAGACTACAAAAAAGTAATGTGCGTAGTCTGAGCCTTTAGTCATATTCCCTACCAACTGTCTCTTATTTTTTGCTAATCTACTGAACATACATTAGCAAGCAGATGAAGACCCCAGCTATTGTATAATCATGGTAGTATAAAAATGATAACAATGTAAGTACGTGAGAGATGCATTACTAATGTCTATCTTACCTCTCACAGTGGCACAGAATGGCCACCACACAAGAGACAGATGGGTTCCAGGTGAAACGTCCAGGAGATGTGAATGTCAAGTGCACTCTACTTCTTATGCTGGACCATCAGGTAAGAATTGAAAGGGAAAAAGAAAGAGTAACAAATCTGAATGGCGTTAGAGTGCCTGATATTATGTGCATAGTTCTTAAAGAATAAGAAATGTTGGTGTGGTTGGAGTTAGAAGACAGTGCCTTTAAGTATGTGTTGATGTGTGATTGTTCTCAGTGAGAGAAACCAAGTAATCTTGTAGATATGATACCTTTTAATGGCTAACAAAAATACATGATGTTTCAGCGAGCTTTCAGGGATATCTCGCCCCCTTCGTCAGGCTAATGAATGAAACTAGTTTGGATGGCACATAATTATAGCTTACAGATGCAGAAGGGAGGGGGACACTCCGTTTTATCTAAATAAATGTTCACACACAGAAATTTGAGACTGTTTCGCGCTCAAAACCTAAAACAACAGACAAATTGAGCTGAGACATACATCGTAAATCAGTCCACTGAGCTCAGGACAGTTTTAAGATGTGGACTAATTTACGATTTCTTTTTCTTCCAACCAAAAGCCGAGCAAAAAGCGGGCGGGCCCCATTATAGTCAATGGGGTCCACCCAAAACTGTTCGGTTCCATCCTGAGATGTAACCTTTTAGCCGCAGGAATTCCCCTTTCCTGCTCCATTCGGGAAGCAGAATCCCCAGTGCAGATGTGAAAGCCCCCGTAGCCCTGTTGGAAAGTGAGGCACATGAGTTGCATATATTTGTAAACTGGACCTGTAATTGTTCCCTTTCTCTTTCCCTCCTTACTACTTTGGTAGCCTCCCCAGTATAAGCTGGACACCCGCCTGGCTCGCCTGCTGGGTGTTCACACTCAGACCCGTGCCAACATCATGCAGGCTCTGTGGCTGTACATTAAGAATAACAAGCTGCAAGATAGTCACGAGAAGGAATACATCAACTGCAACCGCTACTTCCGCCAGGTAGGAGATTCGTCAGCAGATGATCATTGAGAAGCCAAGGCTAATCCTTGCGTCCTTTATACTAGAGGCATACATCCAGAGAGCTACAGAGCATTTACAAGACCGTGTGCATACAATACCAACAACCTTGACAACAATACTATCCTGCACGTTTGTTTCTTCTGCTTCCACTTCTGATTTTTTTCCACTTGGGCTGCTTTCAGACGAGCGTATTATTACTCCATGGTTGGTCCACGTTTTGCGGCCCGTAATATAAAGCAAACGTAATTCTATGTATCTATTACCATGGCTGTATTTCTCCCAGCCGAGTTTAAAAACTAAGCATGCGCTACTTTTGTCCGTTTTTGCTTCTGTATTTGCATTCATTGGTACTTTTTTCTATTGGGCAGATATGGATTTGTCCAGTGGAAAATAAAACAAATGCCAGCGAGTGCAGATCATAGTGAATTACTGATGACATACGGCTGCAATGTCACCTGTAACATGTCCATATGACAGATCCGTTTTACAAATAAGTTCAATACTCTCATGTGAAACTGGCCTTAGGCCTCACGTCCACGGGCTGATCCGCGCCCCATAGGGATGCATTGGACACCCACAGGTAGTTAAATACCTGCAGATGTCATTTTTCCCGTCAGGCGCGGATCTGCGTGCAGGAAAAAAAATGGACATGCTCCATTTTCGTGCGGGTCTCCTGCAGGGACGGCTCCCGCAGGCTTCTATTGAAGCCTATAGAAGTCGTCCGGATCCGCGGGAGACCCGTACCAGAATTAAATTCACCTGCTTCGGACGATGCGGCTCTTCCCTTCTTCGTGGCCGGATCTTCATTCTTTGGGCCGGCGGATGTGCCCGGCGCATGCGCGCGGCACGCTGCCGGTGTGCCGAGCACATCCGCCGGGCCGAAGAAAGAAGATCCGGCTGCGAAGGAAGGAAGATCCACATCGTCCGGGCAGGTGAGTTTATTCTGATTTTTAGGCCTCATGTCCGCGGGGCAGGAGGGACCCGCTGCGGATTCTACATGAAGAATCCGCGGCGGGCCTGATTTTCCCCGTGGACATGAGGCCTTAACCGTGTAAACTGGCCTGGTGCCATCAAAAGTTCAAACAGCAAAGTATGGAAAAATAGCAGAGTACGCAGTGCTATCAGTTTCTGGTTAATGCTTTATACTTATTGTACTTCGAATATTCTGGAGACGCTCCCCTCCTAGAATTACATTAGATGCCCTTCGTCTTCCAGTAAATTGGGGAGGATTGGCCTTACCCTATTTTTATTACTACATTTTAACCAGTCAGTTGGTGTATTCTGGTTGGCGGTTTTCCTCGCCTTACTAGAATCCCATAGTGGGCTTGGAACGTAGAGTGGTGAGTCATGACTATGGGGGCTGTTGCTATGTGGTCCCTCTTCTTCCCTTATCTCCATACCTACTCCTATGATGGTGACACTCAAGGTGGGTCATACTGCCTATTCATTTCTCTCCCGAAGAAGAGGCTAAGTGGTCTCCACATGCTCCCCTATGGTGCTACCCGCATCTACCACTTTTACAACAATTTACAGAATTCGCTTTCTGGAGGCTCCATGGAATAACTGTTCTCTCTATAGTAAATGAAAGTAGCTTCTGTACGATTTTGCATTTGCAGCTAACTTATAGTGTGCCGGAAAATTCCAGTTTCTGGTACTGTCAGCTTTGGCATGCTGTTAGAGCCCAGTTCTATGGCTTGGCCATATCTCTTTCTTTAACCAACTTGAAGGGCTGGGTGGGGACATACTGGTTCGCTCTTGCCCTCCTCTGGTAATAGTTAAAGATAAACTGGTAGAAGTTACATTTTTACATCAAATCTACTATACGCTTCGTTTATATGCCATGGGTTTGTCTGCCTCAGTAACTTGCCCGTGGTGTTTGACTGGTGACGGTACAATTGTGCGTATGTTTTGGGAATGTGGTATTTTACAGCATTACTGGTGTGATGTTCTCATATATAGAATTCCACTTGGGGGCCCCAAGAATCTTACATTCCAAGGTTTTTCTCTTCGGGCTTTTAGGGAACACCCCTGTAACTGCAGCGACACACACCTCGTACAAGCTTTTGTTCTTTTACGCTAAAAGGGTAATTTCTCATCGGTATCATTGGGGAACACAGCTGAAGACCACAATGTATAACTACTGCCACTAGGAAGTGGACACTAAGAAGAAAAAGTATTAGCTCCTCCTACCAGCTATATCCCACCTGCAGGCACCAAGCTAATCAGTTTTAGCTTAGTGTCCAGAGGAGGCAGACCTGTTTCTCGATGGTCTTCAACTACCTCTTGGTTTTAGGGAATCTATGGACGCAGGACTCTCCCTGTTAGTCTGCCAAAGAGGGCAAACAGAATGTAGTTAACTGTTATGTTGCCTGCCCTGACTTCAGAGAAAAAGAAGGCACGTTCAAGCTTTAACTTGAATGTGACCTGCCAGCCATAGTGCTTTTTCCAGAGCACTTCTTACCTCCTTAAAGGCAGGCGAGCACAAGGGGGGGGGACACTATTGGAACTGGAGAGCCCTCCTCCTTCTTTCTCAAGGGGTAAGTATATCCTGGAGAAGTAAGTTTCAGTCTCCACAGGGGACCCTCTAAGGTGGCAGTTCCCTGTTTCCTTATTAGGAGCAGCACTATGTCCTGCTCCTGGCTAGGAAGAGGGGGACCTTTTCAGTCATTAACACCCTGCAGTCCTTTACCTCCTATTTCAAAGGTATACCTGTCTGGGGCAGGATGTTTTATCCGCAATGTCTGCAGCCGGCGCTGATACAGCCACAGCCGCCTTTTACCTGCCATGTGGCAGCGGGCTGTGGTGTTCTGTGGCCGCACGGCTTGTGGTGTTCAGTGCCCTATGGGCGGCTATCTCCCCTGCTATTTTACCCCTCCTGCAGTATTTTTTTTGCAGTAGTAGGGTACAACAGTTTTTTTATACTAAATAAGAGCGGAAGATTCCAGACAGGGATCAGCCAGAGCCACATACTATGTATGCTCTCACTGCAAAACTAAATTTACATGTGGGCAGTTCGAGACATTTTGCCATAACTGAATGCCATTGCGGCCGGCGGCCATAAAACCTACTACAGACACACCTCCCGCTCAGCCCCCGCTAAACTTCTGAACACACAGCACTCTGTTGGTGGCTGGATTTCCCACGGATCTACCTGGGACGCTCATTTCTGACCCTTGAATGGCAGGTACTCACCACGGACGCCAGTCTCTTTGGCTTGGGGGGTATTCTGCGAAATCTCGTGGCACAAGGTACTTGGACAGAACAGGAATCCAGACTGCCAATAAACATGTTGTAACTTCATGCCATTCTCCTGTCACTTCATCACTTCACACCTCATCTGACAGGTCGCTCAGTTTGGCTACAAACAGACAACGCGACGGCCATTGCATCCATAAATTATCAAAGCGGAAACCCGCAGCACAAGGGTCATGCTAGAAGTGGTCTCCCAGTTATTCTCATTGCACCAGATTGTCCTGACCGGGCAGGGCACGCAGATCTCATTGATCTGCTTGTCGACTCTCTGTGGCGCCTCCCTCTTCATGAAGATCTTCTCTTACAAGAACCTCTGTTCCACCCAAATTTATCCACACTCCGTTTAACAGCATGCCGATGAAGCCACAGTCTTGAGAGCCCGGGGATTTATGAAACCTGTCATTCAAACCATGATGAAGGCTAGAATGTCTTCCTTGTCTAGGATTTACGATCTTGTTTGGAAACGTTTATGGTGCGAACAACACAACTCTTCTTTTACGCGTTTGTCTTTATCACACCTCCTGTCCTTTTTACAGGAGGGTCTGGCTATGGGTTTTAGCCTTAGTTCCTTAAAAGGATAAGTATCTGCTTTATCCATACTTTGCAAATGGCCATTGGCCTCAAAGTCGACCATACGTAAATTCCTACAAGGATTCGCCCCCCCATACCATTCTCCAGTTCCACCTTAGAACCTTAATCTTGTACTGAATGCGCTGCAATCTCATCCATTCAAATGAGGTTCCAGTTTGCCTTTTGACCTGGAAGGCTGTCTTCTTGGAAGTGGTCACCTCCATCCGTTGGATTTCCAAGCCTGATGTTCACTGTCTTTCATCAAAACAAGGTGGTCCTATGTCCAGTTCCCTCCTTTCTAACTAAGGTGGTTTTGGCATTCCAACTCAATGAGAACATCATTCGTCCCTCATTTTGCGCCTCCGCAGTTCATCCGAGAGAACATGCTCTTCACAAAGTAGATCTTGTGCGAGCCTTGTGGAGCTACCTTTCTCAGACGGTTTCTTTCAGATGCTCTGACTCTCTTCGTGATTTCTGATGGCCCAAGACATGATCTTGCGGCTTCCAAAGTGGTCATCTCTTCCTGAGTATGACCAGCCATGGTAGAGGCTCACCGTGCCAAGGGCAGAGCACCTCCATTCCAAGCTACGGCACACTATACTCTGCCAGTGGGGACTTCTTGGGCAGAATGCAACAGTGCTTCCGCTATTTAAATGTGTACGTCCGCTACATGGACCTCTTTGCACACCGTTTCAAAATTTTAGTGGGTGCATACTTTTGCCTCTGAGTTTTACAGATGGCTATAGATTGACCACATGCGTCCTTTACTTTTCCCATTTCTAAGGGACTACTCTAGAACGTCCAACGGTCTTCAGCTGTGTCCCTCAATGATACGGATGGGAAAATAAGACTTTTGTCCTTAGCGTAATATCTCTTTCTTGTTTTGTTTATTTGGGGACAGCACCCCCCCATGCTATATTATTATACTTTCACATATATTTCTCCTTGTTGGAGTGTTCGTTTTGCAGTTGCACGTGTTATATTGACTGTTGTTTTCATATCCTACTTGGCTGCTCTTACTGCTTGCATACAAAAGGATTAGCTTGGTGCCTCCAGGAATAGAACTAGGAGGAGGAGCTAACACTTTTTCTGCCTAATGTCTGCCTCCTAGTGGCAGTAGCTATACCTACGGTCTTCAGCTGTGTCCACCAATGAATGAGTCAAAAAATATATTTTTTGGTAAGTACAAAAATCTTGTTTTTGTTGAATTGGAAACACTCTAAGAGGCCAACTAAAGCTGCCAGGATCCAAGTGGTTAATAGCATAGTACCCCAGTATAAATGGACGTATTTGGCCAGGGGTTGCCCTACAAAGTTTGACAAAATCTGGGTTTGCTGGATGAACTGTTCTGCGCCAGCGATGGAGCTGTCTGTGTGACTGGTAAGTGTGCCCACTTGGTAGAATCTTACTATTTTGACTTTTTTCTAAAACTTGCACTGTGGGGGTTTCTTGTGTTCTCCCCTTGTTATTCCCGAGTTGGGAGTCTTTCCCTTTGTTTTGTATTATATAAACCGGTGATGGAATTGATTGTTACAAATTGTGAGTTTACTTCTATAAATTCGGATTCAGTACTCTAATGTTTTGTGTATGATGATATTTCTTTACAAGTATTGTATGGACGTGATACGGCTCTGAGTCTGTGCATCATAATTATATGTTCATCTATTATAATAAAAAAAAATAGATCATTATTAGAGATGAGCGAACCTACTCGGCCACGCCCCTTTTTCGCCCGAGCACCGCGATTTTTGAGTACTTCCGTACTCGGGCGAAAAGATTCGGGGGGCGCCGTGGGTGAGTGGGGGGTTGCAGCGGGGAGTGGGGGGAAGAGGGAGAGAGAGAGGGCTCCCCCCTGTTCCCCGCTGCTACCCCCCGCTCCGCCACGCCTCCCCCCGGCGCCCCCCGAATCTTTTCACCCGAGTACTGAAGTACTCGAAAATCACGGTGCTCGATCGAGTAATTACTCGAAACGAGTACGTTCGCTCATCTCTAATCATTATCTATTTTTTTGTTCTAATTCAATAAACAATCTTAAAAAAAAACCTGCATACGTCATGAGGTCTGTTACGTCACCGCTTTGGCACTGCCATCATTTTTATTTTTGTATGACGGAACAAAAACATTGAAATACGAATGCAGATATGAACAGCGCCTTATCCCTGTTTCCACAGATCTTTAACTGCATGCGAATGAGATTCTCAGACATTCCCATGAAGCTGGCAAGTCTCTTGCAGCACCCAGACCCCATAATAATCAACCACACCATTAGGTAAGACCAGAAGATCATTTTTATCAATGCAAAATTTGGATGATCCCTATAATTAAAGTGTACCTGAGTTTTCAGATGACTTTTCGGAACAAGCTGCCATGTATGCGTACATGAGGAATAACACGATTTGTGGCCTTTCCAATTAGTTTTTTTTGTATTATTCCCCTCTGCAGGGTATATATCTATGCTATGTGTGCTGTGTTCTATAGACTGCACACAGAGATCTGCAGAGTTTCTGCTCTCTAACTGTATGTTGTTTACATAACCTCATCATGTAGGAGTGTGCAGAAATATTTAGTAGTGTGCATGTGTATAAACTGGAGTAGATATCTCAGCATTAGCTCAAGCATTCAGGTCTCTGTGTGTCCTCCTCACCTTCCTCTCTGCATACAGTTCAATGAGCAGGATGATTCATCCCCTTATCTAGGTTTCTAGTGTTCATTGTCAACCATGTGAGAGCAATCAGGGGACAGCAAGCTAAAAGGAAAGGGAGGCAGTACTTTAGAGTTATTTTTCAGCAAAAAATGTTATTTTAGATAAATAAAGCTTACAACAGTTTTGTTAGTTATCAAGTTGTTTGAAAAGTTAGTGTCCAATTAAGTGTAAACATTCAAGGGATTTCCAAAAACAGCGCCTCTTATGGCCATGTTCTGTGTCTGGTATTGCATAGCATCCCCATTGAAGAGAATGGAGCTGAACTGCCATACCAGACATGGCCTGTGGACAGACGTGGTGCTGTTCCTGTACCCTTTATTCTAGAAAACCCCTTTATTTTTATCACATTTTCTTTAGTGTGGATCCAAATGATCAGAAGAAGACAGCCTGCTATGACATTGAGGTTGAAGTAGATGACCCCCTAAAGGCCCAGATGAGCAATTTTCTTGCATCCACCACAAACCAACAGGAGATTGCCAGCCTGGATGCCAAGGTTAGACTCTCTAATCCTCGCCAGGATCCATAATAGACAACAACCTTTTCTTGCCTCCCATAAATTACAAACTTGGAGCTTTGACTTTGAAATGTATTTTCTGACTTTTACACCTTTCAGATTCATGAGACAATCGAATCCATCAACCAGCTGAAGACACAGAGAGATTTCATGTTAAGCTTCAGTAACAATCCACAGGAATTTATCCAGGACTGGCTGAAATCCCAAAGCAGAGACCTCAAGGTAAAAGCACAAATCCGTCCACTTCTATTGGTTGTCGATATACTTTTCTTAACTTTGAAAAAAAAAAAAGGTTCTAAGATACAGACAAAGAAAACTATAAATATTACAATCATGGCGCATTCACACTGGCAAGAAAATTGGGCGATTTTTCTCACGCTGCGAGAGTGAGTGAAAACGCATGATTATGAAACAGAAGTGCCGGTCCCATTGAAAACATAAGGAGAACATCGCAATCTCTTGCCACAGCTGTGGCAGCTGCGGCAGGGGATTCCTTTATCCCCGTGGAGAGTCCCCTCATCACTGAACACTGTGACAGCAGCGGCAGGAGATCGCAGTGTTCCCCCATTGCTTTCAATGGGGCCGGTGCTGCTGCTGTCAGATTGAAAGCAATGGGATGAAGGAAACCCCCACAGTGATTTTCACATGAAAACACGTCGAATCCAGAGGTTTTTAGAAGGTTTGTGAATCACGGCCCAATATCGCTCTCGCCATGTTGCAGGAGCCCTCAGGGTGGATGGGCTTGGCTGCTAGGTCCTCATAAATAAACTGGTCTGATCTCTTGCTGGGAGCTGCAGAAACGAGCTGCAATCCTTACAAACCACTGCCCTGATTAAACAAAAAAAGAAGTTTTTTTCTTTGAAAAGTGCTTAAAAAAACACCCTTAAAGACGCTTTTATAAAGGCCGACAGTCTTTTGAGCGACTGCACGAGTGCTGACGTCACCGCTAAGGTTGTCAGCGCTACTGCAGAGCACTTAAACCGAAAGTCTTGCCACCGGCTCGCAGGCTTCTCGTCCGCTTCCCACTCAGCGCTTCACCTCCTATGGAATGCCCTAAGCAAGGAGCATTTACACAGGATGAGAAGACAGCGAGCCAACAAGGTTTTTTAAGCCGACTGAAAAGTCAGCTCAAAAAAACGCAAACGACAAGTGAGCAATATATTTGCATTCACACTGAACTATTATCGCTCATTCATCTGAACAAATTGTGAGTGACAACCGTTACGTGTAAATGGGCCTTAAGAGTTTCCAAAAAATGGTGCAAAAATTATTATAGGAGCCTAACAAATAAAGTAATGGCCAACAAGCTACCACATTCACAAAATCGCTAAAAAGTAATGGGTCATTTAGGACCAAAATACTGGTTGTTAAGTGGTTAATTGGGGGTAAATACTGGGCCAATTTGCATACGTTTAGGGATGAACTGATACACATGACTTGTTACATTTATGTTTTATCGATTCTCTTAGATCATGACAGATATGATGGGAAATCCAGAGGAGGAAAGACACTCAGACTTTTACCAACAACCGTGGACTCAAGAAGCCGTGGGGAGACACATCTACTTCAAGGTTTGGTTCTGTCCTCTTCGGATCCACTCACACCTCTGTTATATTGCCTCTCTTGGAATATTTTCCTAATGTATTAAAGGGATGTTCCCAAATTCAGCCAAACACCCTGCAATCCCAACCATCCCGTACAACTAGAGTGGGAGCCACAACTAAGGCCTTATACCCGTGGCCCGGGTCAGATTCCAACTGCGGCGCCCGCAGAGATCCATACTCACCTCTCTTGATCTGCCATGAGTGTCTCGCCTGGCGAGCTACTGCAGGGCATGACGTGTCGGCCCTGGGCTATGAGGCGGATTCTCGCGGTACTTCCGCAGTGCTCACTTCCCCGCAGTTGATTTCCACTCGTGGGCAGAGGTGAATCATTTACCACCGCATGTCTATGGACAGTCATTGCTGTGGAATTCGCGGCGGGTGTCTGACCTCAATTACGCAGCGATAATCCGTCTGTGGGCATTTGACCTAAAGATGGGTGCAGGTCGCACCTGTGAATATGCCATAAAAGTCTGAGATAGGAATACCCCTTTAATTATTAACTAAAGCAGAAAAGTAAGAATGTAGAATAAAATTGCCCTCTTCTATGTCTTCAATATAAGAACATTACACATGCTAAAAGTAGACTTTTTTGTACTGAGGTTGCCTACAAATAGCAAATGACATGCCGCCCAGAATATGATTATAATAGATACATTATATAGGGCATGCACTTTAGATAGCTGTCACCCCACCTCCCCATAAATACCCATGCTTAAACCGGTATTCTGGGACTTTTTAAAATGTTCTCTATTGCTGCTTTTGATCCCTGCCAATCCGCTGATTTCTAGGGCTGCAGTCACTGTAGTCAGCATGGGAAGCAGAAAGCGCTGACCGCAGTAAAGCGGGTTGGTATTGCATTGAATTCAATGCGACCTCCGCCTGCAATATCAACCCAGTCCCATGCACTATAGTCCGCGCTTTCTGCTTCCTGCGCTGAGTGCAGTGACAGTTGCCCCAGGAATCAGCAGAGATCTGCGTGGCGGATCGCTGCCAATCATCTATTGTTCTGTTGGTCATCAATAAAGAAAATGTGAAAAGTCCCAGAATAACCATTTAATACGGCGAAAACTGCACGTTTATATCAATGACAAAGGTTGGTCAGCCTCAGGCCAGGCTCACTGGAGCGTAATTTCACCACGTATTATGCGCGATGTACATGCGCATAATACGCGGCGAATGGAGTCAATCAAAGTACATTGATTTTCATTGATCCATTCACACTTGCAAATATTCATTGCATATAATCCACACGCAAAAAAAAACAAAAAACGCAGCGTGTATTACGTGCAAAAGAGACCACTGTTCTCTATGGATGCATAATCAACGCTGTACATACACATTTACAAGGCATGCACAGTCCAAAATTGTTGCCATACGAAGCGATAGGCCGGCTCCACGCTGTCTGTGACACATGCAGCGTTTTACACTTAGTCGTGTGAGCCCGAACTCGGACACAAAGGATCAGGCATGCACAAATCTCCCAGACATCTGCAGTAACCATTAGATCAGAGGCTTTCGGCAACTTCGATCTCATGTGTATGTGAGCTGAGCAACCATGTTGTCCCAACATTTTCCCTAAAAACATGGCTCAGCTGAGCGGACAGATTATTTCAAGCAGGACCAATAAGTAGCTACTAGGTAATGATTGCTCCGCTTACAATGTAAATAAAGCATTGACAGCTTTAAATGCAACTGTTACATTAAACTTTTTTCTGTTTTAGGTCCAGCAACGGAGACAGGAGCTTGAGCAGGTTCTGGGCATTCGTCTCACCTAAACGTGTTCCAGAACAACTTTTCCTTACATTCCATGTGCCTTATTATTAATGTCTTCTACATGTAAATCGTTATATTATGTACCCAGTCACCGTGGAATGACTGTGTGTCAATTCTCAGGTACGGTAGGGATATGCTGCCCTCGTCTTCTTTTTTTTTCTATAAACGCTTTGCTTAAGACAATCAGCAACGCCAAAGCAGAAAATCTAAGTCACCCAATACGCTCATCTAGATGTTTCATCTCTATGTTTACACACAGCAATTTTCAGCTGATTACTTATACACTTTTACTAAATGATAAATGTACACTTTAGGCTGCCAGTGCATTAAAGAGGTTGTCCAGGAGTTTTACTATTGATGGCCCATCCTCCGGTGGGGACCCCAACAATCATCTCCAAACCTGATATCTCTGCAGACAACACTGGAAGGAAATAGCACTGTCAACGCTGCAGTGACTTATTTTGGTACTGCAGGCGCTACCAAATACTGACAGGCTGACAGCACTATCTGCTTCCAGCACGCGGACAGCGGGTCCAACGATCCGCTGATCGCCAGAGATCTTGAGTGGCAGACCCATTGTAAAAGTCTCAGACCTTTTAGGGGTGAAGCACTACAGCAGCTAGAATAGTAAACATCAGGTGTTTTAAAAGGTATTTCAATCTTACAAGGTGACGGCATATCGGTAGCATATGGCATCACTTAAGGTCCATTTACACACACAGATGATCGCTCAAAATTTGTCAGAAACTGACAGTTTTGAGCAATCATTTTGCCTTAGCTACTAATGGGCTAATCAGCCCATTATTAGCTAACTAGATTCATTTGCGTGTATTTAGAGAACAGCAGGTGGTCTGTTCTCTAAATACATCACTATTTTTCTGCCGTGGGACAGCAACTGAAAGAATGTTATCAGCGCTGCCTGCGGAGAACTCAGCATGCTGTCCCTGTTATCAGGGGTGACGGATTTTAAGCTGAGCTGAACGAAAAGTGCACGATGGGCACACATTTACAAGCAACGATTATCGCTCAAAAGATGGCTTTTGAGCGATAATCGTTGTGCGTTAAAGGGCCTTTAGTGATCGATGGGGGCTAACCTCTCGGACCCTCTCAGATACTGAGTGTAAAAAGGCCGCAGCCCTGGTTTAGCACTGTCCGCTTCACTGTCTATAGCGGTGCCCTGACTACCCGCTCTGCAGGGAAGCAGTACAGCGTCACTCAAGCCAATACAGTCAGCTGTAACTCCCTGCACAGCCGTATAGCTGGGAGAACGGAAAATATAGAAGGGCACACAATACTACACTAGTGCTGAAGCCCCTCACGCTCAAACACTAGGGGTCCCAGAGGTTGGAACACAATGGATCATACAGCGATGGCATGTCCTTGCCATCGCTTTATAAGATGAGAATATCCCTTTAAACATGTCATACTAGAATATCACATGGAATGATATATATGGCATAGGTGCAAAGAGACAATCAGAACAGGCATACATGGCGTTGTGTGCTGCACGTCTGCAGAGACATTTACTGCAAGACAACTCATTAGACTGCCAGGCTCACATGGTGCAAAGCTGAATTCTGATGTCACTATGCATTGTCACAAAATGACATCATCAAGTGAGTGTATTACAGCAGCCGGACCCCTGCAGAAGTGAATAGGGGTCAATGCTATGGCCACCTCAAGGAAGCCAAAAGTAGCTTTCAGACATGTTCTTCCAGCCAACATCCTAGAACAGACTATTATAGGGTTTTCTGGTGATCTACATTTTGGGTCCTTTTAGACGCGCCGATTCTTGTTTGAACCAGTGATGTCACCGCTAACTCGTTCAGCCTGTTCAGACAGGCAAAAGCATAATTGGCGAGAATCGTTCAGTCACTGTCTAAGCAAATGCAGGGACTAAACGAGCGCCGTTTAAATGGAACGGTAAGCGAACGAACCTTATTGGTTTTTATACCTGCATACAATGAACTGCGAATGAAGAATGAACGATTCTCGTGCGTCGTTCAGTCATTGGTTCGCGCTTAGACCGAAGATTATCACTCATTTGAACAGTTTTGAATGACAATCAAGCACCTTTAGTCCAATGTGACGAATGAAGCCTTAGGGTCAGTTCATGTGGCCGTACGCTGTCCGTCCATAATAGCCAATGAGGATATTGGCATTGATGGTATTTGCTGCATGTCCTCTTCTCAGAGACGAGAATAGGATATGCCATATGCAGTGTCTGCGGAGATCAGAAAGGTGCTCATATCTGTCAGATGTGAGTTACGCCCCAGTTTCTTGATTGCAGCTCATATACAGCTATGTGAATCAGTCCTGAGGGTGCCTTTACAGAGTGCCTTTACACAGGACAACTATGGTGCGAGTAGACGCTGGAGGTAGCAACTACTCAGACAATAGTTGTCCCGTGTGAAGTCTTATCAGGAAGCACTAAAATATTAATGCAGCCCCCAAATATTCAGTTTCAGCTCCGCATCATCAGTTTATGTCTAAACAAACAATCCAAACTTTTTTAGCAACTTTTTGAGTGGAGGGCATGCTGAGAGTCACAGTTCTACAAAACAAGTAGTCTGTCTGTGTGGGCAGAAATGGCAGACACAAGCGAACTTTTTAATACGTCCACAAAGTAGTTGTCCTGTCGAGAAAATCTGGGGATTAACCCCGTGGAAACCGGCCATTCCGTGGAAGGTTGCCCTTAGTTTCTTCCAGCTTGTGGGCAGGAAGCAGCATTCCAGTTTCAGCTTTTGCATGTATGTTCATTCATTCAAGCAGAAATACCATTTGCACTATATTGTGGTGGGGGATGCTGGGTACAAGGTTTAGGGTTTTTTTTTTGTTGTTTTTGAGGATTTTGTAAATGTTGCATTCTCCTTTCTAGACACGCCTGTCAGTTTTATAACCTTATTATGCAAACTGCTAGAAATCTAGATCTTTGCACTACTGTCTAAAATATCACCAGCGGCCTTGTTTGCCAGAACGTTGGGGCAGATTTACTACTGTGATTGCGCTTAGGCCTTGCTCAAAAATTTTGCACAAAATGTCAAGCTTTAGACCCAATTTATGAAGCAAGTGCTTCAAAAAGGAGGCAGGAACGGGAGTGGTTTAGAAGTAAAGGGTGTGTGTCTTAAATGCAACATGTGCAAAAACTTTGGCACGATCTAAGCCAACTGATAGGTGGCATAAAGTTAGACAAGTGTCTAAAGATGCACGAAATGTATTGTCTAGCATCAGCCACTGTTGGCGCAGCTTGAGGCGACCTGGTCTGAATTTGCATTAACAATTAGGCTATATTCCCAGGGGTGCGCACGATAACGGACCAAGAAACTCATTCAAAAACGCCTTGCATTAGTTGCGAAATTGCGATCCTCAGGCGCATGTTTCACGCAAATAAGAGGATCGCAAGTGTTTCTCATTGATTTCAATGGGAAAGATCACATTGCACAGCATGCAATGCTTTTTAAGGTCTCATGAAAAAATGGGCGATGTGTGCAAAGGGAACGCCAAAAGGTAGAACATGCAGTGATTTTTGTGCTTGCAGCATCGCTCATGCTCGTTTTCGCATGTCAATGTGATGCAATTTTTTTTTTTCTATTGAGACATGCGATTTCACACTCGCAGGTATACAAGTGCAATTTCGGACCGATATCACTCGTCTGTAATACGTCCTTACAATTAGTAAATTTGCCCCATTGTTCTTTCCCTGCTGGTGCATCGTATAACTTCCTGTGTATAAATCTTAGCATTCCACATGCGGCGTACGCGGGACGTGTGGGGTTGATGCTGTGAATCCGCCTTGTAATGCGTAATCGAGCGTGCAACTTTGGAGCCATATTGTTATTTTCTCAGGGCACGTCCTACGGAAGGATGCAACGTCTACTTCCGGTTCGCATAGGAACCTCACAAGCCTTGTGAATGATCATTCAGGAACAGTTGCGATATAGGAACAAGGCGTCTTTTGCTGCTTGAATGTGATTTAGGAAAGGCCAGAAGGGCTTAATTGTCGGCACAGCAGCAGTTCAGGGACCCCTCACACGGGCAGAGTCTGCCCCAAAAGTCGCACGACTAATGATCGATTTTGATGTGGAATTGAAAATGGCCGAGTTCTGTCCCAATGCCACATCAAGACCTTCCCTTTAGGCATGCGGATTTTGGTGCAGATTTTCGTGATGGCAAATTCCTCTGTGAGCTGCGGAAAAATTTGCGTTTGTGTGAAAAGGTCCTTTATAGTCGTTGACTAGGTTGTTAGGTGCAGGTATTGGGAAAGCCACACAGCTGCCCTCTAGAGGGGATATAGGAAAGATCCGGCTTTGGAGGGGGTGAAAAAAAAACAATGTGCTTTTGATGCAGTTTATTCTTAGTTGATGCAAGGGGGAATATAAAGCCTCTTTCTTCTTCCACAGCAGGTCAGGCCGTTGCCTCTGACTTTTATAGGGTGATTAGAAAATAAGTCATAGAGGGTAGGAAATGGTTAAAAATAAAATTAAGTCATTCCAATCCAATGCTGCCACTCCACTGTTCGTGGTTTGCCTGCTTACATTGGCTGCAGCGGTGACGGTCCGTACACAGGTGACTGCAGTAATCACTGACGTTAGCAGTCTCAAGCCGTCTACTGCTGTGGCCAGTGATTGGCTGCAGCAGTCACATGTGTATATAGAACGTCACTGCTACAGCACAGGGGCGGTGATGACAATGATATTTACAGGAGTAAACACTTTTCAGAAAGTTTTGTCTAAAGTTTCTGAAAACTGTAGTTACTCCTGTAAATATAAATTTTTGACTAGTGAGGGTCCAACTGCTGAGACCCCCCCCCCTCCCCCTATGTGATCTGTCTTTAGCTGCCGGGAGGAGCCGAAAAGCAGCAAAAATAGCCAACGGGCAACAGCACTCGAGTGACATGCCAAGTTTCTGAAAAGTGGAGTTACTATTTAAAGAGTACCTGCACTTTCACACTGGCGCGCTCGTACTCCTTAGGTAGTTTTCAGCTCCTCCCGACAGTTGAAGACGGCCCCATATAGTGCTACAAGGGACAGTCTTTAGCCAGAGTATGAGCGCTCCAGTGTCAAAGCGCAGGTACTGTTTAACCATTTCCTGTCCTTTGTAATTCAGCTTTTCAAATACTATAAATTTCCTTTTAAGAACATGTCTGCACACGCCAGATTTTTGCAGACTTTTGTTTTCTTTTTACAGCTCAAAAGGCTGAACAAATCTTCATTCTCAAATATTTCTGCCGTGTGACACAACATCCTCTAACTGCACAGACTTGGCCTAATAGTCAGAAGTGCAGCGGCGCAATTTTCGCTCAGGATATCATTTTAAAAGTAGGAATTTCAAAAACCGAGCACAGAGAAAAATTCCACTATCTGTACTATTTGGCATAAGTGTGGAAACAAATGCTACATAACTATCAGAGAGTTGGCCCTTCCGTCAAGTAACAGTTAAAGAGCCACTCTGGGGGAACTATAGTGTTTCACCGGGGTGCAGCTGCCATACAGAGCAGAACAGGGTAGATACTTAAAGGTATCATTACATGGAGCAACTATCACCAGTCGCTCGTTTGCTTTTGCGCAGAATTAGCGCAAAGGACTGACTTCACACCAGACAAGTTTTGATCAACCAGTAACTATTCTTTAGGCGTGCTGAAACGAAAAACTAGCAGCTACAGAGCAAATTATGGTCACCCGGTTGCTGGCCGTGTTTACGCAGAACGACTGTCATTTGCATTCGCTCATTCAATCTATCATTTGGACGGCAGTCGTCCTGTGTAATGGTACCTATTCTGATGAGATAACAGCTCCATTCCAGTCTAGCGTTGTCCTATGTGACCCGCACCGTGCTGAACCAAATCCTGGAAGTCATTTAATATTCATTCGTGTAAGACCGACTCTGCGGCTAATCACAGGAATGAATCATGTCACTTCTGGTCCACCCAGCAGACGCATTAGGATTCAACTAGTCACAGTGGAGGTCACGTGGGACGATGCAAGAGTGGAGTGAAACAGATCTCCTCTATATATAATCTGGCAGCAAGCTCTGTGTGGCAATTGCACCCCAGGGAAACAAAGTTCCCCAGAGAGGCCCTTTAAACTAGAACTTCAGTCAACTACTAGATTGTAGCAGGTAGTCATTCCGTGTCTAGGATAATACAGGCGATTACACGTCGCCTGCCGTCAGGTCTAACGAATAGCTGCATACGCAAGTCAGGGCCCTCAAAATGGCCGTTCCTTCTACGTGGGCGATTGGTACATGTTAAAATGGCTGCAGTGGCTTCTCCTGATCTAGGGATGTGCAGTTTACAGCGCTGTGGGAGCGGGGTCCAAATGTGTTCAATTACTAAATATTTCTTTGTTGTTTGCAGAATTGTTGAATGGTTAAGAAATAATAAAAGCATTTTTTTTTTTTTACTTGTTCTGTTCTTTATTAAAAACAGACGGCAGATTCAGTAATATTACAAAAACAACTCCAGATCTAGCGCACTAATAATCGAAAAGACATCTCAACAACTGCAACTCGCTGCTTCAGTCCCCCCCGTGTGATCCATTACACACCCAGAAATACAGATGAAAGGGTATACATGCATATGAAAGGAACGGGATCAGAGATCCACGGTGTCCTGCGACGGGCGTATTCATCGCTGGTGACAAAAGCAGCTCAGTTCTCCAAATAGTGTTTGCCCTGGGGTGCCGAGACGACACGAGGGAGGCTGGAGGATGAACATTAGCAGCAGCTGTACATTACACACAATACGGCTGAGAAGAGCTCCCGCAGGGAAGACCTCACTGCATCTTCATTTCCATAATTTCTTTATTGACATGTTCTTCTCGCTGTCTTTCTGCATCACCTGAAAATGGCAGCAAAGAGTTAATGCCCATTTCATTGCATCCGTTGGTTAAATGCTACAAGTTGGATCTATAAAAGGCAATATTGTGGTCGCGGAGTATTAGATGCTGTACAAATACGGTGTGGGAAAACAGAACTAGGGAACCCGCTGAGTGGTCTGAGAAGGGGCAGCTTTCCTAAACCAGAAGTTGTCTAGCAGGAGGTCACTGATGGGAAATTGGCGCTAGTTTACAGTTATGCTCACAAACAGCAGATTTTGGTGCAGTGTGTAGCCATCGTGACACAGATTTCACCCTTTCAGGCCTCATGTTCATGGCACGTGTGGATTTCTGCAGCGGTAGACCCAAGTATCTGTGCAGAAATTTTGAAATGCTTGCTGGCGATCACGGATGCACTGTGGATCGTCTGCGGTGGTGGGGGTACCAAAGTGCCTGCCTTCCCCCTCCCCACTTGGTCTCCGAGCAACCAGAGAGGTAACTGCCTACAAATCTGCACTGCAATTGAATTGAATTGCGGATCGCTCGCTTCCATAGAGATCAATAGAGCCGATCTACGCGGAATCCGCAGTAAAAATAGAGCATGCTGCGATTTCTTTTCCGCACGTGGCATCCGCAAATCAAATCTGCCCATGTTAATTGAAGTGCGGATGCCCCATGCTTCCCCATGGGCGGCTTGAACTGTGGATTGTCCGCAATTCAAATCAGCCTGTAGACATCTGGCCTAAGAGTAAACGTACCTTAAAAAGTCTTAAAAAGACTTCATTCACATTAGTATTTGCGGCTCCATTTGGAGAATCCATAGCAGTTTTCCACAAAAATACTCATTTCAATGTGTGAAGCATCGCATTTAAAAACGCATGAAAATAGAACAGACAGCGCTTAAAACGCTGCATTTTGCGCATGTCTGAGAAGCTCCATTATAACCAATGGTAGCGTTTAGGTGTATTCTGCATCTAAGTTATGGTGCCCATAGAACTGATATCGCCAAGTTCAGGGGTGTCATTTTGATACTTACTGGGCTCCCTGTGCTGTCACCCCAGGAGGTTGGCGCTCCATCTATCAGTAAGGCCATTTGTCATTCAGTCTGTGCCCATACTGCGCACACAAACTGAATAAAAAGTCATACTGAGAGATTATTGCCTTCCCGGGGTGAAAGCACAGGAACAGCGAGCCCAATAAGTATACAAGTTGCACCCCGGACTCAGCGGGACCGGTCTTATAAAGAACTGTAACTTAGTTTATGGTGTTTATAGGAGGTTCCCTTCAATACCAAAATCTAACAAACACGAATATTTAAAACATTGTGCAACTGAGTGCCAACAAACCACGTCTACTTGCCGAGTGCTGCTGAGGGTTTTGTATCCACTTAAAATGCCATTCCTTTCTCTATAAAGCAAGGGCGTATCAGTAGGATATGCCAGTTACCTTATGATCCGTAGCATCCAACCTCTGGGACTCCCATCAACCTTGAAGACCATGGGGACGGCAGCACTGATTTGTGCTGCAGCGGTTTCATTATTTTTTTACCTTCTTAGCAGCACTCTACCAACTACTGTGCAGGAAAATCATTAAAGGGGGTGTCCACTTGTAAATTATTGATGGTCCACCAACACGACAGGCCACCTGTGTGGGCTGCATTCCCAGGACCTCCAACATTCAGCTGTTCTATGACATTGCACTCACTTAGCCCATTGCTGCAGGAAGCAGACAGCTCTGTTCCCACTGCAGTAGTCACACTTGGTATTGCAAGCCAAGTTCCTACTGACTTCAATGGAAACTTTGCCTTTAACACCAAGCCAGGCCACTGCAGTGGGAAAGGAACCGCCTGCTTCCTGCAGAAATCCGGCCAACAATCGCGCGCCACAGAGAACAGCTGATTGTAGGGGTCCCAGACAGCATTCGCCTACCTATCTACTATTACTGGCCTATCCTAAGAAAAGGCCATCAATAGTGAACAACCCCTTTAAAATGAGAGAGAGCGCTAAATCAGCACTGCAGCATCTTCATATGCAAGATCAGCGGGGGTCCCAGATCTTAGAACCCCACAAAAGTGATGGCAAATCCCAGCGATATGCCACCACTTTGAGATCTGGATATCTCTGAGTGTCAGACAAATGTTCAGTTAGCTCCTCTGATAATGCGACGCCCGCGGTGAAATCTGACTGCAGCTACATTCAGAAGCAGCTTTGGCCATTACAGAAGGCGGCCATTATTATCTACTTTTCTCGATTTCCCTTCAAACCGATAGGAGACAGGATAATCCGTTTGCTATCTAAGCAGGAGCCATCATCTTACCTTTGCCACTGCCATTTCAAAGTCTTCTTGTGTGACATGCACCCTTCTCTCACGCAGGGCGTACATGCCCGCCTCTGTACACACGCCCTGTAATCATGAAAGTGAGAAGACACAGATTACTCCGACAGCCAGGACTGAGCATGTAAGCAGCGTTCACACAGCATTTATTTACCATGCTGTGTAATTACGTCAGGGGGATCTGCCACAGCTGCCAAAAACAGCACTAACCCCACCGCCGACTGGAAAGGAACAGAAGCAGTCACTGACATTAGCATCAGTTTTACAAGGGTTTCTGTTCATTCCTATTTAATTTGGAGTATAGAATGGCATCACCAACTCGGCTATTCTATACTCCAAACAAAAATCTTCTAAAATCCATACCAAAGTGGTGTCCGTTTCACTGATGACAGTGACTGGTTGTTCCCTTTTGGAACTCCGTCACAATGCCGTTTTCAGCAGCTGTGATGGAACCCCCTGATGTAATCACGGTGTGTAGTAAATAACGCTGTGCGTACACTGCCTAAAATATAATGCTGCTGCCCTCTGGAGTGAATGGGAGAGAGCATGAGTAGCACACCAAGCCATTACACAGTGGATGGTGTTTGGACTCTTCCGGGTAGACGCAGCTCCTCCATGTCAGCTGATCGGCAGTGATGCCAGGTATTGTACCTCTGTCAATCTGCTCTTGATGACCTATCCTGAGAAAAAGTCATCAAGAACTTTGGACCAAAGAAAAAAAAAAACGCTGATGTGACACTACTCAGAGGGCTTGGACCAAGATTACAAGTTATCTCCTAGCCTATGACTGGCTGATTGCTCTGGGGGGGGGGGTCTCACTGCTGATGGGGGTCCCATGTCCCCCCCTGATCCTCCACTACAGGGTAACTGAACCCCCACAGTGAGGAGACTGAATGGAGCACTGGTTGTACAAGCATACTAGCGCTCCATTCACTTTCGATGGGACTGCAGAGATACCCGAGTAGCACCCATTTGGGCATTTCCATTAGCCCCAGTAAAATGAACAACGCATGGAACGTATATGCTTGGCCAGCGCTCCATGCATTCTGACGTCACTACGGAAGAAGGAAGCAACCCCCACCGCGACAGGCAGAGGAAGACAGTGGAGTCCCAGTCTCAAGATCAGCAGAGGTCTCAGAGATCCCCACCGATCAGCAAGTCACGCCCTATCCTGTGAATCCTAAAAGGTTTCACATGGAAGCAGGTAATGAGTCACAAAGTAAAAAAAAAAAAAAAGGGCTTTGCTAGTGATTTCAGGAGATGCCACCAAATTTTGCAGAACTGGTCATAGAACACATGCATGGAAACAATACTAAAAAGGCAGAAAAAGCAGCTCTGAAGATTACTGGCACACGTCCTCATTAGAGCTACTCCCAAAATGTGGTCACGGTGTAAGATTCTTCGGAATGGGTGTTAAACGCAGATATTTCCAGGGGGTAAACTGGGATTTCACAATAGTTTCCACATCTGTTCTCAGTGTTCTGTGTCCTGGGACTGTGGGCGGTGATGAGCTCTATAGGGCCATGTTATAAACATCCATCTGCTCCCCATTAATCTGCCATCTGCAAGGACCCGAGTGCGGAGCCAATAGAGACATCTCCAGCTTCAGTTACAAGATGTAACTAGCTTGGAGAATGGCAGTATAAAGATTCTTACCTTCACCTCGGCCCCAGAAGCTCCGGGCATCAGCTCTGCAATCTTACGCAGGTTGATTCCGCGTGTAAGATTCATCTTCCGTGAATGGATTTTAAGAATGTCCAAACGGGCCTGTGTGAAGAAAACACCTCAGCTCATACCTGCTGTATATACAGAGTAGGAAGAACCAGCTTAAGCGGCAATACTAACTTCTGTACCGGGTCTACCTACTTCTCAAGAACCAGTACAATTACCAGCGCGGTTTACACCTCAAACTGATAGCACCAATGGTAGCTTTACCCAACGGCAAAACATCATCTATTAGTGTTATTGGGAGAAGATACAAAAAAGGTTTAGGAGGAGGGAAATAAAGATGTTAAAAGGGGCTGTCTGGTTGCTGGATTTTTTATTTGCAAATGTGTTAAAAAGGTAAAAAAAAAACAAAAAAAAAACAAAACACAGCAACAGCAGTCAGGTGCCATTCTCTTGGTATCACAACTTAAATGCTGTGATGCAAGGAGAATTGCATCCTCTGATTGGCTGCTGGGGTCACAGAAGGAGCACAGGGCTGGATTGCTGGGAAAGAGGAAGGGCAAGTATAGTGGGTTTTTTTAACTTTAAGCACATTTGCAGCAATACTTAAATTATATCCAGCACCAGAAGCCCCCTTTAATCTTCATCACTCCTTGGCTGCAGGGGTCATGCAGATACTTACTGATAGGCATGCTGCAGCCAATGTGAGGCCTTAAAACAGATAGTCACTGACATGCCATAAACAGACCAGTGCCTCTTCATTACTAGGCCATGTGACCCATTTATGGAAGATCACTGAGCACAAAATAATCGGTGAAGTCACAGGTCATGTGATCTGGCTCCCATTTGGAAAAGCCCGTTTTGGGGGAGTGGGTTAAATTAAAGAAAAATAAAGTCTTGGAAAACCACTTTACAGAACAGATGAAATGCACAACGAACACAGAAAATAAGAAGGACAGAATCTATAGCCCACAACATCGCAGGTAATTACCTCTTCATTAGGAGGAGGGAACTCGATCTTCCTATCAATACGGCCGGGACGCAGCAAAGCAGAGTCCAATATATCAATTCTGTTAGTTGCCATAATGACCTGCGCAAGAACCACCAGGGTGAAAAAAATATTCAGCAGTCCAATACGAAAACAAGTTAAATGCTACCCGCGCCCCCGTCAATTAAAGAGCAAGTACACAAAGATGAGACGCCACAGTCATCCATACTTGTCCACGGAAGACAACACCGCGATTTGATGGAGATGTGAGGGTGGGAGGGCGCCTCTTAAATTTAGGTCAGGTGGTGTCGAGTTTCTCCACGAAGGAAGCGTGAGCAGACTTATAGGCCATACAATGCTCCTCTGTGAAATTTGCTATGCAAATAGATGCTACAATGCCTCAGCAGTGCCACCTATTGGAAGGTAGCTTCCCTACAAGTAAATATCATACCTTAAGATCATGTAACATGACGAAGGATATACAGACAGACTGTTTGCCCCTCATCAGTTTTCAGTAGGCTTCTACCCAGCATGGTGAGAGGCCTGTGATGTGGGTCGGGACAGGTAGTCACTCCCTGTGGAGACTGCGAAGGAGTTGTGAAGAGAATCTATAAAAGACTTGATGGTCTCCATAAGGAGTAACTCTACCCCGCCTGATGCACATCACAGACCTCTCACACCTAGCTATCCGGAAACCTTCTGTACACCGATGAGGCAAAACCCAACAAACAGTCTGCCGGTACATAGTGTTCCCCCAAAAATAAGACACTTAATTTTTGCCCCAAAAGAGGCAGTGTCTTATTTTCGGGGTGTACAAATACTCACGTAGCAGGCGGCGTCTGGATTCCTCATACAGGTCTGCGGCGGTCCGGCAGTCCTCAGCACTGAAAGCATTTTCTTCCTGATAACGGGGCTTGAATACCCACACCTCCAGCAAGTGATTGCTGTGATTGGCTGAGCCACAGCAGTCGTGATCCAATCACAGTCTTGCTGAAGGCGGGGTATTCAAGCCCCGTTACCAGGAAGAGAATGCTCTCTCAGCGCTGAGGACTACATGGAAGACTGCTGAAGAGCAGCGAGAGGGCCCGAACACTGCCTGCTCAGTATCCCCCCCCCCCCATGTAGTGTAGCTAGGGCTTATTTTTAGGGTAGGTCTTTTCAGGGAAACATGGTAGTTACCTTCCTTACTAGGAAATAAGCACAGGTTATGTGAATATAGATTTATATTGAACCATGAAAGCTAAATTTTCAGCAGATTCTTAACAGTCACAGTACGAGGGCATAACGCACCTTAATGTTTTTTGTAGCCTCAAAGCCATCCAGCTGGTTTAACAACTCAAGCATAGTCCGCTGGACTTCACTGTCTCCACCAGAACCCCCCTCCAACCGCGAGGATCCAATTGAATCAATCTCATCCATGAAGATAATAGAAGGAGCATGTTCTCGAGCCATGACGAAGAGTTCTCGCACCATGCGAGCACCTAGAAATATACAACAGGTTTACAATTCATGCATGTAAGCATACAAAACCCAAGCAGTAATAGTAACACATCATTCCACTTATACACTTTTCTTGAATACACACCATGACTCAATCTAGTTTTTGGCTCCTGCATTATCACATGAAGCATCCTTACTCAGCGTTAGTAAGGACAGTCACCCCTCACAATGCCAGAACATGATACTCACCCTCCCCGATAAACTTCTGAACAAGTTCAGATCCAGAAACACGGATGAATGTGCAGTCTGTATGATGTGCAACAGCACGGGCCAGTAGTGTCTTCCCAGTACCCGGGGGTCCATAAAGAAGCACGCCCTGCAAAAGAGATTCTTGAGTCAATAATCAGGTCACATCCACTGAATATGCAAGAAAGCCAACTTTCTACCATAAACTGTGGGGCAGAAAATACATGCAAACATCTGCAAATCCTACAGAAACTCAGTCACTTACCATACTTCAGAATATAACCTCGGTGATCAAGTCAGGCCTCACGTTTCTTAAAGAAACCCACCATTACACTTATAAGTTAGTGATGGGCAGATCATGGAAGCCAAGCAAATAGCCATTCTTACCATATGGAAAATGAACATGTAACCAGGGCATAGATACACAGAATGGCCACTATGAGAAAACACCAAAATGCTATTTACACGGGACGAATATCGCTCACAATTCGTTTAAACGAACGAAATCTAGCAATAATCATGCAGTGTAAATGCAAAATCTTGGTTTACCATAGTAGTTGCTGACTTTCAATCACCATAAAAAAATTTTAAAAAACGACATTGCTGGACTCTTGTCCTGGTAAACGCTCTCCAATTCATCTAGAAGGTGAAGTGCTGAGCGAGAAGCCCGCGATCCAGTGGTGTTCTCTGCATGAGCGCTAACAACCTTACCGGCGACGTCGGCGCTCATGCAGTCATTTAGGTGGCTCTAGTCTCATGTAAAAGGGATATAACTCCCTTTTACACGAGACTGGGGAGGGAGCTCTAATAAAGTGTCCATGCGCCTGAATATAGGACCCCACCACCTTCTGTCATGTGGCTATATTCCCAGGAAGGTATATGGACAGGGTTCTCTTCATAAGACAACCTTCCCATTCACGATCTGCCCTACATCACACAAGCTAAAAAGAAAGTCTCCCACCTTAGGTTGTGCGATCCCCAGTGCCTCAAACAGCTCAGGGTGTTTGACTGGCAGCTCGATGACCTCCTTTATCTCTTTGATCTGCTTGTCCAAACCTCCAATCATCTCATAAGTGGAGTCTGGAACCTTCTCCACCATCATCAGCGATACCAGCGGGTCGACCTTGTTGGGCAGGATTTTGTGCAGGGTGTAACTGTCGTTCCTTAAAGCCACTCTACAGTTTGGGGTCACCTAACAGAATTTGGGGTCAGTAATTCATTTCTTACAGCAGTTACAGAACCGCAGCATCCGCAGAAGAATACTCACATCATTTATATCAATGTTTTTGTCGATGTCTACAACAAACTTCCCCTCGGGGTGGACCTAAAAGAGGACAGGTCTGTTAGTTACGTGTAGTCTTTCTACAAGTCATCCATGATGTGAGGAGCACTCACGCACCTTGACCAACACCTTCTTCTTGTCCATGGCTCGCACCACTTCTCCAACGTAGGATCCCTGCTCCTGAAGTAACTGCAGCTCCTCACGCAGCAGACGCACTGGAAGACAGCAGGTTGGAGGTCTCTTATAGCAAGTGGATGTATAATAGTGCTTTATATACCCATGTATGCTAAACCTAACAATGCAATATGGAATAACAGCAAAAGTCTGCTCTGGACAACAATAGCTCTTCCATCAGTGCTCACTAGAGTTGATGTCCTTGAAGTCACAACACTGGCCTTACAACTATGGCTCTCTGTGCCAACCTCTGAGATGTTTGACCATGGTCCTCACAAGTGTATAGTCTCCATATTAATTGATAAGGAGGATCCTCAGGCGCCTTCTAGGCGCCAACACTGAAGTCTACTGGTACGTTGAGGTCCTGGGCAAGAGCTGCCATTATGTATACAGGTTACTAATACCTATAGATCCCACAATCAGTGGGAACTATATGGACAAGACTGTGGAGTGAGGTGGGCACATTTACTTTAGAAAGAAAGCTAGATTCTCAGTTTTTGCCTTGATTGTTACAATCAAAGAGGTTATCCCACCAAAATCATCTATCCATAGGTTAAGTGATAAATGATCGCTCGCTGGGGGTACAACTGTGGGAACAAGGGATCCAGGAAAAGTGCAACTTAAGTCTGTCTGATGAATACAGCAGCAGTTCGCATGCATGACCACCGCTCCATTCATGGTATATGGGGATAGCCAAGGGCAGCATTCAGCTATATGTTAGCCCCATAAAACTGAATGGAGCAGTGGTCAGGCGTGGGCAAAGCTGTTCTGTTCACCCAGCGGACTCTGTATACAGTTTTTCTGACACCTAGGGATCCAAGCGACCAGATGCTCCACAATCAATCATTTATCACCTATCCTGTGGTAGGAGCTAAATGATTTTGGCAGGATAACCCATTTAAGGGACAGAATAGTGCGGCAGTACTCGAGCAGTCAGTATTATGAGAATGTACATTATGCTGTATGTGATTCCAAGGGTTAATAGAGCTGATTAGCTGCGCGGCTGATTGCAGCTTATGCCCGCGGGTGTCAGGTGTAATAAACAGCTGACACCCATGCTGCATAAAGAGAGGTCATCCCGCGATCTGTCTTCATACATACCCCGACGCTGCAGGTCGTAAACGTACGTCCTGGAGCGTTAAGGGGTTAAATGTGCCAGATTTATCAGGGACTCTTCTGGATGATAAATCTGGTGCATCTTCAGACTGTCTTGTCTAACTTCATATCACCCATTAGTTGGCTTAGTTCACACCCAAACTGTGCGACAACTTGGTGCACAGTGCTGCATTTCGTCCAGGTCCCTTTTTTTCTTAAAAACTAAGCCACAACCCTTTCAGATTATCTGTAAAAAATGATAAATGTGGCGCAAACCATGTAAGACCGTTCTCTGGTACAATCTATACAAGAACTGGCGTATTTCCAGTACTAAATCTGCACCATACCTTTTGCGTTGAGCTCATTTCTCTGGGCTTGAAGACGTCTCAAGTTCTGGCTTTTTTCATTTACAACCAACTGGAAATATAAAGACGTAGTATTACCTGACGACAGTAAGTGCCAAGAGGCGGGATGAGGACATTCAGAGTCTAAGTGTAACTAATCAAACGTAAGCCCCTGCCAACTGCTGGAGGTCTGCAGTCATATGACCACAATCAACGCTTAGTTCATACCTGGGGAAGATCCTCGTGCAGCAGATCTCTCTGGAAAACCTCCCCTATACATCTACGGGCTCATTCAGACGAGCAGCAGCAGCACAAGGACACCTGTCTGTATGCGGTCCGACCAGCACAGACCGATTACATCACACGTCCTATTCTCACCCAGAAAGACAGATGGGAATACGACGCGCAGCCATTTGTGTCACACAAATCACCAATCCGTGTGGCGGAAAAACCAAATGATAAAATTGCTCGCGCATATAGCTTCACGGGCCATAATGGGTATGTGCGGCCCGCGGAATACACGGCCAGCAGATGGAACAAATACGCACCTGTAAAAATAGATACCGTATTTTTCGCTTTATAAGACGCACTTTTTCCCCCTCCAAAGCGGGGGGGAAAGTTGCTGCGTCATATAGAGCGAATGTTCCAAAAAATTTGTTCCGATCGCCATTTTTAGCGCGATCGCTAATTTAATGCTCGAACGTGATTTCGTTAGCGCGACTGCATGTTAAACTCGGGATCGCACGAACAAATGTGCGACTAGTCTCCTCCCCACTGCTGCCCATACATACCTCTGATTGGTCGCGAGCGCCGGCGGGTACTACTGCTGCTCCCCGCCTCCACCAAACGGCTTCCTTCCTCCTGCTGCACACAAGCGCCGCTGTGATATGGAGCGCCGGTTTTTCAGACCTCTGCTGCTCCCTCTGCTCCACCACCCGGCACTAACCCTGCGCTGTCCCTGGGTGAGTTCAATTTTTTTTTCGCCTATTTTCCCACTCTAAAATGGGGGTGCGTCCTATAGACCGGTGCATCTAATAGAACGAAAAATACGGTAAATCCCATGCTGTGCTGAAGAAACCCCCCTCCGACGTGTCGAAGATTTATCAGTCACAGAAATGTCTGCAAGAAATCTATGTGAAGATGCTCTTAGGGCTCATTCACACGGCCGTATACGTAAACCGCTGCGGGTACTACAGTGTTTTACTGCTGTGCGACCCGACTATTGCTGCGCAGGACAGTATCTCACACACGCTGCCGTCCGCAGTGTGACTTGTTTCTTATTTAAAACTCCCTGCTCTGTCTCAAAGCAGCATTGAACATAATTGCGTATGTACGGTTTATTACGCGCCCATAGAGAATAGGGCTTTACTGCACATAATACACAGTATTCTGCGTTCTGTATGTGCGTATTATACGCAATGAAAACCGATAGTGGGACATGCGAAATTCAATGTATTTGAACTGCCATTGAGCCTTGCATTATATGCACATCACCTGTGTAAGACGCAATTCAAGTACGTGCATGTGAATGAGCCCCTGGATAACCAACATATACAATACACATAAAAGGACCATGAAGGAGGCATCCCACAAACATGCCTGATCACCCAGCCAGACAGACGAGCGCTCCTTCCAGCAGGTGGACCGTAAGGCCGCTGTTCTTGTGATCCCAGGGGGTCCGACCAGCCATACATTTATCACTCAGCCTTGTTTGTGGGAAACCCCCCTATAACTTCCATAACCCCCAACATCACCTCCGCTGACGAGGCTTTACCGGCTCTTAGAACTTCTTGCGGTTCACGTCTTACCTGCAGATCTTCGATCTTTGACAAATAATACTGACGCAAACCGGTCCCGCCGCGCGTCTCATCCATATCCATCTGCAAGAGAAGAGGAGAAATTATGGGGGGTTTCTAACAGCTTAACTTTTTACTACATTGGGAACAGAAACAAAACCGGACGAAGTAGTTGTAGTTCCCCACAGAAAGTTGCAGGATATCACTAGGATGACTGACAACCCTACGATCCCCGATTATCCGCTTGTGTGAATAAGCCCCCATTTGTCTCAGGCATGCTGGCAGTTTTACCAAAATCTCAACATTGTGGTGGGCCACAGCTAATTCTACTGCTGCGATACGGCAAGCAGGCTACAGGACAAAGCGGCTTTTTGTTTTTAGAGTCCTGTATATGTGGAGGTGAGGACACTGGCGCTTGCTTGCCCTCTTGTGGATGTGCCTGACATCAAGTTTGTCACTGAAATTGGGTCGGCAATCTACAGAATTAGGAGTGCAGCTCTGAAGTATAATACAGACTATAAGGCTTCATGCCCACTGCCCGGGTCGGATTCCGACTGCAAGATTCACGCAGCGGCCCCTGCATTGACCTCCTGCTTACCCGTCCGGCGTCTTCTCTCTCCGCTCTGCGATGTGCCGGCTGATGCACAGTTGTGCATGTGCAGAGCAGCGCCGGCAGTGACGTTTATGAGCAAGCCTCTGTGAGGGCCGCCCAGAAATAGGACATGTCCCGATTTTAATACCGTGCGAGTTTTCAGGCACTTAATGGGGTTGTCCCGCGCCGAAATGTTTTTTTTGTTTTTTTTCAATAGCCCCCCCCGTTCGGCGCGAGACAAACCCGATGCAGGGGTTGAAAAAAAAAAAAAAACGCATAGTACTTACCCGAATCCCCGCGCTCCGGTGACTTCTTACTTACCTTGCGAAGATGGCCGCCGGGATCTTCTCCCTCGGTGGACTGCAGGGCTTCTGTGCGGTCCATTGCCGATTCCAGCCTCCTGATTGGCTGGAATCGGCACACGTGACGGGGCGGAGCTATGAGGAGCAGCTCTCTGGCACGAGTGGCCCCATTCAACACGGAGAAGACCGGACTGCGCAAGAGCGTCTAATCGGGCGATTAGACGCTGAAGATTAGACGGCACCATGGAGACGAGGACGCTAGCAACGGAACAGGTAAGTGAATAACTTCTGTATGGCTCATAATTAATGCACAATGTACATTACAAAGTGCATTAATATGGCCATACAGAAGTGTATACCCTAACTTTGTTTCGCGGGACAACCCCTTTAAATCGCTGCTGTCAGCAAAGGTTTGCATAAACTAATGCAATCCTATGGCAGCGTGCAATGGCGGAAATTTGGCGCAGAATTTCCATCCGTGGGCATTGGGCCTAGCTAGTTATAATGTTATGTGACTTTATAGGTTGGGCTTCTGCATGTAAAGCGGCAGCACAATACTGACAGAATCCTCAGGACAGGTCGTCGGTATCCAACTCCAGCGGATCGGATACTCGGCAGCCTCACTGCTCAGCTCAATGGCACAAAAAAAAAAAAAGCCTGTATTTACGGACTCACACCAGCGATATTCTTGTGCGCACAAACCGGGTACGAATATGAAGTCTGTTCTTTTGAACGTCTCACCAATTGCCTTCAATGGGATCTTAAAGGACATCGGTGGCGCTCGCATGTCCTGCGATCTGATGTTCCCCCACTGAAGTCTACGGGAAACACTTGCGATCCTAAACACGTGAGGATGGAAATTCCCACAAATGAGACGATGTGAGCGATTTTCCGCTCGTGTCTACTGGGCTGTGCTTTCCATCGTTATCCCATGGAAAGCGCGTCGTGTGCGATTTATCGCTGTATGCCGCGTGCCGACAAATCACCGGACACCATCTTGGTGCGTAATACGGGCCAAGAGTCACGCTGCATTTTTTTGCGCCTACAATTCGCACGCTGTTTGCACGAGGCGCCATGGGAAGTAACGGCAGGGTTGTTACGTAAAACTGCTGGTGCGAGTGAACCCTTACGGCACATTTTGCGTCCGTGAGACAAGTTCACTTGCGTGCGCCAAACTAAGACGCACCGACTGAAACGGCCAATCAGTCTAATGAGTTCCAGACGTGTTCTCCGTCCTGCGCCCTCTTTGCGTTTTGCGCACATCCTCATTGACTTCTATGGGGACGTTTGGTGCGCAAATTTGCAGAAAAATGGAGCACGTTTATTTATTTTTTGCACTACTACAATGCGCGCACAGAAAACGGAAACCTAGCGCCGGGCAACAATTGGCGCTAAAGTCGGCCTCAGAGCACGGTCACACAGCGGACATTACATTCAATGGGATTCGCAGCCCAGTCGATGCGTTACGGCGTTTTGCGAATTCAGGTTTTTCTTGCAAAAAAAAAACGTAATGTGCCGCTTCTTCGTGGAATCTGCGTAGGGTATCCGCATACGATTTGTGCATTGAACACGGCGGTCTGCGGCAATAATCCTGCGCATTAACCGCAGCGGAGGGTTTTAGAGGCGGAATCCACGCAGAAAAATCCGCAACCGTTCCCGCCGTGTGACCGCAGCCTTCGGCGCCGCCATACCCAGTTATACCAGGAGCCCCGCCATGCATCTGACTCCATCATACAACATATCTATGGCGCCTGACGGAAAACGTACGACGTCTGTGGGGCCGGGACGCAAGTGTGGACGACGTCCGAGCGCAACAGAACCGTAACGCGGGTGTGCGCGGCGCCTGGACGCCACACACCCTGCACACAGGGGCGGGCTGCCCATTGGCCACCTCAGAGTCACTGGAAGCAGCCTGCTACTGAGCTGACACCTCCCGTGTAGGACTACAAGTCCCAGCAGGTTGTATATCCAGGCAGCGGGCAGGTGACACCGCCGTCCGCTAGGTCAGTGATAATACAGGCACAATACACAGTAGAGCCGGTACCTGCTCCGCTCCGTCCCCCGCCATCTTGTACTCGCCCGGCGGAGCCATCCTCTACCTCACCGTGACTCAGGACCGGAAGCGGCACGACCGGACTTCCTGCTGCTACCATAGAGTACGGCTACCAGCGGGAGCGTCCTGTGCAGAACGATGAAGCTCCGCAGCGCCATCTGCTGTATTGTAATTGTAATGACCGTGGAGTGAAGCTACTGGAAGCGCTGCAGCCACCCAGCTGTATTATACGACTATTGTGCTAAACGGGATTGGAAGATTTACCTGATCGGGCGACCAAAATACAGCCGATCTCTGGTGGAGTTGTTACAGAAGTGACAAATAAAGTATTATTAATTGTGTCTTAAGCGGATTTATTATTATTTTATGCCTTGGGCCCCCTGCACACGGGCGGAAATTCCGCGGCGGGATGTCCTGCAGAATTTCCGCCCGTGCTCGCCTGCATAGGACTGCATTACAATACACAATCCTAGGCAGATGGCCGCAATTTGTCCGCGTGAAAACACACGGAAAAAAGATTGTGGCATGCGCTATTTCTGTGTGGTTCTCGAAGAGGCCAGCGCAGAAATGTCAGTCGTGACGAGCCGGCTCCGTGCCGCGCCGGCGCATAGCAGTGACGGAAGATGCGGGAGCGGGTAAGTCTTAGGTCCCTGCAGGGGCGCGGGTCCGCATTCCGCTGCGAGAATTCTCAGAGCGGGATCCGACCCACCCGTCTGCAGGCGGCCTCAGGGCTCTTTCCCACGAGCGGATATATGGCGTTTTTAGCTTTTCACGCCTGCTCCTTATAATTGCTTGAATGGGCGTTTTACGCGATCACAGCCAGCGTTTTATTGTCCATTCACACGACCGCGAGCTCCGTTTTTAGTGAAAAATGTGAGAATTCCGCTGGAAAACCGCAGTTGTGGGTCTCGGAGCGGCCGCGCCACCTGCATTTCTGCTGCGGCCATCTCTTTCCATAGTCAGGATAGAGGCCGCTGCGGGAAGAAGAAAGTTGACATGCAGCGTCTTTAATTTCCGCACTGCATGGCATTTCCTCACCCTTTTTTGCAACGGATTGGCCGCAGCATGTGGATGCGATTTTTGCAAAATCTCGTCTACTTTGCTGGCTAATCCCGGGTTTAGGAGCCGCGGGCGGACAATCTGCAGGAGAAAACCAATGTGGCTCGACAAGACGGTACGAGGGGCAATAAACGAAAAGAAGAAAGCGTTCAAACTACTAAAGCAACAAGACAGCGAAGAAGCGCTAAAATCATACAGGGAAAAAAACAAAATATGCAAAGATACGATCAAAACTGCCAAGGAGGAAGCAGAAAGACGGATCGCAAAAGAGAGCAAAAACAACCCGAAGCTATTTTTCAACTACATTAACAGCAAAAGGATTTGCAGGGAGAGCGCTGGCCCTTTAAAAAACAATGCAGGAGAAATCATTGATGATGACGAAGGGAAAGCAAATCTACTAAACAGTTTCTTCTCAAGTGTATTCACCAAAGAAAAGGAAATGCCACACGAGATGCAGGGGAATAAAACGAACCCCTCACAAAATATCTCATACCTAACACAGGAGGAGGTGCGAAAGCGTCTAAAGAAAACTAAAATTGATAAATCGCCGGGCCCAGATGGATTACACCCAAGGATACTAAAGGAACTAAGTGACGAGATAGCTAGGCCGCTATACCTATTATTTCTAGACACTATCAAGACCGGAGTAGTACCATTGGACTGGCGCATTGCCAACGTGGTTCCAATTTACAAAAAAGGGAGCAAAAGTGAGCCTGGTAACTACAGGCCAGTAAGTCTCACTTCAGTAACGGGAAAAATTTTCGAGGGGATTTTGAGAGACGCCATCGATGAGTACCTCAAGAAGATTAAGGGAATAACTCCTCACCAGCATGGATTCATGAAGAGTCGCTCATGTCAGACAAATCTGATCAGCTTCTACGATGAAGTAAGCTCTAAGCTGGACCGGGGAGAATCTATTGATCTCGTATATCTGGACTTCTCTAAAGCCTTTGACACCGTGCCACATAATAGGCTAATATACAAAATGAGGCAGCTCGGACTGGGCGAAAACGTGTGTAATTGGGTAAAAAATTGGCTCAATGATAGAAAGCAGAGGGTGGTAATAAATGGTTCGTACTCTGATTGGGCCACAGTCGCTAGCGGGGTGCCACAGGGTTCAGTATTAGGCCCCATTCTGTTCAACATATTTATCAACGACCTGATAGAGGGGCTGCACAGCAAAATATCAATATTTGCAGATGACACAAAACTATACAATATAATTAATACAACGAAGGACAATGTACGGCTACAAACGGACCTGGATAAGCTGGGGGCTTGGGCAGAAAAATGGCAAATGAAGTTCAATGTTGAAAAATATAAGACTATGCACATGGGCAGGAGGAACGGATGTCACAAATATTCACTTAATGGGGTACCGCTGGGGAAAAGTGATATGGAAAAGGATCTGGGGGTATTAGTGGATAATAGACTAAACTGGAGTAACCAATGCCAGTCAGCTGCTGCAAAGGCAAATAAAGTCTTGGGGTACATTAAAAGAGGTATAGGGGCGAAGGACGAGAACATTATCCTTCCATTATATAAGGCACTTGTCAGACCTCACATGGAATACTGCGTACAATTCTGGTCACCGGTGCTCAGGAAAGATGTCACAGTATTGGAGGGGGTTCAAAGAAGGGCAACTAAACTAATACATGGAATGACGGGACTGGAATACCCAGAGAGGCTATCCAAATTGGGACTATTTACTCTAGAAAAAAGAAGGTTAAGAGGCGACCAAATAACCATGTATAAGTACATGAGGGGACAATACAAGGATCTCTCCCGCGATCTGTTTACACCCAGGACCACGACGGTAACAAGAGGACATCCGCTACGATTAGAGGAAAGTAGGTTTCATCACCAACACAGAAGGGGATTCTTTACTGTAAGAGCAGTTAGACTGTGGAACTCTCTACCGGAGGAAGTGGTGATGGCAAAATCCATAGAGGAGTTTAAAAGGGGACTTGATGTCTTTCTGGAGAAGAAGGATATTACAGGATATAAATCTTAGGTTAAGTGTCAATCCTGGTATACAGGCAGGTAGGAACTATTAGGGGTTGATCCAGGGAACAGTCTGATTGCCATTAGGGAGTCGGGAAGGAATTTTTCCCCCAAAAGGGCTAATTGGCTTCTGGCCTTGGGGTTTTTTGCCTTCCTCTGGATCAACACAGTAGGATAGACAGGCTGGATTAGATGGACATTGTCTTCATTCAGCCTTACATACTATGTTACTATGTTAATTCCGCAGCAAATCCGTCCGGTGTGAACCCAGCCCGAGATGGCTTTCACACGGCCGTGAAACGCCGCGCGAATATGAACCCCATTCTTTTGAATGGCAGCATATACAGGAGCAGTTTTCCCGTCGTATACGACGGTTAATAGCACATTGGCGCGCGCCATATCGGGATGAGTTTCATGGCCCAATATCACGCTCGCCCACGTGTAGGAAGCCCAAGTCAGAAAGCCGATGCCCTCAGATTAGTACATTTACCTCAGTATCTGTGAATACCGTCATGGCCGTACGACTTACCTTTGTCCTGTCGTGGGTGTAGATGGATCTAAACGATGGGACTAGCGCCAAGTCATACACGGGGGGGTACATGTTTCCTGGCGCTGTGATTGGTTGCTATGGGCACACTGCTATGAAAGCTGTCTAGAAGAAAATCTCCCTGTTGCCCCTAGCAACCAATCACAGCGCAGCTTTCATTTTACCTCAGCAGTATAAGAAGTGAAAGCTGCGCTGTGATTTGTTGCTACGGGCAACAAAGGCAGATTTTCCTTCATACAGCTTTTATAAGAGTGCGGTGGCAACTTTTCCGTGCCCACCTGTATTGCCTGGTGCTCTCCTTTCTCTTCTGCTGCATATCTGCGTGTTCCAAGATGGCTCTCAACCGTCCTGGATTCTGGACGCTGTCCCGGGCGCAGGCAGGAGGGGTCATTCTGAGCAGTTTATAGCGATCGTTTGTTGCCATCGCTTCTGCGTGTTTTTTGACATTCACGCAGCAGCGCCCTGCGCGAGTGGCATGAAGTACGCGAATAAAGATCGCGACTCGATTGCGTCAAATATTCATTGATGCGAATAAACGCTGCGAACAGACGCGCGTAAAAACGCACACGGTTGTGTGAAGGAGGCCTCAGCCTTAGGCCACTCACACACGGGCGTTTGTAAGACATTACGTTTTTTAATCGCTGCGCTTTATAGTGTTCAAAACAGCATTTTACAGCATTTTCTTCGCAGTAACAACGCAGGCGAACGAGCTGATGACGTCACCATTTTTCCCCGCCTATAAAACACTGAACACCCAAAAAAATAGAACACAGCGCACTCGTCACAGTGCGTTATAAACGCTACGCTAAAACGCTGGTCTGAGAAGCCCCACTGAAATGGATAGGGGGCAGCGGTTTTAGCGGGCATTAAAAAGCCCGCTAAACGCTGTAAAAAAACGCCTGTGTGAGAGAGGCCTTAGTGAGCGCAGGGAGCGACTGCGGTGATCGTGTGCGGATCATAATCGCAACCTGGAAGCCAACGGCGCCGTTTTGTTTTTTTTTTATTACTACATTGGGGACACTTAAGTAGCGGTTATTAAATAGGGGGCAAAAGTGGCCTTTATTACTGAAGAGGGGCGCAAATAGCCATTTTTACTTACAGGGGGTAGAAGGCACCATTATTACTGAATGGGGGTCAAAAAAACCCCACAGCAAGCAGCCGTATACTTACCGATCTCTTCCTACAGGAGGGCAGATATGACCGCCACATCTCCCAATGTGCAGGCAGCCAAACTGCTATACAGGGGGAGCAATCACACAGGTGAAGGTACTGATGATTAACCACTCACACCCCTTCCTTATATAAAGGGGGAGGCTGCTTAAAGCGCTCATGTGAATAAGGCCTTAGGCCGGTGTCACACGGGCGGGGAAGTGCGTTTACACGCGTGTTTTACTGTTCTTTTTGCGTGCCCACAAAACCACGCTTGAAATGGGCAATTAAGGTAATTAGTTCACTATGCGCTATTTTCATGCACAGGAAAATAGAGCGTGCTGCGTATTTTTTACGTGAATGGAATGTATCAACAAAATACATGTATCTGAATGAAATCAATGGGTTCTATCAACTACATGTTGTGTACGTAAAACGCTGCGCAAATACGTTCACTTCAATCCGGCCTTTGGAGAGATAGAACCCACTGACTTCAATGAACTTGTTTAAATAAGCGTATTTTGTTTGTGCAGAAAAAACATGCAGATTGCTCTATTTGTGCACGAAAATAGCGTATATTGAACTAATTGACTTAACGGCCCATTACAATCAAAGGAAGCATGCGTAGGAGTTGTGATCGCACGCACAAATGCGACTTGTCCACGTAAAAAGTACAGTAAAACACGCACAGGCCTGCGAAAAAATGCAACACCCATTGCGCTACTATGCAGCGAAAATGTGCGGGTAAATGCGCTTGCGGCCGTGTGACATCGGTCTGAGGCTTTATTCCCACGAGCATATATCGGTTACCGTTTTCACAGCCGTCCGATATACGCTACAACGTGAGACGTAAAAACTCGTGAACGGGCGCACAAATCTAACGTTTGTGCGCCCGTTCAGATGGCATGGGCCCCAGCGCACACATGCCGAGGCCACCATGCTGTTGCCCCTTCCCTCCCCCTCGCTGGCTCACCTCTTCTCTCCTCCCCTCCAGCTGATTGTAATGGGAGGGGCAGGGCTAAGTGCCACCCCGTCCTGCGTGCTCCCATTGCTGGCTGCGGACAAGGGGTGGGGAGGGAGTTTGCCCCCCCCCTCCCTTCCCCGGGCGCTATATTGGCCCGGCCGGGCACTTTTACATCACAAGAATACGGCCATGTGATCTGATGCGTTGGAATCGAATGCATCAGATCACAATGTATATCGGCCGACCGTGAAAATGGCGGTCCGATATACGCTCGTGGGAAAGAACCCTTAGACCTAATTCACACGGGCACCGTGGCCGAAAGTCGCATCGGTGAAGAGTAGTCACAATCGAGTCCCAAGCTTTATTAGTATTTGCTCGTCCATTTACACAGGCGTATCGAGTGAAAAATACGCTGCAGCGCAGAATTCCGACGGTCGGCAGAAATCCTCAGAATGCCTTCTTATAGCCTCAATAGCTTATTAAGTAGCCGCGCAAATGAGCCCTTAGGCTAAAGGAATTCCAGGCTGTGGCATATATACGCCGCACCCGGCTCTAGGATTAGGTGACAAAACACAATTCTTAGCTGCGACTTGGTCACGGCTTTTTCTCGTTTATGTGATTTTAGGCCACAATGCGGGCGGCCAAAAATCACAACGTTTATGTTAAATAGGCCTTAGGGTGGTTTCACACGGGCGAGAAAATTGCGTGATTTTTGCCTAATGCGAGAGTCAGTAAAAAAAAGCAGAATATGAAACCAATGAATCGTACGATTTCTTTCCCATCTGGGATGTTTTCACTCATGCGTTGTTAACCGAACAAAAAAATCGTTGTACGCCCGTTTATGCAATTTTACGGCGCCGGTGGGCGCACGTAAAAATCCCTACGGCCATGTGAAAGAACTAGAGATGAGCGAGTATACTCGCTAAGGCACATTGCTCGAGCGAGTAGTGCCTTAGCCGAGTATCTCCCCGCTCGTCTCTAAAGATTCGGGGACCGGCATGGGTGACAGGTGAGTTGCGGTGGGGAGTGGGGGGGAGAGAGGGAGAGAGAGATCTCCCCTCCGTTCCTCTCCGCTCTCCTCCCCGCCCCCCGCCGGCCCCCGAATCTTCAGAGACGAGGAGATACTCGGCTAAGGCACTACTCGCTCGAGTAATGTGCCTTAGCGAGTATACTCGCTCATCTCTAGAAAGAACCCTTAGGCTAACTTCACACGGCCAAGGGCGAATCACGGCCCAATAGCGCCTTCATTATCCATGTGAAAGCTTTGTGGATGCAAGGCGTTATCATGTGAACGCAACCTCGCATCACTACGGGGATGCAGGGATCTCCGCCGCGGCTGTCACAGCCGCACCAGAAGATCAAGAGTTCTCCCATTGCTTTCAATGGGGCCGCTGCTGTTGCCGCCTTCATTGAATGCAATGGGGCTGCAATACGAGATCACGCAATCAGATAGAACACGATGCAATTCGTTTCTCACATAGCATCACATCGCAGTGCTATGCGAGAAAAAAAAATCGCTCATGTGTATGACCCCATTCAAAAGAATGGGACTCATATTCGTGCGTCTTGCAATGCACAAATCTTGTGCGCTCTTGTCACCCGCGTGAAGGCGGCCTCGGGTGCTTTTACACCAGCCAATTATCAGCTGAAAAATCACTTAAACTAGTGGTTTTGTGCTCTAGTTGTCCCATGTAAATGTGGAACCCGACAGAGTACGGTGTCAGGAGCATAACCCCGGGGAACGTCTACCAGATAACTGAGACTGAGGACACCTAGATATCGGGAAGGAATGTGACTGAAAGAACAATTGCCAAAAATGTTATGCTTAAACGTTGCAAACATACTTTATGCCTGGAAAATCAAAGTTGGATGAAGTGAGTAAAGTACAACCATGTACCTCCAGCTGAAAACTATCTTCTAGACTGTGGACTCTTTATACAAACCGAGTGACCGATCACTCGCCTAGAGGTACTGGCGTCACGAAACATTATTTGGGAACTGTTACCATTGTTGCCTTTAACCTGTTTATCTGCACTGCACACGACTGAGCTGGGCCATGTTTCCGCCATTGCCGGGATGGATCACAGGGCCACCCGTGACAACCATCTCAGGTTTCCCGTGGTCTCCCCCACAACAGCAAGCCTCCGCTCGGACGCCGTAAGCCACTCTTTTTTTCAGTTTGTTATTTTAACCCTCTCTGGTAACCGGACGACCCCTTCAATAAGAGCTAATACGCTACTTGTCAATCATTTCATAAAGAAAAGACCCCAGTGACAAGTGATTGATCGAAAGTCACCTCTGAAGAGGGCTGTCTCCTGCCAGAGCTTTGGGGAATTACAGACACGGTATTGTGTCAGAGCCTGGGGGTTCCTAAAAGATCATTTGGGGGTCCCTGAAGGATGATTTGGTACTTTAGGGGGCCAGCCTCTCTCTGGGTCCTCATAAATACTACAACTTTACATATAATGCAAAGTTAGAACAACCAAGACCTGCAGGAAGGGAGGCGCAAACTACATTTCCCACAGCCTGAAATAGAGGTCTTAATTAGAGATGAGCGTTGGATGAAGTACATAGAGGCGGCAGGGACATTCTAATGAGGTGCGTATAAAGACCTCGTAGACTTCATGTGCGAGGACTCCTCCCGGACACACAGAGCAGAGCAGGACCGGCTGGGGGACACATTGGGAACATACGTTGGAGGATGTTTTTGTATAGTTTTGTGTTTTGCTGCCTCGCAAATCTTTTCCTTATGACTGCTGCAGGTAAGTCCATCACAATGGCAGACTACAGTGTTGGATGTGGATGAAGGGGAACCTGTCAGTAGATTAGAGGAGCCCCTTAGGAACCCAGTGTTTGCTTTTTGTTCCAAGCATAATGCCTAGCCTATAAATAACATGACTTATAGAGAAGTGCTGACAAGTAACCTTTAACTATGGAAATTCAGAAGGGTCAATTAATTTATAATCTGGCAGTCATAGACCAAAAAAAAAACATCGCATTTGCATGCCGCTGCGATTTTCCTATTTAAATAACACACGATTTTCATGTACGTGAAAAACAAACATGAAAATCACATGTACTGCAATGCGTCGCACTCGCACACAAAATCGTAATTGATGTTTTTAAAGCCATTCACACGGGGCGCTGCAGCCTCACAATGAATGGCGTGGCAATCCCACATGCGCAGTGCCACTCCATTCGACTTCAACACGACCACTGCTACATTCAGTCTGACGTTACTCTGGGTGGTGCAGCAAAACCTCAGTAAAGAGAAGAGGAGGACATGGGACCCCAGTTCTCGGGATCGGTGGGGGTCCCAGTGGTGAGGCCGCCACCAATCACACTTTTATAAGCTATCCCGTATATAGGTGATAAAAGGTTATCTTGGGATAACAGCTTTGATGAACAGGCCACAGATCAGAGGAAGAAAACTGCAAACTGAATGTGTATTTGAATATAAAATGTGCAGCTATATATCATGCTCTGAGCTGCCGCCTGCTGGCCACAGTAAGATATTGTCTAGACGTTCCCATTTCCAGTACCAACTTTCTAAAAGACATAATATTTTAAAGAGATTTTTGCACTATGGAAAGTGATGACATATCACTTCTTAATCAGTGAGAGTCTGACTGCCAGGACCCCCATGGATGTCTAAAATGCTAAGGCATTTCAGAACTTAAAGGGATTGTACGGCATAAGAAAAACATGTCTGCTTTCTTCCAGTGCATCACCTATCTATGCGCTTTGTTATTGCAGTTAGGCTCTATTGAATTGAATTGAATTGGACGTAGCTGCAATACCACAGACAACCTGTATAAAAATGGGGCACTGTTTTTGACAGTTAATTCTTTTAATCCTGTACAACACTGTTAAAGTTTTGCTGTGGGTATTGTTGTATTATGTCACCACCGGAGGTTAGGGATGGCGACATAATACAGGACTCTTGAAATGAAGTAACACCCCCAGCTTCTGATTGGCTGAGGGCGTGTTTAATCCCCCAAGTACCGTTGTCCGTCGGGGAGGACAGCAGCAAGAGTGTGAGTGGCCGCGGCAGCAGGAGCTGGAGAGCCGGCACCAGCAGCGGTGGGAGAGGTGGCAGTAGTGGCAGGAGGAGAGCCACAGGCAGCGGCGGCAGGAGAGCCACAGGTCTTAGCAGCAGCGTCTGTATTGATTTTTGACTGGGCTGGAGGGTTAGGATTACTTTTCCTGTTAGGCTTAGGGCTAATTCCCATGGGCGGACTTCCGCCGCGTATTACGCGGCGGACCGCAGCTATTAGGCTCTATTAAACCTAATAGCGCAAAGCTCACGGTGCGTAATTCGTGCGCGGAATTTCGCATTGTGAAATTACATGTCCGCACCCGCGGCATGTTCTATTTGCCGCGGGTGTATGCACAGACGGCTCCCATTGCAGTCAATGGAAGCCATCCGTCACGCTATCTTCCGCTGTAGCACAGCGGATAATAGCGTGAAAACGCTTCCCCGTATACCGCCAGCTGTGTCATGTGATGCTGTGGGCATGTCATATGACGTGGCCGGTGCGTCATGCTCTCTATTGCGCATGCGCGCCAAAGTGTCATGCGGGACATCGGGCGGCGGATCCGGAGGCAAGTATGGGGTCTCTGGGGGGGCGCCGCGACGGGCTCCGCTGCGGTATTCCGCTTGCGGAGCCCGTCACGGCTAAGGGCACTAGGCCTTACATTGTATATAAGCTTAATAGGAAAAGTAACCCTAACGATCCACCCCAGGCAAAAATCAATACAGACGCTGCTGCTAGGACATTAGAGAATTCAGCCAATCGGGAGCTAGGGGTGTGACAGGGGCGTTACCCCATGCAAGCCCTGTCAAACCCCAAGCTTCCGGTGGCGTCAAGATACAACAGTACCTTTGCTCTGTATATAAATCATAATTTAGTGTCAGAAACACTAATGTTCCACTAGATATTCTCATCAACTAATGATTTTCCCTTTTTTTTTTGTCAGTAGACCACATGGAAATACTGGAGGAGAGAAACATATTTAAAGAGTTCATGAAATACCCATTAAATAACCCAAAAAAGGACTTTGATCTGCAAGTTCTAAGCCTCCATCTACGTCCGTCAACTAGAAATAAGTCTATAAGAAATAGTTTGGGAAAAGCTGAGCAAAGTCCTCTGGGTGGTGAAACCATGCAGCTAGGTGCGAAGAGAATGGATACAGTGATGGCACAAGCAACGCCTGAAACAAACTACAAGGTCCCTCAAAGTAATAGGCATCAAGAGTTTGAATATGAAAAATATGTGAAAAGAAAAGGTCGGCCAAGGAATCGAAACAAGGCCCAGAGGCCTGCTAAACTCAGAAAACCAAAACTGATGCTGGCCAGCGAGGATGACGAGGGATACAAGGAGGCTAAACGTAAGAACCTCCGCTCCCGAAGAATTGAACTCTTTACCGAATCTGGGAGAAAGAAGCAACCAAAAAGAAAAACACATTCGATGTCTTTGACAATCAAGCCCACCAATGAGGAATTCAAAGGAAATTGGGGAGATGTTGGACATCTGGAATTACCACCGATGATTGATGGGGAGGTATTAAGGGAAGAAGCTCCACTGATATATAACCAACTTGAAGGAGAAACCCATTACAGTACTCAAAAAGGAGATGTCCTGCGGAACGGAGGTGAAGAAAGAGAGCAGAAGCTGGTCACGTGGGATGGGTCAAGAGAACACGCTCCTCTGGATCATGCTAGACATAATGATCGGAACCTCTCAGAGAATAGAGATAAGGTTACATACAAGGAATCAAGCCCTACAGAAGATCACCTGGAAGAAACTGAGTTCTCCTTAGAGACCATTGAAAATGAACATTTCAATTATGTTGCCAATGGAGAACATTCTTCAGTGAAGGTCTTTCCTACAAGACATGGAGCAAGGGACATTGAGCTTCCTCTAGACAGTCCACAGTCCTGGAGAAAGGTAGTGCCGATAGCAGACATACCCATAATAGATATTCATTCAGATACTATACAACCTGCAGATATACATACTGGACCCTACGAAGAAGACCATCAAATACATGTAAGGTCAGATGGTGACAGTCTCTTACAAGCAGAAGGCAGTGGGATACATAATTCTGTGAGCATGGACCATGAAGACAAACTTGTTATTTTGACACCAAATAAAAGTAGGACTCAAACGACAGAAGGAACACAGGGGTTTCTCATGTCACAACCTACCGCAACTAGACTACAGTCTTCATACATCACTTCACCATCTCCTTCCAACAGTAAATACATGGACGTACCAAGGGTCACAGGCAGCAAAGAGTTACATAATGGAATCTTCAGTCCATTGGAGGCGACCATGACCCATAATCCTGGACCGATATATTGTAAGCCTGGATATAAAGAAAACGGTGGTGTTTGCAAAAGCCAGTGTGACGTCGGTGGACTCTACTGTGGAGACGCTGGGCAGTGTGTCATTGTGGAAAATGTCGGAGCAATGTGCAGGTCAGTGTAATGTCTTAAAAGGATATTCTGAGGCTTGAACTATCGGATGTCCGCCCCTCACCCCAGTGAGAAGGCGGTAGTTGATTTCAGTGGAAGTGAAGCCAGATATTATACTTCCGTCATTGACTAGCAATGACCACGTCCCGCCTGCTGCACTGATAGCGGGACGAAAGATCAGCTGATCAGCAGCAATCCTAAGCACTGGGCCCCCGTTGATCAACTACTGATGAACTATCCTGAGGATGGGTCATCAATGCTTAAAGTTCTAGATTACCCCTTTTATGGGGTTCTCTGCTTTGAAAGTCAATTTTTCTTAGAAAGACCCTAATGAAAGTCTGATCACCGAGTGTCCCTCTTAAAGAAATCATTTGTAACATGTGGCGGAACCTGGTAGTAAGTATATAATTTCCCTGCAGTGCCCCCACAGGAGAAATTAGACATTACACTGAATGGCGGAATTAAGGGAATTTATTACATCATATCAGAAAAAGAAACTAAGTTTATGGTTTCATAGGAGAGCTGGCGTTATGGTCGGGGGGTATTTTTAAACTTACTGGCCTCCCGGTTCCCTCGCTATCAGCCCTGGAAACCAGCGCTCGGTCCATAAATCAGACTCATTTCTGCAGTCAGTGCATGCACATTGTTCTCTATGGGTATTTTGCCACACACTGACTGCAGACCCCTTCTCCTATGAGCCAATAAACTTAATTTACAGTGCTGATACGACATGACAGCTTCCCTTTAAAGGGCTTGTCAATTTGTGAACTGTTGATGGCCTGCGTGTAGGATAGTGCGTCAATAGTAGATGAGCAGGGGCTGCCGCCAGGGACCGCTCTCATAAGCTGTTCTCTGGAAGGGTGTGCTCATGCACTGAGTTGAAGTGTTCAGGAAGCAGACAGCTCCATTCCCACTGGAGTGGCTGGGCTTGTTATTACACACAAAATTCCTATTCACTTCAATGGCAACTGTGCGTGTAACACAAAACCTGGCCACTGAAGAGAGAATGGAGCTGTCTGCTGCTCAAGAACACTGGCCCAGCAAACAGCTGATCAGTTGACTTTCCGGGTAACAGATCTCTACTGATCCAATATTTATGGCCTACCTTGTGGCTTTTTTCAACTTTTTGGCATTTTCTGCTACCCTCAACACATCTGTAATAAGTGGGTGGAACTTACTGGAGGGGCAGTGCCAATGGTGCCTTGTCGAATTCACTATCTTTTATGTCAAAAACGTAAATTAAAAAGGTATTGGTAGTTTTTCCTGGTTTAGATTTCAGGAAGATACTCACAATAAATATATTAGGGGGCGTGCAGCTCTTAATACATTTGGCACATCTTACTTCAGTGGCATCTAAGTGTGTGAAGGAAGCCTTAACCCTTTGCAATCCAATTCTAGATGCAGGGTTTCCTAGGGGGTTTTCTCTTTCTGCCATTATACAATGGTGCCATCTGCTGGCTAGAGCCAGTACTGCGGTATGGGACATGCTGGAGAGGCCCCCGACAACAGAGCGGCCAGTAATATACAGTAAGAATACCCTGCCGGACGTCTTCCGACATCGGAGCTGTACAGCCTTCAATCAGAATGTCTGAAGACGTCAAACAGTGGATTGGAAAGGGTTAACGTAACCTCCTTTACAAATTCCTATGTAGTTACACCTGAGCCCTTATAATGAGTTCATGTCAAACTGGCTTAAAGGGGAATTCTAAAACCCAACAATACTAAATTTGTAAGGCTTGGATTTGTGAACCATGTATAAACCCTCCAGCGAAACTTCACTGTGCTTTCCGTGGGGGCACTTACTTTTCTTATTTGATATATCTCCTTGCTGTAGGTGCCAGCAGATGAGTTCCTTATGTTATGGTGGGGAGTGCTGCCGATCATCCCTCACCACCTTTCAGCTGGCGTGTGTCATTGGCGGCTGCTGTATTCTTCTATCTGTGTTCCTGGCATCTCTTCCTTACCTGATCCGGAGGATGGATATTAAGGCAATTTCTAAATCTGTGAGAACTAGGTGAGTAGTGCAAAGCATTGCCGTTCCTAACCTGTTTAGGGCCGCCATCTTTCATTAAACTATATCCATAGAGTATATGAATCCATAATAATCAACCTAACTGATTATACAAATAAATGGTTATTAATCAAAGTTGCAGGATGACGCCAACAATCCATTAAATTGTGGAAAACTCCTGTACATGACCTAGTTATCATCAGACTTTACGGAATGGCTAAGGGGATGTATTCTTCATCTGAAATGATCTGTTTATTAAAGGGGTCCTACAGGCATTTATTATTAATGCCCAATGCTCAGGGACAGAAGCGTAATAGACAGCCTCACACCCATTGATTTCCATGGGAATGAAACGGTCTCTTACACTTTCGGCACTGACCACCGATGCGGATGTCAATGGGATCTGTAGGCATATATACCAATTCAGCATTGACTGAGTAGCGCACTGAGTAGCGCTGCCGATTCTAGCCACCTGATTGGTTGTTGGGTACACACCCCCCTTAGGAGATCTGCATGAGTGCAACTTCATGAGACCAGCGGGGGGTTAGGGTTTAGGGTTAGGTTTAGGGTTAGGTTTACGGTTTAGGGTTAGGGTTAGGTTCAGGGTTTGGTTTAGGGTTAGCTTTAGGGTTTAGGGTTAGGGTTTAGGGTTTAGGGTTGGGGTTAGTTGCCGACCCTCCTACGGCCCTGCTGCTGCTTATTTAACGGGACGGCCACTCGTGCAGATCTCCAAAGGGGGGGGGTGTACCCAACAACCAATCAGGTGGCTGGAATCGGCAGCGCTACTCAGTCAATGCTGAATTGGTATATATGTGATCTGTAGGGATCTTGAGTGGCCAACTCTCACTAATCAGCCATTGATAACCTATCCTGAGGTCATCAATAGTAAATGCCTGGAATATCCATTTGAGAAATTATTGACGCTTTTGATATCTCCACAGACTTTGGATTTCCAACTTGATGCCACGATCTACCACGTCTTCGACTTCCCAGTCTGTAGACTTCACTGTTTGTTCAGACTACGCATCTCTGTCAGATCATTCTACGTATTGTTGCACAAAGGAGGTGAGGACAGATGTCAAGACCAGCTAGACTCCCAGAAATAAGTGTAGGAAAGAAGTAAGCTCAGCATGTTCTCCCAAAATGTGATGGACAAGGGTGCAGCCATAGGTGTAGAGGTAGGAGTTACACTTGGGTCCTGATGCCTGAGGGGACCCAATGGTCCCCACTATTATAATTGGCGCATCGTAGGTGGGAGGACCTGATAAAGATTTTGACATGAACCTTAAGTTCTGCCTTTGGTGACTGACATTGTGCAGGGCAGAGCACAATTTAGGGAGATGCAGTCTGCTAACAGTGCTCTTCCCCCAATTAGATCTCCAAACCCTAGACCCGAATCTTATCTATGATTCAGAGGGGTTGTGCCAAGTTATAAAGTTATTCCCTATCCACAGGATAGGGATATATTTGTGAATTTGTGATTGGTAGGGGTCCAACAGCTGGAATCCCCACCGATTCCGAGATCGAGAGTCCAGTTAGTCCTCAAATGAATGGAGCATAGACCGGGCAGGCGTGACGATGCTCCATTCCCTTCAGTGACAGCGCCAGAGATTGCCAAAGTGCTGGAACTCGATAATCTCCGACACTATCATTGCAGTGAATGGAGTGGTGCCTGCGCGGCCTCTGCTGCATTCACTTGGGGACCGACCAGATCCGTTCTTGGGATTAGTAGGGATCTCAGAAGTTGGACCCTCATTGATGATAAAGTTGTCCTCTATCATAGGTAGTGGGAGAAGACAACACTGTAGAAAAAATAAAGGAGTTGTATGGCTTTAAAAAAAACCTTTTTTTTAGATATTTTAGGAAATTTGGCATTAATAGAGGAGTGCCTCTCTTTCCTAAGGACTCAGCACATCAATGCATACAACTCATTAATTTACAGTTGGGCACAATGCAATACTTAATTTCTCCTGTGGGGGTGCTGCAGGAAAATGAAACACTTGCAGCTTACTAATCAATGTGGATCCAACAGCCTGGACCCTCATCAATCCAAGGTGGGAGCCGAAGCTCCTTTACTTATTTTCCCTGCTCTGCAGCAGTGGTTGCCCTGGAGCGCAGCAAAAGAAATGTGCAAGGAACTTCTCTCCTTTGTGATTTGGATTGCGAAGGGTGCTGGCGGTCAGATCCCAACCATTCAGAACATTATAGCATACCCTAATGATATGCTATAACATTAAAAGGAAGAATGGATTTTATAAGATGAGTCAGTGTAATGAGGCATCGAGAGTACTGGACAGTTTTCATTGCATCTTCCGGTATCATCACAAGGGGGCAGCATTGGGACATATTCTTCAGCCTTGTGTATGCAATGGTACAAAGCTCTTTTCTCCTTAGGGAGAGCAACTATATACTATAAACTAAGTGAGGAGACTCAAATGGCCACGCACGCTCCTCTGGGTAATATGCAAATAAGGGAGATGGAATAAATCCTCCACAGTGCCACCTGTGTAAGAAGACTTGTATAAAAAGTCCCACTTTGACTCGAAGGAATGCTGCCTTTTAATAGGTGGCACTGTGGAGGATTTATTCCATCTCCCTTATTTGCATATTACCCAGAGGAGCGTGCGTGGCCATTTGAGTCTCCTCACTTAGTTTATAGTATATAGTTGCTCTCCCTAAGGAGAAAAGAGCGTTTCTGACCCCTGTCCCCGGCCTCTCACTAGCAAAAGCCAGACTCCTACTGTACACTGATGATGGGCAATAACCCGGAAACAGCTGTATGTACATGGAGTCTGGCTTTGCTTTTGATTCCCAGTCATTGTAAGAAGACTTGTATAAAAAGTCCCACTTTGACTCGAAGGAATGCTGCCTTTTAATAGGTGGCACTGTGGAGGATTTATTCCATCTCCCTTATTTGCATATTACCCAGAGGAGCGTGCGTGGCCATTTGAGTCTCCTCACTTAGTTTATAGTATATAGTTGCTCTCCCTAAGGAGAAAAGAGCGTTTCTGACCCCTGTCCCCGGCCTCTCACTAGCAAAAGCCAGACTCCTACTGTACACTGATGATGGGCAATAACCCGGAAACAGCTGTATGTACATGGAGTCTGGCTTTGCTTTTGATTCCCAGTCATTGTAAGAAGACTTGTATAAAAAGTCCCACTTTGACTCGAACGAATGCTGCCTTTTAATAGGTGGCACTGTGGAGGATTTATTCCATCTCCCTTATTTGCATATTACCCAGAGGAGCGTGCGTGGCCATTTGAGTCTCCTCACTTAGTTTATAGTATATAGTTGCTCTCCCTAAGGAGAAAAGAGCGTTTCTGACCCCTGTCCCCGGCCTCTCACTAGCAAAAGCCAGACTCCTACTGTACACTGATGATGGGCAATAACCCGGAAACAGCTGTATGTACATGGAGTCTGGCTTTGCTTTTGATTCCCAGTCATTGTAAGAAGACTTGTATAAAAAGTCCCACTTTGACTCGAAGGAATGCTGCCTTTTAATAGGTGGCACTGTGGAGGATTTATTCCATCTCCCTTATTTGCATATTACCCAGAGGAGCGTGCGTGGCCATTTGAGTCTCCTCACTTAGTTTATAGTATATAGTTGCTCTCCCTAAGGAGAAAAGAGCGTTTCTGACCCCTGTCCCCGGCCTCTCACTAGCAAAAGCCAGACTCCTACTGTACACTGATGATGGGCAATAACCCGGAAACAGCTGTATGTACATGGAGTCTGGCTTTGCTTTTGATTCCCAGTCATTGTAAGAAGACTTGTATAAAAAGTCCCACTTTGACTCGAAGGAATGCTGCCTTTTAATAGGTGGCACTGTGGAGGATTTATTCCATCTCCCTTATTTGCATATTACCCAGAGGAGCGTGCGTGGCCATTTGAGTCTCCTCACTTAGTTTATAGTATATAGTTGCTCTCCCTAAGGAGAAAAGAGCGTTTCTGACCCCTGTCCCCGGCCTCTCACTAGCAAAAGCCAGACTCCTACTGTACACTGATGATGGGCAATAACCCGGAAACAGCTGTATGTACATGGAGTCTGGCTTTGCTTTTGATTCCCAGTCATTGTAAGAAGACTTGTATAAAAAGTCCCACTTTGACTCGAAGGAATGCTGCCTTTTAATAGGTGGCACTGTGGAGGATTTATTCCATCTCCCTTATTTGCATATTACCCAGAGGAGCGTGCGTGGCCATTTGAGTCTCCTCACTTAGTTTATAGTATATAGTTGCTCTCCCTAAGGAGAAAAGAGCGTTTCTGACCCCTGTCCCCGGCCTCTCACTAGCAAAAGCCAGACTCCTACTGTACACTGATGATGGGCAATAACCCGGAAACAGCTGTATGTACATGGAGTCTGGCTTTGCTTTTGATTCCCAGTCATTGTAAGAAGACTTGTATAAAAAGTCCCACTTTGACTCGAAGGAATGCTGCCTTTTAATAGGTGGCACTGTGGAGGATTTATTCCATCTCCCTTATTTGCATATTACCCAGAGGAGCGTGCGTGGCCATTTGAGTCTCCTCACTTAGTTTATAGTATATAGTTGCTCTCCCTAAGGAGAAAAGAGCGTTTCTGACCCCTGTCCCCGGCCTCTCACTAGCAAAAGCCAGACTCCTACTGTACACTGATGATGGGCAATAACCCGGAAACAGCTGTATGTACATGGAGTCTGGCTTTGCTTTTGATTCCCAGTCATTGTAAGAAGACTTGTATAAAAAGTCCCACTTTGACTCGAAGGAATGCTGCCTTTTAATAGGTGGCACTGTGGAGGATTTATTCCATCTCCCTTATTTGCATATTACCCAGAGGAGCGTGCGTGGCCATTTGAGTCTCCTCACTTAGTTTATAGTATATAGTTGCTCTCCCTAAGGAGAAAAGAGCGTTTCTGACCCCTGTCCCCGGCCTCTCACTAGCAAAAGCCAGACTCCTACTGTACACTGATGATGGGCAATAACCCGGAAACAGCTGTATGTACATGGAGTCTGGCTTTGCTTTTGATTCCCAGTCATTGTAAGAAGACTTGTATAAAAAGTCCCACTTTGACTCGAAGGAATGCTGCCTTTTAATAGGTGGCACTGTGGAGGATTTATTCCATCTCCCTTATTTGCATATTACCCAGAGGAGCGTGCGTGGCCATTTGAGTCTCCTCACTTAGTTTATAGTATATAGTTGCTCTCCCTAAGGAGAAAAGAGCGTTTCTGACCCCTGTCCCCGGCCTCTCACTAGCAAAAGCCAGACTCCTACTGTACACTGATGATGGGCAATAACCCGGAAACAGCTGTATGTACATGGAGTCTGGCTTTGCTTTTGATTCCCAGTCATTGTAAGAAGACTTGTATAAAAAGTCCCACTTTGACTCGAAGGAATGCTGCCTTTTAATAGGTGGCACTGTGGAGGATTTATTCCATCTCCCTTATTTGCATATTACCCAGAGGAGCGTGCGTGGCCATTTGAGTCTCCTCACTTAGTTTATAGTATATAGTTGCTCTCCCTAAGGAGAAAAGAGCGTTTCTGACCCCTGTCCCCGGCCTCTCACTAGCAAAAGCCAGACTCCTACTGTACACTGATGATGGGCAATAACCCGGAAACAGCTGTATGTACATGGAGTCTGGCTTTGCTTTTGATTCCCAGTCATTGTAAGAAGACTTGTATAAAAAGTCCCACTTTGACTCGAAGGAATGCTGCCTTTTAATAGGTGGCACTGTGGAGGATTTATTCCATCTCCCTTATTTGCAATGGTACAAATCTCCAGCTGTGGATGCAATGAGGAAATGCTGCCCTAGATTACATGGCCAAAACTGTTTTGCAAAAGCTACAGATTTAATACAATTGCATTTATCAGTTGGTTGACATATTGTGACACAATTGGTTTCCGCTTTATAATGACAGATGGCACGAAACTCCACCGTATGGCAGTATGAGAGAACCCGGCTATGAGACCACATCTCAGTTTGGGAACAGTTCCTATTAGAAGTTACCAAAATATCACCTGGAGGAGTGTTATATATCGGGAGGTACATTATATACCTGAAGGAGCATTTATTTATAGCAATAACAATGTGTGTGCAAACCAATGCCCTTGTATGGTATAGTCCTGGGATATTACATTGGAGGAAGATATTCATCTGTCTAAATGATATGTGCCCCTTTAAGAGACTTCTACTGTCATATTATTTAGTTATCTTTAGTTAGTTATGAGCGCCATGCAATACCATATGTCTCCTGCAGTGGCCACTGTAGGATGGTTATGTCTTGATCAGCAGACTACCAGTGGGCCCTCTTGAAATGTGAACTCACCTTTCATTAATATTGATTCTATGGTCAGAAAATATATCTTATTATTAATGCTATGGTTGTGGGGTTTTTTTTGTTTTTTTTTTTTGGGGGGGGGGGTTATTTTGGTTATCTTTTCTGAAGCTACGTCACAAAGCTCTTAAAGAGAGACGGTCATCAACTTTGAGACCCATAAACTAAGTTGAGGAACGGGGAGTCCGGGAAGCTGTGTTTCAAAATCTCCTGGTGCCCCTTTCCTGCACTGTGTCCCCGCCATGCACCTCCTATACAGATGAATGGAAGTTGTGTGTGCAAAAAGAGTCAAGTTGCTGGTGAGCACCAACTTCACAAATACATAGTGCTAGAAAAGGGCACCCGGTGAGTATGAAACACAACTCCCTGGACTCCCTGTTTCTTTACATTTGAGCCCCAAAAAGTAGTGTATGTGGTTTAAAGGTGATGACGGCTTCCCATTAAATGGGTTATAGAGACCCTTAGGATCGGCCATCAATATCTATACTGATGAGGGTCCAACCTTTAGCACTCTTTCTGATCAAGTGAATAAAATGGCCATAGCACTCACTCTTCTTCATTGTTTACCCAGACACAGCGCCATACATTTGGTTTGGCGGTACTGCAGCTCAGTTCCATTGAATGAAACTGCATGGAACAGAGCTACTATGGGCTGCAGTACCAGGCAAAGCCACAATCAAATATATGGTGCTCTACCTTCATAACTCTCTGGTGTAGGATAGTCCATCGATATTAAAATCCCAGGAACCCCCTATAAATTAGCATTGCACTTTGTGAAACCGGTTCTGGTTTTGTCCAGAAAATGAAACTACACGGGTACGAAACCCAGGATGGAACCTGAACAGCGCCATAGGGGAGAGAATGTGAGATGGAAACTTCCAGATTCCATCCCCCATGTAGTTATCTGCATAGCGGAACTTAGGACAGAACCAGCGTTGGATTGAAAAAAGAGACTTCTTCATCAGAGGTGGCTCATTATCTGCACTGCCCTATAAGTAAAGCAGTAGCCGTCACACTCATCGAATCACCTGTCTCCGACCAAGAGTTTGTTCTCTATTAGTCAACTTTTAGATATGCCTCTTAGTGTTAAATAGCATCTGAATGGCCGTGCGTATGGCCAAAGACTGGATACTGGAGATGCCAGAGGAGATTGGGTGTGATATACGAATGTGTAATATATATATATATATATATATATATATATATATATATATATATATATTTATATATATACACACACACACAATCACATGCCTCATGAGTGAAGCCACAGTCAGTACAAGCAAAAGACGTCTTCATTACCCGCATCCATAATTGTTTAAGCAGCTAGCGGGGCTGAGTCGGTCAGTGATGACAGCTCCCTCTTTGCGCTGTCAGTAGGCTCATGGTGCCCATCACATAACAGTGATGCTGTAAGCCCGCTGCCCATGAATGGCAGCAGTTGTCTAAGGGCGCCTGCATACTTGCATTTTTCTTGCGCGTTTTTTTCACGCGATTGTCCATGGGACTTTCTAATGTTAAATAGCATCGCAGAAAAGTTGCAAAGCACAAACTTGGGATGCGTTTTTAACATTAGAAAGTCCCATTGACAATCGCGTGAAAAAAACTCAGCGATATGGCGTGGGAAAAAAACGTGCAAGTGTGCAGGAGCCCTAAAAGCAAACATGAAACATTAAAGGGAATCTGTCAGCCAGGGGCGTAACTATAGGGGATGCGGTTGCACCCGGGCCCAGGAGCCTTATGGGGCCCATAAGGCCTCTCCTCTCCATATAGGGAGCCCAGTACTATGAATAAAGCATTATAGTTGGGGGCCCCGTTACAGGTTTTGTTACAGGCATTGGGGCCCAGGAGCTTCATGTTACCTCTGCTGTCAGCTAGAGACAGATAGAAGCTAAAACACTGAATCTGGAGACTCTAAGGGTATGTCCCCAATTCTCTGTGTGGACCCTCCGCGACATTTACACTAGCATCAAAGTGAATGAGATTTTAAAAAATCTCGTACTTGTGCTGGAGCAAAAATCCATTGCGGAAATGGACGTGCGGTTCGGAATTTAAATCCATAGTGTGTCAATTAAAGCAGCGGATTTTCAGCATGGAATCCACCTCTTCTAATGAGGGGGCGAGTCCTGCACCAAGTTTCGTGTCAAAATTTGACATGGATTTTGTGCTGCGGATCAGCCATTCTGCCCCATGTGGTCACACCCTAAGGGTACCATCACATTATGCATATCTGTTGCTAAATCTCCGCAGAGGAAAACCTGCAGGAAATATGCTTTAAATCCACAGTGGCCAAATTGACACCTAAATGTTGTGGATTTGGCGGCATTTTTAATTACGAAAATGCTGCAGATTTTAACCCTTGTATTGCAAGAAATCAGCAGCATAAATAGCCATGCTATGAATTAAGAATCCACAGCATTTTTCAAAAGCGTTGCGGATTCATTGCTAACATTTTTGACATTATCTGTAGGACATTTCTAAAATGGACTGCACACAGTCAGCAGAAGACGTCCAACAGAGTATTCTTACCGTCTATTGCCAGCCACTCCACTATTGGGGCCTCTCTGGTGCACACACAGTGGCTTTAGCCAGCAGATGGCACTGTTGTATAACAGCAAAAAGAGAGAGAGCCTCTTAGGAAACCCTGAATCCGAAATTGGATTGGAAAGGGTTAAGCCATGTGGAGATTTCTAAAATCTCCTGCACATGTAGCAGACAATACCTCCCCAGCCTTCCTGCTGTTCTCTTTAAAAGCCACAACTACATGCATCTTGCAGACTGCATAGAGTTAGAGGACTAAGCAGTGAAATGCATGTAGTGGCAGCTTTCAACGCGAAAAGGACTGGAAGGCCAAGGAGTGTAATAATAATACTCCCTTCCATCATTCATAAAAGGAGGTGTCACAGCTCACCTCCTCCTCCTCTCTGCACTGGTCACAGAGAATGCCCAGAACACTATCCCATAATTCCTGTCCATTGTGTCTATGGCACATGAGGCTACTGTAAAGCATCTCTCTAAATGTCGTTAACTGCAGCTCAAGGCAAGATGGCCGCTCCCATAGTCATGTATAGAAAATAGAATAAAGAATCTACCATCAAAAAATAAAAATTATTAGATAAGAAAAATATTTGGGTTTAATGAGTAAAAAAATATAGGCGATGTATTACGCTTTAAGTAAACAGATGTAGCGCTGTTTATTGAAAAACAGCAGATCCTTTTTTTGTAGTCCTGAACAAACCCTTAAAATGATAAAATGTTGGCTGCCTGCAGTCACCAATAGGGGGAGCTTAGGAGTTTGCTGCATACCATTTCTACCTACTTAAAGAGCACCTTTTGCTCTCCTGACCTGTCTAGTTTAGTAAATACTTGTATTTCACATGCAATAACAATGTTAGAGTTTCTTCTGTAAACCAAGCATTTTGCGGTCCTTTGTTATTCCTTTTAGAAATGCATGAATAAATTGACAACTCAGGAGTTGCAGTATTAAATTGGACAGTGTCAGAATGTATGAACCATGCTCAACTGAAAATAGGCCAGGCCCAATTGTCAATGTATTGATAAATGTCAGGGAAGAATTACAAATTAATGCAAGGTTCTAAGGAAAAAATGGGTAATACAAGTATGTACCAAAACAGATATGTCAGGGTGAGCGGACAGGTCCTATGTAATAATAAAATATTATGTAGTGAGCTTCTATCGCCCTCTATTGGAGAGCATTAATATAATAATGAAATGTCGATGCATGCAATTTGAAGTTCTGTACCAAAAATTGGAGTTATGATCACTATATGTATACATGTCGTGTGCATGCTTGAGAAGGTAGATTGTGAGTTCCATGAGGGACAGTCACTAATACATGAATATATCTATGTATAACATGGTGTAATATGAGAGAACAATATACATAAAGGAAATAAATGAAATGGTCACTAACTTTTCAGATAACTTGTGTTACAGACAGCAGAATCTGCATTCTATAGAAGACATCACATGTTGACATCTTTCAGCGCCTTGTGTCAGGTTTAATCGATTGTAGTAAGCAAAAAAGGATATACACTCACCTGGTGCTCGGTGGAAATTCCCATCCGTCCCTGCGAACCTACCGACACCTAGTGTCCAGGTTCACCTATCATCCTATTACTTGTCCCAAATCCAGTGGGTCTGGAGAGGTGTCTGCAATTTTCCCTAGTCCCAGAGCGCGCAGAATCTTTATTCTTTTCCTGTTGCATGGAGCTCAGAGATAGAGGAGAAGAAGAGATCATGATCTCCTAAGTGTGTAGTGTATAGAAGACATGATAGTAGCAGTCTACCCCCCATCAGCTCAGAGATAGAGAAGATTAAATCCTGCTCCCCTATGTGTGGAGTATATAGAAGACATCATAGTAGCAGTCTACACCCACCAGCTCAGAGAGAGAGAAGATGAAATCCTGCTCCCCTATGTGTGTAGTGTAAAGAAGACATCATAGCGGCAGTCTACACCCACCAGCTCAGAGAGAGAGAAGATTAAATCCTGCTCCCCTATGTGTGTAGTATATAGAAGACATCATAGTAGCAGTCTACACCCACCAGCTCAGAGAGAAAGAAGATGAAATCCTGCTCCCCTATGTGTGTAGTGTAAAGAAGACATCATAGTAGCAGTCTACACCCACCAGCTCAGAGAGAGAGACGAGATTCTGCTCTCCTATGTGTGTAGTGTATGGAGACAACATAGTAAGGGTCTACACCCACCAGATCAGAGATAGAGAAGATATCCTGCCCCATTATGTGTGTAGTGTGTAGAGAACATCATAGTAGCAGTCTACACCCATCAACTCAGAGATAGAGACGAAGAAATCCTGCTCCCCTATGTGTGTAGTATATAGAAGACATCATAGCAGCAGTCTACACCCACCAGCTCAGAGATAGAGAAGATATCCTGCCCCATTATGTGTGTAGTGTGTAGAGAACATCATAGCAGCAGTCTACACCCACCAGCTCAGAGATAGAGACAAAGAAATCCTGCTCCCCTATGTGTGCAGTGTATAGAAGACATCATAGTAGCAGTCTAGACCCACCAGTTCAGAGATAGAGAAGAGATCCTGCTCTCCTATGTGTGCAGTGTATAGAAGACATCATAGTAGCAGTCTACACCCACCAGTTCAGAGATAGAGAAGAGATCCTGCTCTCCTATGTGTGCAGTGTATGGAGACATCATAGCAGCAGTCTACACCCACCAGCTCAGAGATAGAGAAGAGATCCTGCTCTCCTATGTGTGCAGTGTATAGAGACATCAAAGTAGCAGTCTACACCCACTAGCTTTAGAGATAGAGAAGAAATCCTGCTCCCCTATGTATACAGTGTATAGAAGACATCATAGTAACATTCTAGACCCACTAGCTCTGCGTTAAAGAAGAAGAGATTCTGCTCTCCTATGTGTACAGTGTATGGAGACATCACAGCAGCAGTCTACACCCACCAGCTCAAGGAAGACTGAGAATTAGAGATGAAGCCACCAGAGGGGAAAATCTGGTGATAAATGCAAATTACAAGTCAAATAATGGCTAGATATAGTGTTGTTCCTCGTGTACACACACAACATCTTATTTTGAAAAGTCACCTTAAAGTTTGAGTACACTTTAACTAAGACCACCTGAGTCTTTTCTGCAAAAAAGAAAAGGCAGAAAATAAGAGGAGCTACAATGGCGTGAAGTATATCAGAGGCTTGCCGGTGAAGGGCTGATGATTTTTCCTCTGTAGTTTCCGTTATTCCTGCATAGAGTAATCCAGAGTGCATCTCATAAAGTACTTGTGGGTTTTGGCATCTGCATTGAAGTCTTGTGGTTATTTCTTGAAGCAGCTCTTATCTTCCCTTCGTTTATATTTAGGCCACAATATCCTACTCCTCGGCCATGTCTCCTAGAAGACGGCTGTCTGCATGCGATGCAACCCTTCTTGTGCGTTTCATTCATATGTGAGACCTCGATTCATCTAAATTGTGCTTCGAGATTATCTAAGGAGGCTCAAGCCAAGAAATACTGAAGAGAAAGCTGGGAAAGCTTCAACCCTATTAGCATGATTCAACTTCTCATGCAATTGAAACATATATTTGGTAGATTAGTAGGAAGTAAGGAACTGTGTAAGGAGTATGACTTCAGGATCAGGCTACACAGGGTTTGTTTGTAGTCTGTTACCATGGAAACACATAGGTCTGTACACACAAACCATTAAGTAATTTTTGTCAAGACTTACAAAAGTTGTTTTATACTTTATTTTAATTGCCCTACAACAAAAAAGAAAATTGATTGCAAAGGTGGCACCTTCTAATGTATCTATGAGATACCATAATAACACTAACCAATTAATGACAATAGCAGCCATAGGTAAACACTCTATTTAACCTCTTCTTGACATGTGATATATGTAAGCACTATAATGGTGGAAGTCAGGAGCCAAGCCTTTCCATATAAGCCAAGTGCTGGCTGTGGTAAACAGTTGACATTCAGGTGCAATGGCCTGGATCAGAGATTATACAAATCTAGTATAGTTTAGACGCCACAGTTAGTGCTGACCACAGCACCTTTTTGTCAAAAAAAGAGAAAGAGAGCTCCCCCTGTCCCCCAGGCTGTGACGCAACCTCTAGGTGCTGACAGTTGTCACGGTAGCCAGAAGTCCCCCAGGAATGCCCATGGAAAAGTGTAACAGAATGACAGCACAGGAATAATACTTGATCAATATTTAAGTCCTTCTAGGGGGCTAAAAAAGTTTAATAAAAGTGTTTACAAATCTAAAAAAAAAAGTTTAAAAAACCATCTTTCCCATTTTTTAAATTAATAAAATTCAAGAAATAAAAAAAAACAAATGTAATCGATATCACCAAATCCAAAGCTGTCTAAACTAAAAAAATGACATTACCATCATGGTAAAAAAAAAACATTAAAAAAAAATGCAGTGCTAGAATTGCTGTTTTTTAGTCAACTCACAAAAAATAGAATGAAAGGTGATCAAAAAATGTGCATGTACCCCAAAATTGTACCTATAAAAACAACAGCTCACCCCACAAAAATGAAATCCTGACCTTCTCAACAGCCCATTCGATAGAAAAATACAAAAAAGTTCTGGGGCTTGGTGACAGAAAGCATTTTTTTTTATTAAAAAAAGTTTTTAATTTTTTTTAAAGGAGTAAAACATCATACAAACTTTAGAAAGTTGGTATCACCGTAGTTGTACTTACCTGTAGAAAACATTCAGTATGTCATTTTTACCAGTTTATGGACACCGTATGAGTGAAACCCCCAAAATATGGCAGAATTGACCTTTTTTATTTCACCCACTTAAAAATGTTTGTAATGTGTTCCAATAGATTATATGGTACAATGAATATAACTTGTCCCATAAGAAACAAGTCCTCATGTGGTTATGTCAATGCAAAGACAAAAAAGTTATAGCTCTTGGGGGGTGCGGAGGAAAAACCACCATTGGAAGAAAAATGGCTGCAGCAGGAAGCGGTTACAACACTGTACCCCTCTTGCTTAATTTGGTTGATTAACCAAAATATACCAGAAGCCATGAAGAAGCCATGGAGTGAGTAAGGCGGTTTCCTTCAGTCTTTTACATAGAGCATGTGTTTTGCTCTGGCTTCTTTATAGACGGGATTGAGACTGTGCCCATTGGATACCACTGCTCCTGGTACGTTACATATATTATACTAAAGCGATCTCAGACACATGTTCTCTTTAAAAACATGATAATCTGGAAATACCCTCAATTTAACTATTTCAGGCACGGGGTATTTTGGATCTTTAGGCCCAGACACCATTTAGCCATTTTTCACACACATTACTTTAATGGCTATATCTTTTATGCTCATAGATTTTTGTGACTTTTTTGCGAAGGCTGCAGATTTCGTTTGTCATTTTCATACACATAGAGGGAGATTTCTGAAAGTAAAAATGGTGTACAAAAGACTGAAAAGTTTGCACACTGGCACAAAAATGTAACTTTTTGCAGTTTATCCCACATTTTAGAAAATGGGGCATTGTTTGTCAGGAGGGGCATGGAATCCTTGGCCCAACACATTTATGTATAATTTACACCAGAAACACCCCCTCCACTGCTTGCCCGGCTACCCCATGCTACTGACATCAGCACAAGTCCCTCTGAAATCCTGTGCCTACATTGTGCGTCTCTGTTGCCCTTCTGAAATGGACATGCACACTGAACTTGAGGTGTCTACACCTTGACTTCAGTAGCACATTGCGTATATGGCAGATGCTGAATGCGGCAAAGTATCATATTTGGCGCTTACAGGCACCAAATGAATCCAATGAATCCCCCCAGAGTGAGTGTAGTGCCAAACTCAGTATCCAGTGCATACCTAACGCGCCACTGAAATCAAGCGAGATGTAGACACCTCAACTTCAGTGTGCATGATATTTTACAGCAACTTGTGCTAATGTCAGCAGCAGGGGGAGGCAGGCAAGCAGTGGAGGGCGAGTGAATAAAAAGAGGATGCCATAATGCAGGGCTCTGGCTACCCACCTCCATGACTCAAGACAAGTCAATTTGCAAACATGGTGCCACATTATAAATGTACATTTTTGAAATGACGAGTATATGACTTGGGTATGTTAAATCTGCCTGATAACGGCAGCTTATGGTCCACAATTCTGATGATATATTTCCCTTTGAAAGGGGCTAGCCATAGTTAGAAAATAGGTTGCACTTTTTTTTTTAAGAAACTGTGCCACCCTTTTACACGGGTTCTGTCTGCTATTACAGTAGTCAAGCGAATGAGGCCATGCTGCAATACCAGACACAACCATATCCATACTTTTATGCAAAGAGGAACCAAGAATCCCTGTACTTGCATACCTTGACACTCATTGGAAAAAAAATAATACATCTAGAAGAAGTTGTTGGAATCGGATGAAGATTTCTGTCCGGGCAGAGACAGAGGTCAGTAATGAAGATGCCACTTGTATCTGGGTGGTGGACAAATGATCCTCTCTACTGGTGTCTGGGCGTCCAGTGTCAACGTAGACCACAGCTATAATCATGTACATATCACCCCGAGACATAACGGCGCGCCGAGTTCTGCAACAATCTGACATTTCTATCTGGGTGCGTTAAGTTTTTGTCAATGCGTGTAAGTATTCTACTCTGTAGAGACAGCTACAGAGATAACTCTGCGTCCTTGTACTCTCATGCATGTCTCTAAGAGTCAGTCTCCCTCTCTTTGTTTATGTCAGTATCGTTCTTCCACAGCAGGCCAAATAAGCCGGGCTGGGTATATCTAATGTCAGGAATCCTGTGATCGGCACATTTCCACATTTCTCTGAACTTTGTCCAATAGCTGAGAGGCCAGATGCTCGTGGAGAGGAGGAGGAGGGTCGGGCTTCCATGGCCGGTGAATGCTCTGAAATGAGCTAGAATTGCTGGGGCATTAGAGGTTAGTAATGACCATGATGTCATAGCGTGACTGTGTATACAACATACATGTAATTAGCAGAGCCCCAGGCATGCTGCTGTGTGTGGGGGTGGACCTGTTCATTAAGGAATCGTATTGAATCTAATTAACCCCATCAAGACCACTTTTTAGTGATTTTACGCATGAGGTGGTTTTATGAACCTATTTTGTTTTTCCTGACCTGCCAAAATTATTTTTGTTGCCTTTTTTTTCTGTCACATATATTTTTTATACCTTTTTTCACTTATTTTTTCCCAGTTTTTTTATTTTATTAGAAGTAGGGCTTATTCTGACAGGCGTATATCGGTCGGGTTTTCACGCCTGTCTGATATACGCTGTCCCTCTCTGCAAGGGGAGGAGGCGGGCCTGGCTGGGAGCTAGAGCACTGAGCTCCCGTCCCCTTTCCGCCCCTCGCCACTGTTTGCAATGGGAGGGGGTGGGGTGGGGGGAACTTAGCTCTGCCCCCACCCCCGTCCCTCCATTACAAGCAGTGACGAGGGGCGGAAGCTCAGAGCACTGCTCCTGGCCAGGCCCGCCTCCTCCCCTTGCAGAGAGGGACAGCGTATATCGGCTGGGCGTGAAAACCCAACTGATATACGCCTGTCTGAATAAGCCCGTAATGTTTTTAAATAAGGTTTTTTTTTAAATTTAGAGTTCTTTATTTGTAGATTATTATAATTATGTTAAAGTAAAGAAAAGGGCTCGGCAATTTGTTTTGTGCATTTTGATATATTATTTGTATAATTTTGGATTACAGGGCAGATATGGTGACAGTTTCGGTTGGCGTTGGGTCGTTTTCTTTTTTATATATATTTTTAGTTTATTCTGTCTTTTTTTTTTTTTTTTACTTATTTTTGTAACATTTTTCTCAACATCTGTGTTCCCCATGATGTCATATAAGGCCTCATTCATACTGCATTTTTCCCACGTTTCCACTGTAGCTGTGACATCCCTAGTACGACAATAGTCACTATGAGAGCTGGTCAGGGATCTGCTAAGACCCTGCAGCTCTGACATGCGCAGGGTCGCTGGTGATCACATGATCTTCGGGACCTGTGCAGGGAATGGCAGTGCCGCTTTCTGCATTCTCTACATAGTGACAACTGAATTTGTAAAGGAGAAGGCAAAAGCGGTTAAAAACTTCTTCTGTCTTCTCCTTTGGGTCCTATGCTGTGTTTGACAGCCGAGAACCCACCTGTTCCTGCTAGATTGCAGGAACTTTAATCCCGCGCCATATATTTACTATTAACTGGGATTAAAGCCCATGACCAAGAGCAGTATATTCATGGCCCTAGGTCCTTAATGGGTTAATCAAAGTATTTAAATATATCATGATAGGTTGGAGTTCATACATTGCAGCTTATGTTCTCAATTGCTTCTCAATTTCATCTGTATTTTGCAATAAAAAAATGTCTCTCCTTGAAAATTCATTGGAAGTCCCGTTCTTGCACAGCTAACAGGTCTACAAGCTCCACCCCACAGACTTGTTCTAGATTGGCAAACCTCTTACTCTCAATGACACCTAACATTTACTAAAATAAAGTACAATAGAATGATATGAGAGTAAGAACTCATTCAAACCGAAGTATAGTACAGATGTCATAAAGCCTAACTTTACACTTAAAGGGGTATTCCAAGATCTAAGTCCAATTCTAACCCCCCTTTGGAGATCTGCACGAGTGGCCGGCCCGTTAAATAAGCAGTAGCAGGGCCGTAGGAGGGTCGGCAACTAACCCTAACCCTAAACCTAACCCTAAACCCTACCCCCCCCCCCCACTGGTCTCGTGAAGTAGCACTCGTGCAGATCTCCAAAGGGGGGGGGGGGGTGTACCCAACAACCAATCAGGTCGCTGGAATCGCTCACCGCTACTGACGTGTGGCTGAAATACCAAATATGCCTCCCAGAATCCTCTGGGCTGCCTTTCTGCCTGTTCACTCTGTATCCTCCTCCCACACACAGCTCGTGAATACTAAATCCCACCTACTAAACCAATTATGATCATTGAGCTGCTTTCATTGTTTCACAAAGCGAAGTAAAGCCCCATTTACACGTGATGAACGGTCGGGCAAACAATGCCTGACAGAACGTGTCATGCTCGCTCCCGTGCTGTTACACAGAAGCAAGTATCGCTGGCAACGCTCAGAACACGGCCAGCATGGAGGAGGGGCAGCTGGGGAGCGGACACCACATGAACATGCAATATATTTTTTTCCCTCCGCTTCTGATGAAGCGAAGCCATTGATTTCCATGGGTTCGTATTTATGTGCGTGTTTTTTGCACCTATTGTAATTGTATCGCAAGGACTCATTCACATGAGCGTATTTGCTCAGCATATTATGTGCGCAGTTTTTGTGTGCATAATGTACAGTGAATAGAACCCATTGATTTTAAATAGGTTTGTTCACATAAGTGTATTTTTTCACATGATGTGCAATCGTGTGAAAAAATATGCAGCATGATGTATTTTAGTGCGTATTACGCACTGTAATACGCCATTGAAGTGGATGGTAAGGCTCAGGAGAGAATAAACAGTGGGAGGCAACTAACAGAATGGTATTTAACAAGGAGAAATGCAAAGTCCTATATCTGGGCAAGAAAAATGAAAGAAAGCACATACAGAATGGGAGGGATTGGGCTAAGGGGCAGCACATGGGAAAAGGACTTGGGTATGCTAATAGATCATAGACTGAACATGAGTCAACAATGTGATGCAGCAGCCAAAAAGACAAATGCAATTCTGGCATGCATTAAAAGAAGCATAGAGTCCAGATCATGTGAGGTCATTATCCCCCTCTACTCTTCCTTAGTCAGACCTCATCTGGAATACTGTGTCCAGTTCTGGGCACCCCACTTTAAAAAAGACATCAACAAACTGGAGCAAGTTTAGAGAAGAGTTACCAAGATGGTGAGCGGTCTGCAAGTCATGTCCTATGAGGAACAGTTAAAGATCTGGGAATGTTTAGCTTACAAAAAAGAAGGCTGAGAGGAGACATAATAGCTGTCTACAAATATCTGAAGGGCTGTCACAGTGCAGAGGGATCAGCCCTATTCTCATTTGCACAAGGAAAGACTAGAAGCAATGGGATGAAACAAAGCGAGGAGACACAGATCAGATATTAGACAGTGAAGGGGGATCAATGAGTGGAACAGGTTACCACAGGAGGTGGGGAGCTCTCCTTCAATGGAAGTGTTCAAACAAAGGCTGGACAAATATCTGTCTGGGATGATTTAGTGAATCCTGCATTGAGCAGCGGGTCGGACCCGATGACCTTGGAGGTCCCTTCCAACTCTACCATTATATGAGAAAACCTGCGTATTTGTGCATCATTTCATGAGCCTGTTTCTGTTCTTTTTTGCGTGCCCAAATACGCAGTGCACTGAAGTGGATGAAAAACGCAGGCGCATTTGCACCCGCAAAAAAGATTGAGCCCTAATAGGGATTCCCATAGTGGCCCCCTGTAGTAATAGTGACCCCAATAGTGGCCCCAGCAGTAACAGTGTCCCCTATATTGGCGCCAGTAATAACAGTGACCCCCCCCCCATAGTAGTCCAGGGGTGCTGCCCAGCCAGAGGCCAATAGCAAATAGCTATAGCTACTGACCTGTGGCCAGGCAACATTTCTACAGACTTTACACTCACCCCACCTGCAGCCCCGATTTGGCGGTAGCAGCAGCAACAACCACTGCTGAGCCTGTGACTGCTGACCTCTCACCTCAGTGCAGACATCAGCGGTCATAGACTGCTGGACCGAAGCTGCAGGCGGGTTGAGTAGAACTCCTTTAAAGGGAATATCCAGACAGTGCCCTCTGGAATACACCAGGGTCGGAGCAAAAGCACTGCTCCGACCCGTGTATCGGCCAGTGTTCGTAATTGCAGGCGTAGCTCTCATGAAATCAATGGGAGTTACCTTTGTAATTGCAGGCTGGGGTCCCATTGATTTACAATTACAAGTGCCGGCCACTACACAGGGGTCAAAGCAGCACTTCCGCTCCAACCCAGTGTATCCCGGAGGGAGCTGCCTGGATAACCCTTTTAAGCTTCAATGCACAGCCGGCGCGCCACATAAAATGAGTCGGCAGGCTGGATTCGGCCCGCGAGCCTTGTGTTTGGCATGTATGTTCTATAGTTACACACAAAGATATCAATTTCTGATGATGATGTCCTTTTAAGTTCGCTAATAGAGATGAGCGAGTATACTCGCTAAGGCACATTACTCGAGCGAGTAGTGCCTTAGCCGAGTACCTCCCCGCTCGTCTCTAAAGATTAGGGGGCCGGCGGGGGAGAGCGGGGAGGAACGGAGAGGAGATCTCTCTCTCCCTCTCTCCCCTCCGCTCCCCGCCGCAACTCACCTGTCACCCGCGCCGGCCCCCGACTCTTTAGAGACGAGCGGGGAGATACTCGGCTAAGGCACTACTCGCTCGAGTAATGTGCCTTAGCGAGTATACTCGCTCATCTCTAATCGCTAATATAATTGTAAAGATGGGATAGCAGTTGAGAACTGTCATAGTGACTCCATGCCGCACCTAATGAGCACAGCTTGAACAGATCCGATTAGAAGGACCCTGGATCTTCTCAGGAGCCGCACTGTCAGCACTCCTCCGATTGTCTTATATGCTGGCTCCTAAATTATGTTTGCGGGTATTTTGGACTTGGCGCACAGCCAGTATGATTGTGTAGTGACAATGAGCATACCCCGGAGAGCAGTGGCATCCCTGCTAATCCTAGCAAGCTCCGCTTACTAAGTAATGGTGAAAGGGATTGTCTAGGACTAGAAAAGCATAGTTTGCATTAGTCACTGGCGATCTGCCTCTTTAGATCCCCAGTAAAGCTGTGGCTGTCTGCCATTTTTTTTGCGGTATCCACTATAGGGGAAAAGGTAGTATTATATGAAGGATTCCGTAGCAAATACCGCCCATAAACATGCTATAGAAAATCGCTTTTCCAGATCCATGAGCGGAAATCAATTGCGATTTTCTGCTTGCGGTGGGAAAATCGCTGCATGTTCTATTCCAGCGTGGATTCCGCGCGGACCGCTTCTGCAACACCCCAGACACTTGACCAACATGGGGAGCTGGGAGGGTTAAGTGTTGGTTTGACACTTACCAGGCTCCTTTCCCAGAGGGATGACACGTAGCCAAGTCCGGAGCAGGATTGCAGGCCACCGTTGACACCCCTAGGATAGGGAATGCCAATAAAAAGAATGATGGGGGTAGTAGTAGTTGTCACAGGTGACACAACTGTTCCCACACACCGATATATCACACAGCGGAGAATAAACACAGACACTGTTTTTCTAGTACCTCGGGTCCCCAGGAACGGTTAGGGCCCGGTATTAACTTTACTTGGAATAACAATTATTACGCAGCAATTCAGGTACAATTCTTCACAGTGCAGGTAAGAAAATAAGTTCAGAGGTCAGGGAGGATACACAGGATGAAACGGGTCCTACAGTCTGTATTATCTGTCAGGTACCACTCCTGCACAGGGAGCACTTCGGAGGAGGAAAGGGGGTAGGGGTCACTCCACAGACACTCTGGTAGTATTAGTTACTTTTAGGATTTGCACCCTCCACTGGAGATGCGTGGGTATGACTAAGAGAGTACTTCTATACGGTGATCCTTACTCAGGACAGCCGTATAGGAAAAACTTGTGAGTTTGAATTAGTACCTCTGCACTGGGTCTTGTCAGGAAAAGTGATTACTTACAAAAGGCATTTTCTTAGGCTTTGGGCTCACTCACTCACATCCAAAATGCAGTCGCTACGGGATGTCCCTCCTTCTCCTCCATCTTCACCACAAGGAAGCTGAAGGTGCTTCCATGTGGCTCTGTGTTAGAACTCTCTCAGATTGAAGACAAGATCGAGGCTGGAACTGGAACTCCTTTCCCGCTCTCATGCACTCCTATTTATAACCTCACTTATACCATATGACATGACAGACTGATACATTCACAGGCAGACTATGATTTCATGAAGAGTTAACCTCTTAAGCGCCGCAGCTGTGCAACACACACACTGGAAATAACAAGACAGGCTTTGCACAGTGCATCTACATGAGACAGACATGTATGACAGAGGGGACCAGGATGATGTTCTGGGACACTACACTTTCATTAAAGTCAATGAAAACCATCTGATTCGCGGCCCTTCCGCAGTTATTATTGCGAAAAGGTCGCAAAATGCGCGTCATCGCCTAACGATGGCGCGGCATAATCTGTACTGCGCATGTACGCCAGCCGCACATCCACAATACAGATTATGAAGAATCCAGAGAGGTATGCAATGGGTCACCGACTGGGCACAGGGTTCGGATCCCGCATGCGGAATCCAACCCGGCCGTGTGCATTTGGCATGAGGAACCTTTCACCTGTGGTGGAAAAATTTGCAATAAAATCCACGTCTTACATATATGGATTTTGATGTGGATTTGCCAGGACAATGCAGTATATTTCATCCTTAGCAAATTCTCAGCACTTTTGTTGCAAATCCACATCAAAATCCACAAATAAGACATGCAGATTGTAGTGTGGATTTGTCTGTGGCACATTCTTACACTACTTGTGAAAGGTCCGTCATGTGAGGGTTTTGATGTGGATTTGCTATAGCATTGCAAAGGGAGAAATCTGCAGAAATTCTACAATAAATCCACACTAAAATGACCATGACTTACATGCATATTTTGATGCAGAATTGCTGTGGATTTGCTAAAGATGAAATTTACAGCAATTTCCTGGCAAATCCACATCAAAATCCACATGCAAGACATGCAGATTTTATGTTGGATTTGTCCGTGGCATAAAATTGCGCCACGTGTGAAACCTCCCTAAGGATTAGGGTTGTCCTGATGGGACAACCCCTTTTATAATATGCTTAGTAGTGTATAGCTTTTATCATATATACGATATGTGAATATGGTCTCTGACTATAGATGAGCGAGTATACTCACCAAGGGCAATTGCTCGAGCGAGCATTGCCTTTAGCGAGTATCTCCCCCGCTCGAGACTGCAGGTTCGGGGGCCGGCAGCGGGCATGGAGCTGCGGGGTAGAGCGGGGCGGAACGTAGAGGAGATCTCTCTCTCCCCCCCGCTCCCTCCTGCTGACTGCCGCAACTGACCGCTCCCCCGTGTCGGCACCCGAACCTGCAGTCTAGAGCGGGGGAGATACTCGCTAAAGGCAATGCTTGCTCGAGCAATTGCCCTTAGTGAGTATACTCGCTCATCTCTATCTCTGACCATTCTCTAGCGTTGAATGGTTACCCTACACGATGGATATGTTGACGCTTGTAGTGCATCACATTTTTTCATAGCTTCTTGTGGGTATGTTCACCTTCAGCATATTTTTTAATTACTCCAATGCCCCAAACATGAAAAAAAGGTTTGTGTCTACAGCTCTTATGCAGACTTATGTGTCTCCATGGTTACAGACTACAAACAAATCCTGTGTAGTCAGATTCTGCTAAATTTCTTAAAGGGGTTGTTCGAGATACAGCTTCTTTATAAAAATGGGTCCCTGAAATGCAAAACCTAATAAAGAACTCATACTCACTGCTTCTCACTTGTTCTGGGTCTGGGTCTCCCTGGTGATGTATTGTTTACAGGCTGCAGTCCCTTAAACCTGCTGATGCAGCCAATGACAGAGCTCAGTAATGATTGGCTGCCTGTTTAGGGGATGGCTTAGACTGACTTAAGCCTGTAAACATTATGTCACAGAAGCTGCCGGCGGGGGACAAAAGAGGAGCGTTGAATATGAGCTCTTTATTATGTTTTGCACATGGGGGACTTGTTTTTATAACGAGCGCTGTTCTCAGACAATCCCTTTTAAAGACCTTTTCTGCTATTAGGATATTTAAGAGCTATATGCAGAATAGGTCAATCCAATAGGTGGGGGCTGTTGACTGGGAACCGCTGTCTTTCAGCTATTTGGTTGAAATGGGGCCCCTCCCCTTTTAAAGGTGTTATCCAGGAATTTTACTATTGATGACCTATCCACTAGATAGGTCATCAATAGTTGATTGGTGGGGCATTTTGGGATCCACACCAATCAGCTGATCGCCCCACCTGCTGTCAGTGAGGACAGCGCTGGAGGTAAATAGCGCTGTCCAAATTGCAGCAACCTGGTTTGGTACTGCAGGCACAGATCCCATCGAATTCTCCAGGCTTTAAATGGGGGTCGTGACACGTAAGTATATTTTAATAAAGTCCTTCATAGTGGAATCCATCTTGTACTTTCCTGGACATCTGTGAGCAGCACCGATATTTTTGTTGAGTCAATTCATCCATCCTAATAGCATGACTAGAGCGAATCCCAAAGAAAGGCAGTTTTCCCAGTAAGCAGCTGAGGCTTACAGCTCTGAGCTCCTGTTTGCTCCCATGAGACCAGCATCGTTCTCGGATAGAAGACTTGCACAACTGGTCAAGTTGAGAGCATACCACTTATTAGACACTTAAAGCTATCTATGTCCTTTGGAACACTAATGTTGCAGCACAATGCCCACAACACATCAGCGGCTATCGACTGATGTCATGTCATCAGCCCAGCCAATATGACTACAGCATCAGCGCATGTGCCCTGTCCTTTGGTGCCTTGTGCCAATATGACATGTTAACATCAATATACCAATTTGGGGTTTGATTGGTCGGCAGTGAGGTGGTTTCCCCAGTCAGCCAATCAATCATATTTGTAGTATATATATTTGGGCCCGCCTTCAGAAGGCACCAGTTACTCCTCTGCATGGTGGCGTTCTGGTTCGATCCATGTCCTCCTGGTGTAACCATCTATCAGATAAGTCCCTGGTCTTAATACTGTTTGTTTGGTATTAGCATTTCTCTACTGTCAGACCCCTTTTCCCATCTGGGGATATCTAGGTAGCCACCAAGTTCCAGATGTGGGGTCGCCCTTTTCAGGGTGATTGCCCTGTTTTTAGGCAGTATTTTCCCACTTTAGTGTAATAGGGGGTGATTTCCCTTTTCCCCTTTTAGTTAGGTTTTATACAGTTTTATTATCCGAGTTTTATTATCCAAATTTTTGAAACTGTGTGTATATCCGTCCTGTGGGACAACTATCACATCTGATCTGGGCGAGGTGTTTTGACGTCCGGCTGAAATTGTGCCTGTGTTTTTTTCCCCTTCTTTCCCTGGATCTTGGACTGATTCCTTCAGCCTTGTTTTAGTTTAGGAATACTGATGTAAAATACTGACTAGAGTACTGTTGTGTGAATGAGGCTTTACCCACTCCACAGCCCTGCCCACAAGTTGTCCAAAAGTAGAGTGTCCCTTTAAACAATTCTATTGAAGCTCAATGTAGCTTCCTATGGAATTACCAAAGCTCTGTTAAGTCCTACTGCACAAGAAATCTCATCTTCTCCACTTCCATTCGCACGTTCTGTGCACAACGCATTATAGAAACCTTGGTTTGCAAGCCCACAGGGCTCAGCAGAGTAATGACAGCAACGCTGTCTCCAGAGCCCTGCTCCCAGCATAGTCGCATGTCATATCATTGGCCAAGTAGGGAATTAATGTCCGAAACCCGAGAGAGGCAAGTTTTACCTGAAGAGTTTGTTAGATGCTCAGATTTCAGGCGTGATCATCTGACATCAGCTGCAGCTGTCCTGTGAGGACTCTCTGGCCGGCACTCTCACACTTGGGAATAGTCTGTGCCACAAAAACTTCTCTCTTGGAGATTTCTCATATGCATCTGACAAGGTAAATCCCATTTTGCTCCATTTATCTGTATTGTCCATCATCCCGGTTTTTTTTTTCTGTCTTGGAATTCGCAAAACGTTACTCTTCTACGCTTCCATATGGATGGATTAACCCTTTCAGAACTCTTATGCTTTTTACTAATCAGGTCCAAATACAGTGGGGGCTCATGGATAAGAAGAATTGTAATGGGAAATACTGTTACTGGGTCTTTAAAAATTAGGACTATAGTTGCGCTATATGCATTAAAACAGTTAAAGACATTCGTTATTCTTACAGAAATGTTTTTTGAGGACTTTTTTGGCAGTTAGTGGTCATCTTGTATATTCTGAGTCATTTTTATGCATTTCTGAGTTGCTGTGTTATCCATTCGGATTGTGCGGTTCTTGTTACATCATCGGACTCCTTCAGGCGTGTTTCCTTATATTAACCATTATATAGGTATAGCTAGAGAATTCTGTGATGGTGTAGATATGGTCATTCGGGGCAGGAGGTGTTTGTATAGACTTTGCAGAACTTGCTGCGTACGCTATACATTTCCATATGAAGTTTCTTGGCCAGTTGTGCTCGCCCAATGATCATTTCCTTATTTCTGGGCTGTTTCTATAGTCCAACTGGAAAAACTAGGCTGAGAATTTTCACAGACGCAAGGAAGATTAAATATGGAGAGTGGTCTTCGTAGGAGATCTTACAAGGAGAAATCTGGTAACAAGATGGGCATGGAAAATACGTAGCAGAACTTCCACCCTCGGGCCAAGTTTTTGACATTAAAGAGACAAGGCTTGATTTATGGCAAGAAAGTTGTCAAGATGGGAGGGGCTGGGACTGTCGTAGTAAACAACTTCTCCTGATTTTCTAGATTCATTATGAAGTTATCAGGCTTGGTCTGTGGGCAGCCAATTCATATACAGCTTGGGAGTTCTGTAGAAAAATGTTCTTGGAGGAATGCTATAAAGGGCAGAAGGATGTGCAGGGAATTATCATCAAGTGTCGACTAAAAAGTAAACGCATTTCCTAATCGACCTTTCAAGCGGGACGAAATTATGCTATAGGGCGCAGCCAAATCGGGTCTAATTGCAGGTTTTGATGCAGTATTGCTGGCAGGTTTTAAGCCATTTTCAAAGCTGCAGGTGGCCTACGGATTTTGGTGCAGGATATCTCTGCGTCTTGCGGGGTCTTCCATATTGCAGCACATTATCATATTTTAGAATGCACATTCAGAGCCCTATTATGGAGTCGTAGGCGCTGCATGTGCCGCCATATGGTGTCATCGTACAGCACTGTGTTACAGTATCGCAGCATCCTATGGGGGATGTAATAGTTTTTTCCCGCTGGATACATCCCAAGTATCAACAGAAAAACTCTGAATGTCTTAGTATAAAATCACAGGCATACGGAGCTATAATAAGGCGGTTATACACGGGACATAATCTGCCTAGGATAACGAGCACGGACCCCGAACAGCATATCGGTCAGCACTGCTTCCTTTTATCTGTAGGGGCAGATCTGCCATACGGGGATGAGAGATTGTTAATAGGATCGTCGTCTCCCTACAACTATCATTGCCCGGCTGCAGGTCCTCCTGTTTACATGGGGAGATGTACCGCCGACTAGCAAGCATTTATAAACTACGCCACATGATGACACGTGCCGCATCTAACAATGGCGCCACATTACAACCTGCAACGTAACGCAACCGTGACACGACAGCCACGGAAAAGTCTACTTGGTTGGATTTTGGTCGCAGGTAGCAAGCCACATGCAATTCTTCTACTATCGACATTAACGCAAAAGTGGCTTCACACGGGCGTATGCGCAAATGGGCACACTTCAGTGTAACGTATTGGCGCTAAGAACGAGGTTGATTTGCATGCGTGTCTGTGCATTGGACTTTACTTTTTTGCGCAGCCAGAGCCTGTTCCTATGCGCACCACCACCTTGATACAAAAGGCTATTTAACCTAAGGAGGTCCAGATGTGTTCTTTTTTTTGTGGACTTGCGTAGCGTATTACACATTTGCGCGCCGTCCATAAACCTTTATGGGGAACTTAGATGCGCAAATGCGCATGAAAATAGAGCGGGTCCTAATTTTTTGCGCACAGAAGAAATGTACACGGAAGAGAAGGAAACATCAATGGGTTCTATTCTCTGCGTATTGCATGCACAAATACCCCTATGTGAAGCCGCCCCAAGTCGCATATGACCTCAACTTTCCTGAGATTTGGCTGTTTTTAACCTCATAAGTGTCTTGGTGCTTAAAGATCAGACGTTTCAGTGATTTTATGCATCTGGTGGGATTCTGGCCATTTTTTTTCTTGGGCTGCAAAACTATTTTTGCTGTATTTTTGACTTCTAGGGCTGTTTTTCAATATATTTTTTTTACGGAATCATTATTTTCTTGTCTTATTGAGGACCTTTCAAACAGGACGAAATAGGTCGCAAAACACACAACAAGCCGGAATACAATTCTGCACCGAAATCCGCAGGTTACCTGTGGATTGTGATCCAGAATTGAACATGTCTTTAAGGGTACGTCATGGGAGAGGGGTACTTCCCGCAAAATGACGTACCCTTACGTCATAGGGATAGCGCGAGATCATAGCAGATCTGGCACTATCCCGCAGCGGGAGCTGGCTGTCACTAGCAGCGGGCCTCCCGCTGCGATGGCGGGGGGCATCAGAGATGCGCCCACCCACTGTTAACCCCTTCCCTTCCGCGATCTAAGTAGATCGCGGCAGGGAAAGGGTTCACAGAGGGAGCGCGCTCCCTCTGTGACTCCAGTCGGCTCTCGCCACATATTTGGTATCGACGCGTCCGTAACATCGTGTCCAATAAATTGAACATGCTTTTTATCCTGCACAGCAAAAAGCGTTAAAAAAAACGCTAAAAAACTGAGGCAAAATGATAATTTTTAGCATTTTGCCTCCCAAAAAAAGCACTAAAAGTGATTTTAAAAAAACCTGGGTACCCCAAAATGGTACCAATAAAAACTACAGCTCATCTCGCAAAAAATAAGCCCCCAGAGAGCTCCGTCCATGGAAAAATAAAAAATTTATAGGACTTTGAATGCAGTGATTTAGAAAAAAAATTATTTCCAAAAGAAGGGCTTCTATTGTGGAAAAGTAGAAAAACCTAAAAAAAATATAAGAATTTTGGTATCGTTGTAACCGTACCGTCCTGCAAAAAAAAAAATGTAGTGTGACATTTATGCTGCATAATTAACACTCTAAAAAAAAAACCAAAAATCTAGGGCAGAATTGATGCGTTTTCTCTCCCTACAATCATAAAAAAATAATAAAAGTTTTACAATGTAGTCTATGTACCCAAAAATGGTACCAATAAAAACTACAGTTCGCCACACAAAAAACAAGCCACCATACGGCCGCGTCGACGGAAAAATAAAAAAGTTATGGCTGTTGAAAAATGGAGATGAAAAAATACCAAAAATCGTTGCGTCCTTAACGCCAAAATAGGCCGTGTCATTAAGGGGTTAAACCAGCCTGCAATTCTGCATCAAAATCTGCATTTAGACCTGCAGATTTTAGTGTAGACCTCCTCAACTTGGGATTTGGCTGCGTCCTGCAGTGTAATGCCGTACCGTGTGAAAGGTCCCTTTGGGGTATTGTGTACAAAACAAAAAAAATAGAATTTTTAAATTTATAGTTCTTTTTTTGTAAAATTATTATATTTACTCTAAAATAAAGGACCGGATCGGGTCCCTCATCTTGTTTTGGACATTTTGATATATAATTTGTATAGTTTTGAATTACAGGGCACATATGGCGACGGTGTAGGTTGCTGTCGGCAGGGGGTCATTCTCCTTTTTTAGATATTTTTTTGTTCTGTAATTTATTTTTTTACTTCTTTTTGTAACTTTTAGTTAACATCCGTGTCACATATGATGTCATATAAGACCTCTGGGGGTCAGTCACACCGTCATTTTTTTAATTTCACAATTTTCCACTATAGCGGGAGCATCCATCCTTGGGATCCTTAGTTACAGGGGAACACATCCTCCTAGTGCAGGGGTCCCCATCTCCAGTCTTCAGGGACCCCCAGCAGGTCATGTTTTCAGGATATCATATAGTAAGAACACCTGTGGCAATGTCTGAGGACTGACGATAATTACATCACCTGTGCTATACTGAGGAAATCCTGAAAACATGACTGGCTGGGGTCCCTGGGGACTGGAGTTAGAGAACACTGCCCTAGTGTGACAGTAGTCACTGACAGAGCTGATTTGGGTCTGCTAAGATCTAGTAGGTCTGCCATTTCGGGGATCACATAACAGACAAGTCGTGCAACTTTTTTGTCACGTGACACATATCGACGTATAGCCTTAGCTATCTATATGCAGAAAAGGCATAATTAGCTGGCGAATTAGCGTTTCCTCGTTAATCAGCTTATCATTGGCTTTATTACATAGGCCAATGATCAGGTAAACAAATGGCGTGTTTAAACTGGCGTGTCTTTAGGACCCAGAGAAATCTATAGGTGCCCTATTATGGCTTGGTAAAGCAGTAATACTGCTCTGTGCGTGATGCCTTAAAGGAACATTTCAAGAAAAATGTTTACACTGGTGTATATTAAAGGGGTTTGGTCATTAGAAAAAAAATCAATACTCACCTATTCCTCCCCGTCAGTCTTCTTACCGCATCTTCTCCCCCCGATCTTATCCCTGCTGATCTTCTCCTGGCTCCTGCAGTCCCCCCGGGTCACTTCACCTCCAGCCGGCTGGATCTTCTTCTTCCTGCTATAAAGCGTACATTGCCGGCATTCTCCTTCCTGCAGGTCAGTGTACCCGGTCACTAGTGACGTAATGTTCACTGCCTAGCAGGGAATGCTGAATCCCATGCCGGGCTACTGCCGAGACTGCCCATGCGCGCTTTGTTGCTGCAAGTGTCATATACTATTCCTGTAAGACATGGTGCATCCACAGTCCTGGCAGTAACCCGGCATAGGATTCGGCATTCCCTGCTAGGCAGTGAACGTTACAACACTAGTGACCAGGTACACTAACCCGCAGGAAGGAGAATGCCAAGAACGTACGCTACATCACAGGAAGAAGAGGATCCGGACGTCTGGAGGTGAGGTGACCCGGGTTACTGGAGGAGATCGATGAGGAGAAGATGCAATAAGAAGACTGCCTGGGGAGGAATAGGCAAGTATTGGTTTTTATTTCTAATGACAGATCCCCTTTAATAAAAATTGGCAAGAAGGAAAAGTGGGGTTTATTTGCTGTCAGCACTAAAGAATAGGACTAATTCAATGGACAACTGGGTGTAACCATTTCCCTTGTCATGAGGGTGTGACTCTACACAGTCTAACATTGCCAGCACTGGTTGGGCATTGGCGGAGCATGCAGAAACATGCCACATTGATGCAGGAAATAGTAACACATTAGTTGTGTATTTATTCATATATTTCCAGGAGGAATAACAGAGGGCATGCGTGGTTTGAAGCACACACCATATATAATGCAGTTTATATGTATATCATGTATATTCCCCTTGCATAGTGGGCGACAGCCTACAATTAACTATGCAAATTGATTGTTATTGAGGATATTGTTGAGACTTGTTTTTCTGATACACTATATCAATAATGTATTACTAATTAATTAATGTCAGGCTTTATATTTACAGGGCTAGCAAAGTTTACTTTGACCCCTAACACATTAAACTGGTGCAGACCTATTTCTGGTCTGTTCAATAGCTTTACAATGGCCTACATTGTGCTGACATAACTTGTTGCAGTAAGTTATCAGTGTTGGTTTAACCCCTTCCGTGTATATGCATGTGCTGGGTATGCAAGGTTTGTTTGGAGCAAGATTGGGAGCCAAGCCCACTACATTCATGGTAGATGTAAGCGGTCTTTGACTGCCGGCACCCATCCATAACAGCCGTGATCAGTGTTCATGCTGATTGCAGTTGTTAAAGGGGTTGTCCCGAGGCAGCAAGTGGGTCTATGCACTTCTGTATGGCCATAATAATGCACTTTGTAATGTACATTGTGCATTAATTATGAGCCATACAGAAGTTATAAAAAGTTTTATACTTACCTGCTCCGTTGCTGGCGTCCTCGTCTCCATGGTGCCGACTAATTTTCGCCCTCCGATGGCCAAATTAGCCGCGCTTGCGCAGTCCGGGTCTTCTCCTCTTCTCTATGGGGCTCCGTGTAGCTCCGTGTAGCTCCGCCCCGTCACGTGCCGATTCCAGCCAATCAGGAGGCTGGAATCGGCAATGGACCGCACAGAAGCCCTGCGGTCCATGAAGACAGAGGATCCCGGCGGCCATCTTCAGCAGGTGAGTATGAAGACGCCGGACCGCGGGGATTCAGGTAAGCGCTGTGCGGGTGGTTTTTTTAACCCCTGCATCGGGGTTGTCTCGCGCCGAACGGGGGGGGGGTTTAAAAAAAAAAAAAAACCCGTTTCGGCGCGGGACATCTCCTTTAACACTTTAAATGCTGCTGCTGTATTTAAATCTCCTGATGTGATGAGATCGCAAGGTGCAATTTGGTTAACATGGCAGCCCAGGGCCTTCTGAAGACCCCCATAGCTGCCATGTATTTCTGCCTATTAGGATGGGCCTGTGGCCTGTCTTAATAGAATGAAGACAGAAATACTAAGTATTTTGGAAGTACTGCAGTATATGGTATAGGCAAAAAACAAATGATCACAACTTCACAAAAAAAAGTTAAAAATAAGTGAAAGGTTTTTTTGTACTATTGTAAACAATAAAAGATACTAAATGTTTAAAACTCTCCCTTTCCCATATTTATAAGACATAAAAAACAAAAACATATTATTGCCGTGTCAGTAAAAATCTGATCTATCAAAGTAAGGGCTCTTTCACACAAGCAGAAACATTTTTACGTTTCCTCATCAACTTCATTTATTTACATGAATGGACGTTTTTCGGCGCTCATGGCCAGCGTTTTCTTGCCCATTCACATGACTGAAAACCCTCGCTCTGCAAAAATCCTCGGGATGCCTTCCAATGCCTAAATACAGGCACCTGTAAGCTGCTAAAATGCCTCCCCTATCCTATTCTTTTCGAGCTCCCATAGGAGTATATAAGAGCCACCGACGTATTTCGGGCAAAAAATAGTTCCAGCACTATCTTTTTGCTCGCCGTATATGCGTCGCATATGTTCTATTTTTTACGGTTGAACTTTTTACACGCCGTATATTCGCCCATGTGAACAGATGCATTGGAAACCAATGGGTCAGATGGTCACGTGTAACGGCCGACCGAAAAGTTGCATGCACTCCAAGATAGTACCAATAGCAACTACAGGACTATCCCGTCTCTACGGCCTTATTCACACATCCATATATCGGCCAGGTTTTCACGCCTGGCTTATATACGATGTCCCTTTCTGCAGGGGGAGGAGGTGAGTTGGGCCGGGAGCAGTGCACTGAGCTCCTGCCCCCCCCCCCCCCCCGCCACTGTTTGCAATAAGAGGGGCGGAGCTAAGTTTCACCCTGTCCTGCCCTCTCCTAGTGCAAATAGTGGCGAGGGGCGGGAGCTCAGTGCACTTCTCCCAGCCCAACTCCTCCCCCTGCAGAAAGGGGCATCGTATATCGGCCGGGCGTGAAAACCCTGCCGATATATGGATGTGTGAATAAGCCCTAAGTAAAAGAGCTCACACACAGCTATATTGACTGGGGGGGGGGGGGAGGTTAAGGCGATCAGAATATGGCAGCAGAAAAGAATATTTTTTAAAAGGAGTACAGCAGGAAAAAAAACTATATAAATGTTGTATTGTCGTAATTGTACTGACCCGCAGAATAAAGTTATCATGTCATTTTTGCTGTAGTGTGTATGTACTCCACTTTTTAAAAGTTTTCAGTACATTAAATAATACCATTGAGAAATCCAACTCGTCCCTCAAAAAACAACAGGCCCTCAGACAGCGACGTGGGTGGATAAAGAAGTTACGATTTTTTGATAGTGGGGAGGAAGAACCAAAAATTTAAAGGGCTGCGTAAACTTTGCTACATTTGTATGAGCGCTGCTTTACTTTGCTTGAGCATGGTTCCACGGAGGAGCTGCGAACGCGGGAGAGTACATCTGGGATTTTATTCTATTCCTTGGAGCTCCGCTTCTTCTACAAAGTTCATTCAGTTCTAAGAAGAAAATGTTTCCGTCTGTTTTGTAGTAGAGTAGTTGGATGGTGGACCCGTGGTAACGTATCTGAAGTCTGTGTAGATGGGGTGAACTGATTCTTCACATTCCATTTATTAGATCCGTCTCTCTGAGCCGCGTGATATCTTTATACATTGTGTCGCACTTGCTGCTCTTTTATATTTAGACCGCAGATTCCAGAACATATCGATCTTTCGATCTTCCTGCTTAAGTGGACAACATGTAATAGTGAAGATGTCACCTAGTAAAGCAGCTGCCGGTATGTTCACACGTCATGGAAATGTTGCAGCTTTTCTGCTTTGGGATTAGTTGCATTATATGATTTATATGAGAGGATAAAATCCTTATAAGGGCCAAGTCAGACCAGCGGGTTATTTTTGTGCGCGCTTATATGCGCAAAAAACGTGTCTATCAGTGTGCACATGTATGTTTTTAACAGGCCCAAAATCTTTGCACCTGCAAATGATAAGACATCCGTGCACCGGGAAGGTCCATGCTGCACGTAATGAATTCCTACGGGGAGTCCCCTCATCACTGAACACTGTGACAGCACTGTCACAGTGTTCAGTGATGATGGGACTCCCCGCAGGGACGAAAGAATCCCCTGTCACGGCTGTCACAGAGGGACGCGATGCTCTCCCATTGCTTATATTTCAAGCCCTTCAATAATTTTCAGGCAAGGGCTTGAAATCTAAGCCCTTCCCTGAAAATCATCCCTAGCTGCTGTAAAATATTTAAAAAATATATACATCACCTTACGCCGCTGTCGGGGTTCCAGCGCATCTTCTCGCTTGGTCCCTGGCACTGCTCTGAAGCACTCTCTGCTGGTCGGGGATTCAAAAATCCCCGCCTCCTGAAAGTCTTGGGTCTGATTGGCTGAGCGCTCAGCCAATCACAGGCAGTGCTCAGCCGTTCATTGAATGACAGCTAAGCGCTGCCAAGATATGGAGAGCTGTGTCCGACAGCATTCAAGGTGAAACAATGACTTTATTCCACCAACACCTGCTTGGAAAGTGCAACGTTTTGGCCCCTGTACCAGGAGCCTTTGTCAAGCCTAGGAAGGGTTGCTGTCCTGCATGGAACAATAAAGATTGGGTGATTTTTTTTACCGCAACACTTATGCTGCCACTTTTTTATGGACTTTGAGGACTTGTTGGGGGCTGTGGGTTCAGAGCTCATTTGGTGGCTGTGCATTTTTTCTACCTCCCCTTTGTTGGGATAAAAAAAATTTTTTCCTTTTCTCTTGACTACATCCTGGACATTTCTGTATCACAATGTTATCTCTACGGGCTTCGATTCCATTAAAATATGGCGTCTTTACTTCAAAACAGAAAGTTTAAACTCTGCAGCAGTAAAGCTTTCTGCTACGGAATTAAAGACGTCTTGCAGAATTGTTGTTACCGATTTCTAGCATACTGGAGATGTAACGTCATAATTCAAGTCTGTGGAAAAGCAATGCAAGAATTTCTGCAAGACATTCCGCAGAACACGCAAAACGCAACGAAATCGGCATCTGTGCTGCATCCTGCAGACAATTCCATCCCGTATCAAAGCTCCCTAACCATACAGACATAAATCTGCAGATTAGGTGCAAACACAAAGCTGTGGGAGATTTTAATCCTCTCTACGAACCAGGATGTATTAGTACAATTTAGGTACACAGGCTTTGTTAACCCCATCCCTCCCCATGACGTAAGGGTACGTCATAGGAGCTGGGTACTTACCGCAAAACAACGTACCCTCATGGCAGATCTCGCGCTATCCCGCAGCTGGAGCTGGCTGTCACTAGTAGCCGGCCACCCGCTGCGACAGTGGGGGTGCATCGGAGATGCGCCCCCCCCCCCCCTGTTAACCCCACAATCTAAGTAGATCGCGGCAGGGGAAGGATTCACAGAGGGAGCACGCTCCCTCTGTGACTTCAGCCAGTTCTTGCAATGTTATCGCAGAGAGCCCAGCTGGTTGTTATGGCAACAGGATGTCAGATACGGGCGCCCTGTATTGCCATTGTCTAAGATCGCTGTAATAAACGATAAGGCATTGCAGGACAGAAGTCCTGCAATGCCTTATTGTAGCGATCATCTGTGCTGCAGTGTAAGTCGCTAAAAGGGACAGAGATGGTGGGAAAAAAAATCTAAATAATGTACAAAAAAAGAAAATGCAAAAAAAAATGTTGAAAAAACCTTTTATGCTTTTCTCAAAATTAGCAGAAAAAAAAGAAAAAATCCCACATATTTTGTATCGTCGTGTCCATAAAGACCCGTACAATAAATCAAACATGCTTTTTATCCGGCACGGCAAAAAGTGTTAAAAAAGCGCTAAAAAACTAAGGCAAAATGTTAATTTTTAGCATTTTGCCTCCCAAAAAATGCAATAAAAGTGATTTAAAAAAACGTATGTTCCCCAAAATGGCACCAATAAAAACTACAGCTCCTCTCACAAAGAAATAAGCCCTCACAGAGCTCCGTCAATGGAAAAATAAAAAAGTTACAGGACTTTAAATACAGTGATTTTAGAAAAAAATAATTTACAAAAAAAGGGTTTTTATTGGGGAAAAACCTAAAAAAAATAAGAATTTTGGTTTCGTTGTAACCGTACCGACCCGCAGAAAAAAAATGTATTGTGTCATTTATGCTGCATAATTACTGCTTTAAAAAAACATCTATGGCAGAATTGATGCATTTTCTCTCCCTACGATCATAAAAAAAAAAAAAAAAAAGTTTTACGATATTGTCTATGTACCCAAAAAATGGTACCAATAAAAACTACAGTTCGCCACGCAAAAAACAAGCCCTCATACGGCCGCGTCGACGGAAAGATAAAAAAGTTATGACTTTTGAAAAATGAAGATGAAAATATACCAAAAATTGCTTGGTCCTCAACGCCAAAATAGGCTGTGTCCTTAAGGGGTTAAAGGTGGGATCAGGAGTCGAGCTCGCTCCGTATGTGTCCAGTATCGGCTGTCTTTGACAAGTGACAACTAGCCCTTTAAATGTTGCTGTCAATTTTGACAGCGCGATTAGAGATGAGCGAGCATACTCGTCCGAGCTTGATGCTCGTTCGAGTATTAGGGTGCTCGAGATGCTCGTTACTCGAGACGAGCACCACGCGGTACTCGTCTCGATTAAACGAGCACTGACCATTGAATTCAATGGAGTCAGCAATACAGCCGGCTCCATTGAAAGCAATGGCCTGCCGGCGAGCGCGGGATAAATTGTCGGGAAGGGCTTAAATATATAAGCCCTTACCTGCAATTCATCCAGAAATGTGTAAAAAAAATATATATATATACTCACCTTGTCCCGGCAGAACGATGTTAGCCCATTGAATTCAATGGAGCCGGCAATACAGCCGGCTCCATTAAAAGCAATGGGCTACCGGCGATCGCGGGATGAATTGTCTGAAAGGGGTTAATTATATAAGCTCTTCCCTGCAATTCATCCAGAAATGTGTAAAAAAAAATATACATATATTATATATATATATATATATATATATATATATATATATATATATATATATATATATATATATATACATATACACATACACTCACCTGGTCCCGGCAGACGGAGTTCAGCGCGGCCAGCGGCAGTCCTCCTGAACTGCTCTGAACAGCTGTGAGTAGTATTCAGCAGCCGGGGATTTAAAATCCCCGCCTGCTGAATGAGCTGCCTCTAATTGGTCACAGCCTGACCAATCAGAGGCAGATTCCACTCACACACCCATTCATGAATTTATGAATGGATGTGTGACTGCTGCCTCTGATTGGCTCAGCGGGACCAATCAGATGAGGGAGCAATCCACTGTGGCAGAGGAGAACGATCTTTATGCTGACAGTGCGGGGGGGGGTGGCGTCTCACTCTTGCCGCTATTGTGGCTTAATAGTGGGACCTGGGAACTTGAGATGCAGCCCAACATGTAGCCCCTCGCCTGCCCTATCCGTTTCTGTGTCGTTCCCATCACTTTCTTGAATTTCCCAGGTTTTCACAAATGAAAACCTTAGCGAGCATCAGCGATATACAAAAATGCTCTGGTCGCCCATTGACTTCAATGGGGTTCGTTACTCGAAACGCACTCTCGAGCATCACTGAAAGTTCGACTCGAGTAACGAGCACCCGAGCATTTTGGTGCTCGCTCATCTCTAAGCGCGATTTAAATCAAGGGTTCCGAACAGCTCCACCACGATGAGATGCAAAGTGCCGTCCATGTGTCAGGGCAGACTGGGCCTTAATAAATGCCCCCTGGCTGCCCTGCATTTCTATCTATTAAGATGTGCCTGCAGCTGTCTCCTCGGCTGAGGGCCTGCTCTTGCACAATTTGCTTGTTACTCTAACCTATAGTAATTGATTTGTTAATTGCAGGTACAACTTTGCGGAAAGATCTGCTTTTGGTCATATTGTGTTGATTTCTGCTTTGTTTTGGACTACCATCACATGGTCAGATATATACATTGGATGGCTAGAACTCTGCTGGTATGAATACTAAGTCACCAAGGAGCTCCAGGATAATATAATGACAAGAAACCACAAGCCAATTGTAGTCAAACAGGTCAAAGACTTAAAGGGTGGTTGGATCCAGGGGCAGAAGTGGGATTGGCTGTAGCCCCGGCTAGTACCGAGACCGTACCCACTGATGTGAATGGAACTGTAGAGTCGCTTAAAATATTCTGCAGATGGGGGTCATCATACCTTGTTCCCATGTTTTGGGCAGTAGGGATATGAGGCGCTCATGCCCAGGGTCGGGCCACTTCAAGTCAGGTACGGAGTAATGCTTTACCTCGCAGCACCCCATTGGAAGCAGGACACAGAGGGATCACCTAGGGAAACTTGTGAAGTTAGCCATGTTGCAATGCACAAAACTTTTATTAGTTAACAGTTCAACTTGAGGCCTATCTGGCTGAAATAAAGCCCCAGGGGTTGAGAAGTGTGACAGTTCCCAGAGGTAGCCAGGAGCTGTAACCAAGGGCCGATCACACGATCGCATAAAAGTGTTTTAAAAAGTTAAATAAGTAAAAGTTTACTCACCTCTGGCCTCCGCAATGTTCCTTGACGATCTGGTCCTGCAAGGTGGCACGCATGCGCAGAAGCTGGGAGAGCCCAGGAAATGTAAAGGTAGCTGAGAGCCTGGAGATGTCATGGAGGCTCACGGTGCCCGGTCACGTGATCGCTGTTTTCCAATTGATAACGACTATCATATAAAAGTTTTTAAAAAGTTTTAAAAAGTTAAAATTTTATCTCCCCTCACAAATCCGATCCAAGACTTATTACCTACGCCCTCTACGATGTCCCCCAACGTGAACTTTCTGCATGGAGCTTCCCCTGCTTCTGTGCATGCGCCCACTGACAAAGTGGTGGACGCATGCGCAGGAGAGGGTCTGGGAAATTTAAGGTCTACCAAAGGTAGCGAAGAGCCTGGAGTCATGTGATCACTGTTAGCCAATGGATAACGGCGATCACGTTAAGGTTAAAAAAAGGTTAAAAAGTTAAAGGGCTTTTCTGGGGAAAATACTATTGATGACCTATCCTCAGGATAGGTCATCAATAATTGATCAGCTGGGGTACATTGTTTGGGACCCCAACCGATCAGCTGATTGTGCACCCGCTGACAGAGCTGCAATTACACAGAGGTTGGAGCGGAAGCAGCGGAAGTCTCTGCTCCGACCTCTGTATAGTGGGCAGCGCTTTTGATTGCAGGCATGGTTCGCGTTGATTTCAATGATTTCATGCTCGAATGTCCCTTGCACTAAGGTGTCAACATACAATGTGTTCTGTATTGTGTCACAAGCTGTCGATGGCCCAGTAATGAGGCGCCAGCCACAGACACCCCCTATATTGGGGCAATAGCCACTGCCACCTTCAGGTTGTTCAGGAGCCACACTTGAACAACTATGGTCATTGGCATACATATAATTCATAGCTCCCATAGCAAAACTCAGAATTGCCCTCCTCTCCTTCTGTGCCCCAACTTAGGTACATACACTGGAGAAAAATGAAAGTGTTAGGCCGAGCGCCCATGGGCGTATCTGCACTGCAGTATCCGGAGCAGGCGTTTGCCTCCGGATCCCACAGCAAATACTGCCCATAGGACATGCTATGGAAAACGCTTTTCCATGCCCACAAGAGGAAATCACAGCATATGCAGCATCCGAGTGGTGGGTCCACAGCCGAGGAGACAGAGGGGTAGAGTTTGGGCCCTGTCATGGTAGCTCTACCATCTCCCACCCTGAGGGTAGCATGGGACCCGTCCAAGTTACTGCTGGGGGGAACTTTCACGGGGGTAACCCAGTATGTGGTTTACCTTTAACAGTCTTTTGTCACGGGTGACACCACCATTCCTTCTTCTGCGGTGAATCCGGATGATTAAATAAATGGTCCACACACAGAGGGAACTTTTAGGAGCAAAGCAGGGAATGGTCGGCAGTGTTTGTTTACTTGAGAACTATTTACAGTCCAACCAAAGGCATCTATTCAGTCCAGTAGGAAAATGGTGCAAAATCACAAAGTGGTGCGACAGGGAGGAAATAACAGGATATCAGAAGAGCCTACAGTCCAAGTTATCTGTAGGCTTCTGTTCCCGGTACAAACTCTTCACCCTCGCCAGCTCTCTACCAGTCAGCACTCACATTTGGCAGGCACTCCACGCTGCATGACGGCTCCACTCTCTCACTCTTCTCCTCAGTGGTTCCGGCGACCACTGGCATCTCCTGGGTAAAGCAGACCCACGGAAGGCTGTGGATATCTTTCAGCCTCTTAATAATAATAAACTTTATTTGTATAGCGCCAACATATTCCGCAGCGCTTACATAGACGGGGGATACAGAAAGACAAAAGTACAAACATTACAGGACCACGGTTACATAGTAATCAACTGATGGAAACAATAGAGGTGAGGGTCCTGCTCCAACGAGCTTACATACTACAAGTAATGGGGGGATATAGAAGGTAAAGGGACTGGAGATGTGCACGGTACGGCGAGGTGGAGAGTGGGGGGGTGATATACACATAGACAATGGTCAGACATTTAGCCGTGTGACGGCAGAAACAGTATGACTGCAGGAGCGGTTTATGATGGCTAGCAGGGATTGCAGTCAGTAGGTCAGGGAGCATGTTATCAGGCGGAGTACAAAGGGGTTTGTTTAGGGAATTCGGTATGCCTCCCTGAAGAGGTGCGTTTTTAGAGCACGCCTGAAGTTCTGCGAGTCCTGGATTGCTCGGGTAGCCTTTGGTAGTGCGTTCCAGAGGACCGATGCTGCTCTGGAGAAGTCTTGGAGGCGGGAATGAGAAGTTCGAATTAAAGGGACGCTCAATCTGGCTTCGTTAGCAGAGTGGAGAGCCCAGGCTGGTTGATGGATTGAGATGAGGGAGGCGATATAGGGGGGCGCTGCACTGTGGAGGGCTTTGTGGATGAAGGTGGCGAGTTTAAATTGAATTCTGTATTTAACGGGCAGCCAGTGCAGTGACCGGCACAGGGCAGAGGCGTCCGAGTAGCGGCTGGACAGGAAGATGAGCCTGGCTGCCACATTCAGGATGGATTGGAGAGGGTAGAGTCTGGTGCAGGGGAGGCCAATCAGCAACGAGTTGCAATAATCGAACCGAGAGTGGATGAGGGCAACAGTAAGTGTTTTTAGCGTGTCCACAGTGAGAAAAGAGCGGATTCTTGCGATGTTCTTGAGGTGCAGCTGACATGTTCGGGCCAGAGATTGGATGTAGGGGGTAAAAGAGAGATCAGAATCAAATATGACCCCAAGGCATCAGGCATGTTGTCTAGGAGTTATGGTGGCGCCACACACTGAGGTGGAGATGTCAGGAGGAGGTCGGTTAGTGGAGGGTAGAAATACCAACAGGTCAGTTTTAGAGAGGTTTAGTTTTAGGTAGAGAGAGGACATGGTGTTAGAGACAGCGGACAGACAGTTAGTGATGTTTTGGAGTAAAGGTGCAGAGATGTCAGGGGAAGAGGTGTATAGCTGGGTGTCATCAGCATACAGGTGGTATTGGAGGCCAAATCTCCTGATGGTTTGTCCAATAGGGGCTGTGTAGATAGAGAAAAGAAGGGGGCCGAGGACAGAGCCCTGGGGGACCCCAACAGCAAGGGGAAGAGGAGGGGAGGTAGAGCCAGCAAAGGAGACACTGAAAGAGCGGTCAGATAGGTAGGAAGAGAACCAGGAGTGGGCAGTATCCTTTAGGCCAATGGAGCGTAGCATACTGAGGAGGAGTTTGTGGTCAACAGTGTCAAATGCTGCTGAGAGGTCGAGGAGGATCAGTAGGGAGTAATCGCCCCTCGATTTGGCTGTCAGTAGGTCATTGGATACCCTTGTAAGGGCAGTTTCTGTCGAGTGTTGAGGTCGAAAGCCAGACTGTAGGGGTCTAGGAGAGAGTGCTCTGATAGGTAGCTTACAAGGCGGGAGTAAACCTCTTCCATTCCGTCCCACACAGAACTGAAGGTGTCTGTGTGGCTCACTTGCAGAACCTCACAACGCTCTTCACTCTTGCAAGACCAGAACAGAACCACCATTGCACACACCTAGCAATCATATATATGAAGCATGATCACATGACAAACAACAAGATACATTTCTCAGACATCTCACATACCAGACAGTTAACCCATTCAGTGCTGCAGCTATGCAATGCACATCATATTCATGCAACATGAAAGATACTGACAATACATAGGCCCGAGACAAATGCAAATGCACAAATACACATGTTCTAATCTAATGCGAGCCTCGGACAGACGGCTTCCAGTGCAGTCAATCACTGCTCCCATGTACTGCATGTGCCTGGTGCAGGTTCCCGCATGTCTACCTGTGTCGCCCCCGCAGTTGTTGGCTGTGCGGCTGCCGGCAGTGAGGACAACCTGGACTGTCGTCGGCACAGTGCAGAGATGGAAGGCTGTCGACCCCATAGCTGGAACTCACCTGTCCCCGCTGTTCAGCCCTGTGCAGCTGTGGCCTCTGAGGAGACTCCGGAGTGCAGTGGCCGCTATACAGCGAAGTGCGGCTGCAGTTTGTCCCCGGATGCCGCTACTGTAAGTGTGCTGTGGCCGCTGTTCTACCCTCCTGTCGCCTGTGTGGACCCCCCGGTCTGTAGTCGCCGGTGTGCACTGATGTGGCACACCGCTGCTGTATGTGTGCCTTCGCTGGCAGCGGCGCAATCGCCGTGCTTTAATGTGCGCCTCCTTGCAGTCATGCGCTGTCCACATAACCCCTGGTAACAATGGGGAGGGGGGTGTGAAATAACTCACCGGCGGCTGCCAAGGGAGCAGCTGTAGGGAACCGTAATGCACAGCCTGCTAAAGGACCTTAAAGTTCCTTGACGAATGCAGTCAATCGTGAGCTGGGGGTGTGACATGGCCATTCCTCCTGTCAAACCCCTAGTTTCCGGTGGCATCAAGGTACACTAATACCGATGACAGGTACGTGGGGGTCAATGCTGGCGCACAGGGCTTGATTCTGCTGCGTGATTTCGCAGTTGGAATCCAACCCGGCCATGTGCATTCAGCCTTAGCCTCAAGTTCACGGCATGCACAGTTATTTCTTGTGGATTTCCGCAGCGGATGCACTGTGGGTCATCTTAATTTTTTTTTCCGTGGGGGAGATTGCAGATCCTCAACCCCATCTCCTTATTTGCTTCTAACCTTGAAATCCGCAGCAGATCTGCAAATGCATTTAAATGGATTTGCGGATGCACTGCGAATCCTAAGCTCCCATAGGGATGAATGGAGCCAGATGTGTGATAATAGGGAGCATGCTGTGATTTATTATCCTTCCTGTGCCCACTGAGTAACCACTCTCTGCACTGACATGGCACTATGGCCAGTCCTTCGGAGGATTTTGTATATGCCGATTAACCAAGCAGTCTCTGACATTTGGGTGTACGCAGTTTGGCATACCTGACCGCCAACAATCTGTGGGCTAAAAGGACCTTCTTACAGAACACACTTTATGATTGATTTAAACTAAAGTAATGTAGCATTTTGCATTAAAAATGGGCCCATAATTTACATATTAATATACAAACTTTAACCAAAGTTTAATTATTCCGTACCCTTCATATTGAAGACTTTGATCCAAGTTTCATCAATTTTCAGCAACTGTCTGGGTGGAACACTTTCAGTTTCCACCACTCTATATATTGAGCTGTACTATAGAGATATGAGAAGTGATGCTTCTAGAAGAGACAACCTTGAACCTCCCACCACTATAGCCTGACTAATACTATGACAACACTGCCTTATACAGGCCACATAATATACTACTATATAGGACCCACATAATATGTAGTATTAGCCAATTGATCCCATCCTGAAGAGACTACACTAGAAGATATTAGTAGGCGGCACATTTGTTGCAGAAATCTCGACAACTCAATGGGGTTTTCAGAAACCTATGTGTTCGCCTCCAAAGCAACGGCATTCAGATATGTGGGACTAATTTTCAGCTGCAGAAATTTCTTCAGCAGCTCCGCCATGTGTGAGTATATATGCAAATTAACCCTTTCCAATCCACTGTCTGACATCTGAAGGCATTCTGATTGAAGCCTGTACAGCTCCAATGTCGGAAGACGTCCGGCAGGGTATTCTTACTGTATATTAGTGGCCGCTCTGTTGTCGGGGGCCTCTCCAGCATGTCCCATACCGCAGTACTGGGTCTAGCCAGCAGATGACGCCATTGTATAATGGAAGAAAGAGAAAGCCCCCTAAGAAATACTGAATCCAAAATTGGACTGCAAAGGGTTAAGGCCTCATTCACACGGGCTAAAAAATCTGGCTACAAAACACATGTATGTAAAGCTCCTGGTTTTCAATGGGGTCTTTCACAGGAGAGATGTCTTGTAGCCTGAAAGACCCCATTGAAAACCATGGGCTTCACATACATGCGTTTTATAGCGAGATTTTGTAGCCCGTGTGAACGAGGCCTAAGGGCGCTTTCACATGACAGGTTTTATGTTCCGTTTTTTGTGAGACAAAACCAGGAGTGGGTCCAAAATACTGAAGACATGCAAATCTTAGATCTTTGCTATGAAGTTCCCTCTTTTCTATGTACTCCACTGCATGCATGCGGATGTTAACAGTAAAGTTATCTACGTTTAGGGCTTGAACACATGAACGTGTTTTAGTCCCATTATGCGGTCATGATAATCACGGACGCGTTAAGGGGACAGTACGAAACCATTGATTTCAATGGTTTTGTTTTCACTATCGGTATTCTCACCTGTTAGGGCGCATTCAGACGACCGTATATCAGCCAGGTATTCACGCCGGCCGATATATGGCGTCTCTCTCTGCAGGGGGAGGAGGCTGGAAGAACCAGGAGCAGTGCTCTGAGCTCCCGCCCCCTCTCTGCCTCCTCTCCACCCCCCCTGCACTATTTTGAATGAGGAAAGGCGGGACTGGGACGGAGCTAATTCCCAGAACTTGGCCCCACCCCCCATCATCCCGCCACCTTTCATTGCAAATAGTGCAGAGGGGCGGAGAAAGGGTGGAGAGGAGGTGGAGAGGGGGCGGGAGCTCAGAGCACTGCTCCCGGCTCTTCCAGCCTCCTCCCCCTGCAGAGAGAGACGGCGTATATCGGCCGGCGTGAAAACCCAGCCGATATACGGTCGCCTGAATACGCCCTTAATTGTACGTGCAAGAAAAGATCGGACTTGCCCTATGTTTCCACAGTTTTTTTCAAACTCCTGTGCTAATACGCTCACCACTACCGCTGCGGAGCGTATCACCGCATGAAGCAGTGTTATTTATTTATTTTTTCACTATATAAACTCCGTGCTATGGCACGCGAGTTTGAAAGAAAAAGCGTGAAAGATAGGTGCTGCTGTATCCTTTCTCACACATAGTACTAATGCGTGAGAATCCCGCTAGTGAAAATGAAACCATAGAAATCAATGGTCTTGTTTCATCCCGTCTCACGGCCGCAAAACGAGAAAGAAAAACGCCCCTGAACCGAGGATCTGCACACGGATTTATCCTGGTCAATGGATTGCATGCAGAATCTCCAATGCGGAATCTGCCTTGAGGGCTCTTGCAAACTATGCGTAGATACGCTCGCGAGAGGATGACGTGATTGTGCTGTGAATGGAGCACTACCATGTGTTCTCATGAGTATATCCGTGCTGCTTACTGTACTTTTTTGCGCTGCCAGGCCCGTTCACATCAGTGCAGAACACACCGATGCTGGTTTTGAAAATGCAGCCTAATTAGATCCCATTGTTATCAATTAACACACAGCCAAATTGCACAGTTACACGTGTGATTTCGTGCTGACGGGGTGCACATTTGCATACCCTCATAGATTCCTATGGTGGCTTAGGTATGGAAATGCAGGCTCAAAAACACTGAAAGTAAGGCAACCTATGGAAATCAATGGGTTCTATTGTCAACGATTTGCGCAAGCGAATATATGTGCAAAATTGCCTGTGTGAAGGAGCCCTAACATACATACATACATATTAGATGAAACTTGGCCGGACCTGTCAATTTCACCAGGACCAAAAACTCTATGGGAGTGTCCCAACTACCCCCAATGAGCGTGAAAGAAGTATCGGCCATATTACTATCATCTCCAGGTGCATAACTAAAGGCTCAGGGGCCTAAATCATGCTGCCTGTTCTATTTTAGTATTTTCGTGCTTTTTAATTTGCAATTATATGCAGTAAATACAGGGAGATATATAACTTATACTAGCGATAGATAGGTATGAGAGAGAAATAGATATGAGAGAGAAATAGACATAAAGGCCCATTTACACGTAATAATTATCACTCAAAATTCGTTCAAACGACCGAAAATTAGTGATACTTGCTACATGTAAACGTTGCCATCGTGCACTTTTCGTTTGAATGATGATTTTAAGGTGAACTTAAAGTCCAAGGTACAGCTACAAGGTACTGAGAGATAGAGCAAACTCATTTAGCTCTCAATAGACCGCTCGCTGTTATCTCCACAGGAGTCAGCAGATAACAATGTAAGCTGAAAGCAGAACCTTGCAGCTGTGAGCACAGCTGGGCGTGTGATTAATAACATGCTGGGTTCTGCATACAGCTCCTGGAGGCCCGTTTACATGCAAATGAAGATGATAAAGGGTTAATGGCCATTAATACTTTATGTAAATAGATCACTAAATCTTTTAATCTTTCAGTCCTTTGAAAGATTATCTTTGCATACAAATGGGCCTTAAGAGATAGATAGATAGATAGATAGATAGACAGATAATAGACAGAAAGATAGATACATACCCTGGGGCTCGGACCACTTCTCTGGGTGAGGAGAGCAGCAGGGCACGCAGATGTGGCAGCCGTACAGCAGGAGCAAGGAGTAGCGGGATGATGAGTTATCATTGATGACTTCATTATTTTGCTCTGCTTTGTTTTGGCTTCCTCTCCGGCTGGTCGCACTGCCGGCCGTGTGATTGGTGGGGCGTGGTCGACAGTGCGACCAGCAGTTAATGCACTGAATGTGTATTTATATATGGCGGAGGGCGGCCTCTGGGCCTACTGAGTGCAGGGGCCCGGTCACCATTGTGATCCTGCCAACCCCCTGACGGTACGCCACTGATTCATGTCCAGTCCTTTGTTTCTGCAGTAAGAAAGCTTTTACCAATTGAGTCTGGTTGGGGCATATTTCCCTCTTCCATGTAAAAAGATTTGCATGCTCTGCCAACTGCGGATGACATAGTCAGGAGGAATAACTATTGGTCAACAGCCTTACAAGCCAGGATGACATAATTGCTGGCATTGATGGCTGATTTGTTAACGTTACAGACCAGAAAGCAATGACCGATGGCAACTAGGACTTCCAATATTAACACACTCAGCAACCAGAATCAGAATAGAAGTATGGTGAGAATATTGGCCACGGAAGTGGGAAAATATAGCTCTGTGTGCTAGCAACGAATAAGACATCTGATCTGTGCAATCTCACACAGAGTTCAAGTACTAGAACAAGAGGTCATGCACTAAGGAGGTTCTGAGGAGCAATAAACAGGATCGAAATTTACCCCCAGCACAAGACATTCATTCCAGATATTAAATGAGACCTAAGAGACATGAGACACTATAGAACCGAGACAGCCAGTATACTGCACACATATGAAAAAAAAGCTGTAGTTTTTATGGGAGTTTTCATGTAGTTTTTTGGGCCAAAGCCGGAAGTGGAATCAAAAGGAATGGGAAATATAAAGCAAGGAATTAGGATTTGCATTTAAGAGTGACAACCCACTACAGTTTTTTTCACTTCGAAATTCGCAGCGTTTTTTTTTTTTTTCAGGGGTCTATGGGACTTGTAATGTTAAAATCGCGATTGTGCAAAATCGCAATTTACCGCGAAATCGCAATTTTGCACGATTGCGATTTTAACATTACAAGTCCCGTAGACCCCTGCAGTAAAAAAAACGCTGCGAATTTCGCAGTGAAAAAAAACTGTAGTGGGTTGTCACCCTAAAGAAGTTTTCCGAGGCATAAAAACATTTCTGTGTAAAATAAAGAAAAATACTTACCTGCTCCAACGGTGCCCCGTCCAATGCTGAAACTCCAGTCCCTGCTGCTCAGAACCCGGAACAAGTCAGCCGGTGGTCACATGACCACTTAGCTAAGATGAACAGATTTTCTCATGGTCAAAGCGGGATTAGAGGGTGTGTCCAGGGGGCGGAGCTTATCACGACGTATGATTTTACCTCTATCATTATAAAATGTACGGGGCCGTTTCCAAAAAAACAAATTTCGTAGCATTTTCACATCCAAAAAAACAGTCAAAATCTGTATCATTACTGCAGATTTTAACTGGAAATCAGACGCGTACCCGCAGCTGATGTCATACTATGCGGCGCTCCCCCTCACCTCCTCCGCAGGCTTCCCGCTGTCAGCGCTCCCTGGCTTCTGGTTCCCAGAAGCCCCCCTGAGACCGATTTACTTACCTCCTCCTCGTCTTCTCAGTGCTGCTGCAGGTGGTAGTATGTGCGCCTTCAGAAGCGCCACCCCCCCCCCCCACCACCACCACCACCACCACCTTCTATTTTCCTCCTGCAGAACCAAGTAAGAGAGGTTAGGGAGAAGGAGAGGAAGATCCTGGATGCACATACTGCTGTCAGTGTGTGCATCCGGCCGCAGCACCGCAGAGTGATTACCAGCCAGGGAGTTGTGTCACCCCCAACTAGTAATCACTTAAATGGCGACCCCCACGACCTGAAAGCGAGATAAAAGGCTGTCCCTCCTAAATCAGGTATGTCTGGTCACCTTAACTTAGCCAAAAACAGGCTGCAGCGGTTATTTTTGCACGGCTGCTGAATCCTGTGATTGGCTGAGTAGTCGTGTGCACAATCCATGTCATGTGATGGCCCGACGGCTTCTTTCGGGTTCTGAGTGGTTGGCGCCAGGGCTCCAGTGCTGTATGGGGAGCCGCTGGAAGAGGTGAATAAGTCCCAGAAAACCCCTTTAGAGTATGTTCACACATAGCAGAATAGCCGCACCAAAATATGCACTAAAAACTGCATCAAAATCTGGACCACCGTGCGTATCCGCAGCAGAATTCACGCCCTCAATTGAAAGGGTGAAATCACCCGTAGGTCCACACCAAAATCTGCGTCTACAGTTTCTGATGCAGATTTTGGTGCAGATTGTCCGCTGTGGAATCTGTAACATTTCCACTACATGCGAACGTACCCCCAGGCCTCATGTCCACGGTTTCCCCGTGAAGAATCCCGCAACAGATTCCACCCGGCCCGCAGACACGAGGCCAAAAACTACGTTATATTCACCTAACCGGACGCTCTCCTCCCTCGCGGCCAGATCTTCTTTCTTCTGCACGGTGAATACGCTCGGGACGTCGGTGGTGTGCAGCGCACATGCGCCGTGTCTACTTTTTTAAAAATTTAAGCTCCTGCTTTCCTGCGGTCCGCGGCTCGGACGTACTGAGAGCTACGAATGTGCCACGGATCCGGACGACTTGTATTGGCTTCAATGGAAGCCACGGGAGCCGTCCGTGTGGGAAAAGCGCATAAAAATGGAGCATGCTGCGGTTGTCTTCCCTCGCGTGCGATCCGCATACCGGGGGAAAGTGACATCCACAGGTATTTAATTACCTGCGGGTGCCCAGTCATCCCCTATGGGTGCGGATCGCACGCGTGGGAGACCTGCGCAGATTTTGGAAAATAGTTTCTGCTGTGGACATGAGGCCTCAGGCCCCCTTCACATATTGCAGATGGCTCCAGGTATTCCGTAACAGAATACACGCAGCAATTCTACAAAAATTTTGCGGTGGCCAAATCCACTCCTAAATGGCGCAGGTTTGGCTGCATTTTCACTCGTGGAACAGCTGTGGAGTTCAACCCGTGTCGTTCAAGAGCTGAATTCCGCAGTGCAATTTCGCAGCATAAACAGACATGCTGCGGAATCAGAAGCTGCAGCGCTTTACAAACAGGCTGCAGATTTGTTGGGGAAAATATCCGCACCGTGCGAAGGGGATTATTTAAATCCCCCCCACGTGGCTCGTACTGTAAACATGGAATTTTTGCAGCAATTTCAGTAGCAGAAATAACATATCATATCCTCCATGTATAAAGGCGGCCTTAGCCCCTTAAAGGCATGGCCCTTTTTTTCCATTTTCGTTTCCCCCCCCCCCCCCCCCTTTTAAAAAATCCTAACTCCTTTATTTATCCACTCGCTGTATGAGGGCTTGTTTTTTGCAGTTGTATGTTTCAATGGTGCTATTTAATGGACCATATAATGTACTTTAAAACATTCTAAGTGGAGTAAAATGAAAAAAAAAGGAAATTCCGCCATTTTTCAGTCGGTTTTGTTACTACGGCGAACAAACTGCAACAAAAATGACCTGATTACTTTATTCTATGGGTCAGTGCGATTACTAGGATATCACTCTTCAGGCCCATCTACACAGCCGTAGGCGTTTTCTGTGCGTTCGCCGGCACTGTAAGAACGCCTGAATGGCAAAGGGCCGGGCGCATTTATATAAGCCAAGGTCGGAATGTCGTGGGGCCTGGGAAGATATTCCCCCTTCCGACCGCTCGCCGACTCACCTCCTCTCTCCCCCCCTCCAGCCGTTTGCAATGGTAGGGGCAGGGCAAAGCTAAACTCCCGCCCCCTCCCCGCCCCTTGTCAGCAGCCAGCAATGGAAGGGGGCAGACTGCCGCCTCCCATTACAAACAGCGGCAAGGGGCGGAGAGAAGAAGAGAAGAGGGAGGGAGTTTAGCAGTCACGCAGCTAAACTCCCTCCCACCTCCCTTCCCCGGCAGCTCCCATAGGCTCCCATAGGAATCTATGCAGCTGCCGCCGCCAGCGGGTATACGCCCCTGTGCACTGATGGATTGTAAGCCAATGCATGAGAGGGGCAGCATATATTAGCCGGGCGTGAAAACCTGGGCGATATACGCCCATGTGAATGAGCCCTTGGGCCGATATACTCTGTCCCTCTCTGCAAGGGGAGGAGGCGGGCCTGGCCTGGAGCTAGTGCACTGAGCCCGGCTCCCTCTCCGCCCCTCGCCACTGCTTGCAATGGGAGGGGCAGGATGGAGGCAGAGCTAAGTGCACAGGACACAGGGTGAGCAAAAAAGCGGATTTCTAGCGTTCTTTATTTTCTTTCTGACGACGTTCACCATGCGGAGCAAATAATGCGTTACTTTGATGTGGAATATCGAAGAGTTTGAAAGGTTAAAAAAAAGATTTTTACCTTGTTCATGTGCAGCTACCCTCCGTAGCGGCAAGCTTATTTGTGCGTACACATAGCAGAGTTGGTGCGGATTTTATGCAGCGGAAAATCCACTCTATGGGCGTTTACCCTCTAGCATTTCTTTTAACATTGCGATATTGCTGCAATTTTTTTAAATGGGACTTTCTAATGTTAAAATCGCATCAGAAAAGTTTGTACGATTTTAATATTAGAAAGTCCCATTGACATTTGTATTAAAAGAACGCAGCGATATCACAGCGTTAGGGCTTATTCAGATGACCGTATATCGGCGGGGCATCCCTCTCTGCAGGGGAAGGAGGCTGGAAGAGGCGGGAGCAGTGCACTGAGTTCCCACCCCCTCTCCACCCCCTCTCCACCCCTTGGCACTATTTGCAATGAGAGGAGGCGGATGGAGGCAGAGAGGGGGCGGGAGCTCAATGCACTGTTCCCGGCTCTTTTAGCCTCCTCCCCTGCAGAGAGGGACGCCGTATATCGGCCAGCGTGAATACCCGGCCGATATACGGTCGTCTGAATAAGCCTGAAAATTTACTGTTTTACAAGCGATTGACGTGATTTTCATTGGTATCCGATTAATTTTTTTTAATATAAAAATGTGCCTTATCCATCAAGATTCACACACATGCAAAAAAAAAAAAAATCACATGGGTTTCATGCAACTTTCATGACCTACGAGCACAATTTGGTTTTTTTACGCTCCCATAGAAAATAATAGACAATTCTTGAACAAGAATGCCCAAAAATTGGAAGACAGGAAAAACTAAACAAGTGAAATCCCAGATCAGTGATTTTGTTTTGTCCCGTTATGCAGCCATGATTTTCATGCCGTACATGGAAGAAAAGCACACTTACCTGAATCCACCCTAAGGGCTCCTTCACATGTGCGTATTTACGTAGAAATGGGTTTGTACACATTTTCTGTTTTTGTGCACACATTTCTTGCACGCACAAAGAAATAGGACCTGCTGTGTTTTCCTGCGCACTCATGCAGCAAAGATCCCCACAGAAGTCTATGGGAGGTGCACAAATGCGCGATACACTGCGCAGTTCCACTGGAAATAGAACACATCTACACCTCATTAGGCTGAATAGCCTTTTAAACCCTTTGTAATCCAATTTTGGATTCAGGGTTTCCTAGGGGGCTTTCTCTTTCTGCCATTTTACAATGGCGCCATCTGCTGGCTAGAGCCAGTACTGCAGTATGCGACATGCAGGAGAGGCCCCCGACAACAGAGTGGCCAGTAATATACAGTAAGAATACCCTGACGGACGTCTTTTTACATCGGATCTGCACAGGCTTCAATCAGAATGTTGGAAGACGTCAGCCAGTGGATTAGAACGGGTTAAATCACTGCTTGTTAGTCTTCTGCACACAAATGAACAAAGCCTGACGAGCATCCAGTACACAGCTGAACCTAACGGTAACTTTAAACTCCTTTCCTCTGGTGCCACATGCACCATCTCTACAGATGCCAATCCCCTGCCGTGGTCACCTCTAGACACCGCCCAGCTGTAAGCCGGCTGGAAAAGGAGTTATCGCGGTGGAACATAGTGAAATGGATATTCACATAGTTAGTTAATATATGTAAATGCTACACAAGTGTAAGAATGTGTCTAGTTGCTTTCTGACCGTGCAGGTATGTATGCATATACTTGTGTGCAGCTGTGCGTTTGTATGTATGTACCATGTATAAAAGCACGCCTACTGTATGTGTTTGTAAGATGTGCCACTGCATATGTATGTAAAAGCGCACATGTATGCATGGAAAATGTATTTGGGACGTACTTTCTAAACTATAAGGTTCTGTTCACATCTGCGTTGGAGGCGCCTCTGGATCAGATCCGCACAAAATCCTGGATGAAATAGCGGAGTATGCTGGACGGTGAGACAGAAGCCTGAGAGACCTCCTTATAGTCAATGAGGTCTGTTGGGTGCCAGCAAGCCTTTCCAATCCACTGTCTGACGTCTGAAGACATTATGATTTAAGGCTGTACAGCTCCGATTTTGGAAGACGTCCTTCGGGGTTCTCTTACTGTATATTGCCAGCCTCTCTGCTGTCGGAGCCTATCCAACGTGTCACCTCATGCAGTACTGGCTTTAGCCAGCAGATAGCGCTGTTGTATAACGGCAGAAAAGGAGTAAGCCCCCTAGGAAAACCAGGATGGAAATTGGATTGGGAGGGGTTAAAGAGGTTTTCTCACTATTACCATTTATCACCTATCCTGACTGCAGGAGGCTCCAACTCCCGGGACCCCCAGTGATCAGTGGTGCACAAACTTCTGTTATCATAATTATGCAGTAAGCTTGTTTCTGTTACTGTAGCTTTGTAGTAAGCTCAGAGCAACTCCTATATCTATGCAGTAAGCTTGGTTCTGTTACCTTATCTATGTAGCAATATAAACTCTAGTAACATATCTATGCAGTAAGCTTGGTTCTAGTATGAAATCAATGTAGTAGTCTTTTGTCTATGCAGTAATCTTGATTTCAGTTCCCCATATACGCAGTAAGCTTGGTTCTGGTATTATTTATATACAGTAAGCTTGGTTCTGATACTGTATGCATGCAGCAAGTTTGGTTTTGGTATGATAGCTATGGAGTATGCTAATATCCATGTGGTTAACTAGGTAATGTTGCTGTATCTAGGCAGTGATAGATCATTTTAAAACTTTGGACTGGGGGCCAAAGGCTACCTACACACGGGCAAGCACGATATTGGGCCGAGAAACTCGGACTGCCGTCACTTCTGTGAAGTAGTGATACTCCGAGGCGGCTTTAAGCCGCATTAGAAGATCGGCAAGTATTTCCCATTGTTTTCAATGGGAAACCTCGCATCACACCGTGCAATGTGTTTTTACTGTCCCATTGAAAACAATGGGCGATACGTTCCCATGAAAGCAAAAAGATAGGACATGCAGCTCATGTATATGACTTGATTCCAAAGAATGGGGTTCATACTCGTGCGAGATTTGTGAGCCTCGCAACACAGAAATCTCACACGCGTTTCTCGACCGTGTGACATCGGCCTTAAAGGGGTTCTGTCACTAAAAAAAGAAAAATGCTCTACTTATCTATTCCTCCCCCATCAGTCTACTTACCAGATCTTCACCTCCCTTATCTTCTCCTGTCTCCTGCAGTCCGGGGGTCACTTCACCTCCAGCTGCCTGATTCTGCTCCTTCCTGTGAGGTTACATACATTTGGTTGGCAGTCTTCCAATGTACGTTATGTCACAGGCCAGCAGGAGGACTGCCTATCTTCTTCAGAGATTGCTCATGCCAGCTGTCTCTGAAATAGATTACAATTCCTTCCTAGGCAGTGAAGCTACAGCACAGGGATGTGGCCTTCACTGACCCAGCAGGAAGGAGTTTGTGATAAGCAGCCCTCATAACAAGCTGGGCCCAGCCTGCAGTGAGCTGACCAGGGGCACTGGAGAAGCTCAACCAGGAGAAGATGTGATAAGGAGACAGACAAGGAAGAAATAGGTAAGTTAAGATAATTTTTCTTTTAATGACAAAACCCCTTTAATCATAATGACTTTTCAACAGGCCATATGAAGCAAATTTCTTAGCTTAATGAGGCTCAGATGTGTTTATTTTTATTTTTTTCCCCTTCTCTATTTGTGCACCTCCCCTAAACTTCTATCTTGGCAAAACGCCAAATGATAAAGTAGGTCCTACTTTTTTCTGCGTACACAAAACAAACTCATGAGAACAAACCTATTGAAATCAATGGGTTCTGTTCTCTGTGTTTAGTGTGCGCAAATACCCGCACAAACACGGCTGTGCGAAGAAGCTCTTAAAAGCATACCTCAACTCCACCTACAGGCATTGCGGCGCAGCACTCATAGCAGTGCAACATCTACTGCTGTGTCAGATGCAGGACATCAGCAAAATAATGGATCCTTCTGCAGGAATTTCGTTCACGATGTCATCAACCAACACAGGAATGGTGACACCGTCGAATCGACGTGTATATTTGCCACTCCAAATAATACTATATATGTAGTATATGAGTTTGGGAGACCCTAATATTTCTCATGAAATGCCAAGTGACTGCTGCTACGATGTTGTCTCAAACAAGTAGACCGGGCCGTGTCTGGAAATGAGATGAAGCTGTATTTATAGTAGAATTATGAGAGAAGATCCATTTTTAGAGGAGTTTAGTACCAGCACAGTCATTGGGCATCGTTAAATCATATCTCATCTGGTCTAGAAGCTGGATATACGGGGAAATCGTGGATAATGGGAGAAATGGACCTGATTAGTTGGTAAGACTGTTACCAAATACACCAAGCCCGGAGGTATGTGTCCTGCTATATGGTTCCTCCATTAGGTACCCTATTACTGAAAAACCTTCTTTATCACCCCCTTTAAAGTCATGATTGAAAGTTATCACTTATCCACAAAATAGCAGAAAACTTTCAGATTGGTGGGGTTCAACCACTGGGACCCCACAATCCTCAGAAAGGGGTCCTGAAACGAGGGAAGCAGCAGTTGTACATGAGGACAACTGCTCCATTCATTTTAATGGGACCGTCGAAGATAGATACTTCAACTCAATTCCAGCACTCCCACTGAAATGAATGTAGCGGCAGTGTACATATGTGACCGCCACCGCCCTCACTTCAAGTCACACCAGAAGAGCCCTGTACTTGGGTTCAACAGAGGTCCCAGCAGTTGGACCACTACTGATCTGAGAGTTCTTACCTTTCTTATGGATAGGTTATTATTATGGCACAGCCCCTTTAAGGAGAGAAGCCAGTAGGAAAATGTCCAGACAGTCCTTCAGTCTCATTGGGGAATCTAGGTACCTAGTGGTCGGTTTTCATGCCAATTTACATGGCCATGTTTTTGCCGTGTGCTATATATTCCATGGACAACACATGACCTAATTATGGGCTATGAGGCCATGCACAACATCAATTTTTCACATGGAGCAATCAAGAGTCCTTATGAAAAAGTCATTGGGTGTTCTATTCTTCATGAAAGAGATACACATATCGAAATTCGCTGCCGCAGAATTCAGCCCCAATATCTGCATGTCGAAATGTCGTACATATCATTTTTGTCATGGATTTTCCCAAGGTTGTCTTTTCGGGACTAGAAAAACACATGAAAAAAATATAGGAATAAAATAAAACCACCCGACAAATGCTTGAAAAACTGCCTAAAATTCATGGCATTTTTTTGAAATGTTTGGTGTGTCTTTTGGGTGGTAGTGTATTTTGTTATCTCAATATGTTCTGGATAGGGTGTTTTTTTGTTTTTTTTTCTGGCATTTTTCCATAGGCTTTTCTATAGGATAAAAGAACGGTGGAAAAAAATACATGTGTTGGGAAAAAAGTCACCAAAAAATGGGTCTAAGGCCGCTTTCACATGGCCGACAAGATCTTGCGATTTTTCTCACAATGCAACAGCACTGCAAATTGCATATATGTGAAGCCCTGCTTTCCAACAGGTTCCTTCCCATTAGCGATGTTTTGTTGGCTGCTACATTGCAAGAAAAGAAATTTGCGGCATGCTAAATATTGCTGCGACTTGCGCTGTTTTGTAGCCTATGGCCTTCCTATGTATTGCATCACATTGCACGAAAATGCGGTATTTCTGCGGTGCGAAGCAACTTTTACAATAGGAAATACCAATGTGTCTCCTAAAATTAACCCTATCTGAATTTTTAAAAAACCCACGATATATCACCTACCAGGTGCTGTCTGCTCCGCCGCACTTCTCCTTGCAGGTCCCTGGCACACTGGCTTGTAGTTTTTTCCCCAGCGCATTTTGATCGGGGGTTCAAAAACCCAGCCTCCAGGAAGTGGTTGCTTTAGTTGGTTCTCGAGCGCCACAGCTCTGCCAATCACTGCAGCTCTCAATGAACCAATCTCAGCCATTCAATTGGTGGGGCCAAGAGAAAACCACGATTGCATTTCAGGGGCACCATTGGACTTACAGAGGGAATGGTTTCCCCTCTGTAAACCCCTTAGATGCCACGGTCACTATTGACCATGGATGCTATGGACTACGGCACCTTAGGGGTTAAATTACCTTGATCAGAGTTCTATTTGCAGCTCCTGCGCCATCTTCGTTTTGTAATAGTATGATATACTACTGGAAGGGTTAAGTACTTAACATGCACAGGTCATAAATGAAATCAATGGCCACTTGATATGCGCTGTGTAAGTCTATGTTCACATCTTTATGTCAGCATTGAGCCACCATTGCAAATTCTATTGTTTTTGATTGGAAAGCTAGTGTTGCATGCTATTACTCTCCATTTTTATCAATGTGGTTTAATTGGAAACACAGGGTTCCAACTCAGCTGAAAATGTCTCTAATTGCCAGCTCACACACTGCCCTCTTCGTAATATCTTAGTCCAGGAGCGACAGAATGCTTAATGGCAGTTTGTTCAAAACTATAATCTTCTCAGTGCAGTTTGTGGATTTTTTTTGAGGCTGGCCTAACTTACAGTTCCATTGTGCAGGAGTCAGTGCTACTACCTATGCACATTTGTTCGGGGTCAGGAGTGCGACTCTACTACGGTTCTTTTTGCTCAGCCTCCTTGCTGTATTGGTCGTTCCTCTCTGGACCATCCTGTTGTCCCTCCTCCTCACTGTGCACTTAACCCTTTAGGGGGAGTCCCTTACACCATACGTTCATAGGGTCTGTCATGCACATGATAAATGCGAACGTCTGCTAATGCTTTATTTCTTGACTTTTTTAAGGCTCTGTCACCATCCAAAATCAATATGGTCCCAAAGAGTTACATAACAATTGTAGCTCCGCTACGTCTTTTTATCATTGCCTCCATGTTTCCTATATCCTCTGTAGCACCCGGCACATCAGAAAAGAATACAGCTCTTGTTATGGAGGTGCTAATCTCATTCTTCGGGGAATTACAATGTGATAAGCTGTTGAACTTTCTCTCCAGACAGTAAATCCTATAGGGCAATGTACTTTAAAGATCTCTACAAATGGTCTGCATGTAGTAAAAACTTAGGAAACTTCATCCCAGTTACCGTTGGTTTACAAGTTTTACTCGTTGCTCCATATTTCCTGTTATTGTCTCGGCAGAGGAATTAATCCCCCTAAATAATTCCAAAAATCACGACTGCTCATTTTATTAGCTGCCAAAGACCGTTCCGGGATTAGAGATTTATTGACCCGGCCATAAGGGAGGTGGGATATGCACTTGTTTACATCCCTGGCTTCTTTCAGACACTACAGGGGCAAAATGATATGTGGAAAGATCTGGCGGGTGTCCAGAAAGACACCTGCCTGTGGTACATGCTTGTCGTTCCCCGGGACCCTCAGCTCAAATCTGCCATGGACAACAGTTGGGAGTTAATTACGTGTATCACAGAGCAATTACTGACCTATGTGTCACTGGGTGGAACAGATGTTTTTGCAATACGCATGGCTCCACTGCTCCACAAACCATTGGGATCCTATTTCATCATGTCTTGTAGTGACTTCTAGATCATGCAGGTGATTGCGAATTTGCATCTCAACTTGTTGTTAGGTTGCTTTCAGTTGAATGTATTACAGGTGAGTATCCCAGCCCCATCGCGAGTCTACAGTACCGAACTCCCTATAATGCTATGAGTTCGCGACAACAAACCGGTGGTCAAGCTGGGACACTATTCCGTAATACAAGCACAAAAATGCACCCATAATACGCTTGTCTGAAAGTGACCTTAGTATGTATTTATTTTGAATATTTTTACTATAAAGCAACTTTTCCCATCGATGTACCCCATAGTCAAGTAGACTTCAACCAAAAAACCTCCAAGACTGCAATTAGTCATGGCTTTGGATTAAATAGCCTTACAGACAGTATATTACATACTGACATGCCAAAAGTCCTGAGATAGCAGTATGTATATGGATGATGAAGTGTTGTTACCTCCAGCAAGGGCTTAGGAATGGCCACACTAAATTGTGAGGCGTTATCTCGTAAGCGAGGTTGAACATTGGCCAGGTGTTCATTGTAAGGCAACGTGAATTATCGGAGTTGGAACAAGGCGAGAAAGTTGGTGCCAGATGGATGGGACATTACATCTCTAAAGTTGTATGGGCATTTAATATTCCTCTGTCCACAGTGTCACATGTGTACTGGGAATACGTCATAGAAGGCGCTACTACCCACAGTGGACAGCATAGTGACCACCTACGGGTGCTTAATGATCACGACTGGCAACGTCTAGGTAGAATTGTCTGTGAGGATATACAACGACATTGGCAGAAATCACATCCATATTCAATGCAGGAGACCCCACACACACATCCCGCAGGTCAGCGTTCTTTATCTTTCATGAGATATGGGAGCAGGAGATTCAACTATAGTGCCTTTGCTAAAAACATGACACGGGACACAGCGCCTCACTTGGGCTTGTGAGGTTGCTTACTGAACCCTAAAGGACTGGCAACATGTGGTGTGGTCTGATGAGTCATGGTACCAATTGCTTTGGGATGATGGTAGGGTTCATGTGTCCCATAGACCCTATAAAGCCATGAAGCCCAGTTGAGCACTGTGCAGGCTGGTGGTGGTTACATATTAGTGTGGGGTGTGTCCTTATGGCATGCATTGGGTTCACTGATCCACCTAAATGCGTTATTGACTGGTGTCTGCTACATTCCACTGCTTGGTGACCATTTGCAGCCCTTCATGGATTTTGTGTACCGCCACAATGTTAGGAAGTCTTAGGAGGATAATGCACGGTGCTGTCAGGCCCAAGTTGTCCAGAATTGGTTCAAGAAGCATTCTGGAGAGTTCCTACATGAGCCCAACTGAGCACCTACAAATACCACAGAGCTGTGGGTGACTATCCAGATAACAAGGCTCAACATCTCTCCAGACGTCTTCCGTCCCCTTGTGGAATCAGTGCCATGTCAGGTTGCACACTTTACTGGGCTACAAGGGCTCCAACACAATATTACCTCCTGTCCAATGGCATGTCAGTGTATAATATTGTGTTTGCAGGCTGGTATTACCTAACATGTTTCTAACTAGAGGTCATCTGTCCCTTTCCCTTTACCAGCCTTGGACAACCTGGACATTTATACTCTATGATCAGCCAAGAAATGGTTAAAGATTAGAGATGAGCGAGCATACTTGCTAAGGGCAATTACTCGATCGAGCATTCCCCTTAGCAAGTACCTGCCCGCTCAGAAGAAAAGGTTCGGTTGCCAGTGGCGGGGAAGAGCGGGGAGGAATGGAGGGGAGATCTCTCTATCCCTCTCTCCCCCCCTCTGCACCCCCTGCTCACTGCCGCAACTCACCTCTCACCCGCAGCGGCAGCCGAACCTTTTCTTCCGAGAGGAGAGGTACTCGCTAAGGACAATGCTCGATCGAGTAATTGTCCTTACCGAGTATGCTCGCTTATCTCTATTAAAGATATTTATTACTCTGGGCAATTAATTTTTAATAGAGTGGATCCCAAACTGATTACAAAGTGTCCTACTGTTGGGATCACCTGCGATTTGCTTTAAATGGGATTCCAAAAGAAAGCTCCTGCTCTTCCTGTATCAGGAAATAAGATTTAACTGTTATTGTCTGAAATCAATAGGCTTTCCATGAAATGAATGGACATGTTGGGTCCTCCAGTGCAAGAGGCACTATCTGTTCTGGCTGGTAACTGAAAATCTGGCAGCAAGTGTTCAATTCCCCTACAGCGCCACTACAGGAGTAAAGAAATATTACAAGGGACGTGTTGAAATTAACATCCCTCTGTTTTGGAGAAAGGTCCTGAAGGGGAAACTCCTCAATTCTTAATGTGAATTAATGGGGTATTTTAAAGTAAGCTTTCAAAGCCAGACCTTACCTTTCAGATAGACTAGGCTCTGTTCACTTCTGCAGCGCCGTTCAGAGTCTCCGTTGCATTTCTGGTTCAAAATCCCAGACAAAATAATGCAGCATGCTAAACTGCTGAACGCCATGCCGGAAACCTGATGGACTTCATTATAGTGATAGGGTCCATTGGGCACCATTCATGGAATCAACAGCTGCAGATGTAAACAGTCACTCCATAAAGAGACCCATGAGCATTCGAGATTATCAGAAGCCTAGCTATAGGATCCTACCTAGTTCCTGCTACTTGACAAGACCAAAGGCATGAAAAGACACCAAAGGACATCAGGGCTATAAATGCACAGTGCTAAGGTGTGATGGCAGGTGGCATATATCACTACCTCAACTAACACCTAAAGCTCCTTCCACACAGGCACATTTTCTGCCAGGATCAACATTTTTGCAAGTCAATTGACGTTCATTCAGCCCTGTTTACATGGAGAAACCAGATTACTGTATGAGCCCAAATAATCGTTAGTGTAAGTATTTGGGCACATGTGGTTTCATTATTTTCAGCAACATATCCCTATGATGGGATGCAACGAAGGTTACAGAATACGATGCAGAAATTCTCAATGTCCTCTGGTGGCTTTTGATCTGTTGCATCTATAGCGTAGTACTGAACTTTCTCTTTTGTGGCTCATTGCTCCTCAAATGCCAACCACTCGGCAGGCTTTAGCGATCTCTGTGGCGACCCCTTGACAGATTCAGGCCACCTTCAGTAGGACAATGAGAGGTCCAAGTATCCTTGCAGTAGCTTCTGCTGTTCATTGTTCTGTACTTAAAGTTCTCATACAGGCTATCAAGCTCAACATCCTTCCACTGCTGCAGAATAGCCTCCACTTCCAGGCTTACTCCGGCAGCCCCTGTGCTGCTCATACATGTCCTTGCTCTCTCCTAGTCGTGCAGCTTCAATTTGCCTTTTATATAGTTTACTATGGAGCCATGTAGTGGCCTTGGCTGGGGCTTCCTCCACCATGTAGGATGTGGTTGATAACTTGGGCCAAGCAGTTACCCCTATGGGACTCGAAATGTCGGTCTGTAGGAGTCTAAGTAGCTTTGTCAGCCTGCGTCAGGATCAGAACCATGAGACTTTCATGTCCTGGATCAGGCCAAGCTAAATCTCCCCGCGGTCTGTGTTGTTTGGCTTCATACACAATCCGGGACTTTGCAATCCAGCGGACAGTATGAGGATAGCTTTGAAAGAACGAGGCTTAGTTCACAAACCTTCCTTGTAATCCAACAGTTCCAACAAAGGCCTTTTATGGTGCCGCAGGAACTGGTAGAATATAATGAAGACAGAGTATAATGTCAAGGCCTTACTCGGGCCACAGGTATGAAACAAAGCCTGAAAGTCTCTGGTCCGTGATCGGGGGGCGGGTTGTGGATCCTGCCAATCGAGATACAGTTGAGCCTGGACTTGGAGTTCACATACAATCTCTTGTTATTGTTAGATTCCCATATACTGGGTTTAGTCACACAGAAAACTTACGTACATTGTTGGCGCATTCAAGGCTGCACTGTGGTGCAGCAGAAGGGGCCGGACCGACTTAGTGGATGGTGCAAAGCAAGAATCCTTTTCGGCTTTTTCTTAAGCCTGCCTGTAAGACTGCACCTGTGCATGGACTGCCAAGCACCACACTCAAGATACCAGACACTATCCACTTCCACCCTCCAAAACCTGGTCCCGTCTCTCCATCCTCCACCACCATCTTGAAGAAACAGCTCCCTCCAAATTTTTAATATTAAAAAACTTTACAAAACTTCCCAGAACTGATTTCCAACCCCCCCCCCCTTCCCCTTCCCCTCTAAAATACCTTGGAATATTTGTTTGTATTCTCCAAAGTTGGCAGCAGGCCTTTATTAATCCCTTCCCCAATGTTCCTTATAGCACAGGGCAGTCTTCTGAGTGGTGACGTGCTAATTGAGTCACTATCGCATCTTTGGAGGAGGTGGAATTCCTTTTACAGCCCTCCACAGGGCTCTACTATTCCCCGCTGTCCGCCCTGATTGCAGCAGGAGAACGGGGCGACTAACCAGCACCTGGAGCGCCTCTTCATCTTTCTCCCCCTCTTGTCCTCCCTCCTGGCCACAATGCATACTGGATGGAGAGGGAGAGCTTGGCCCATTGGTCATCAAGCCACTGGAACGAGTGGCTATGCCGTTCCACACAGTATAGGGGGAGCAGCCTTCCTTCCTTACAGTTGTTCTCTCAATAGTTGTTGAAGGTTAATGGGAACCTTTTGGGTAAGAGCAAAAAATATGCTATTGTAGGGAACATTTATAATGGGTGCTAAAATGGGCACCAATGGCAAGCACTAAAAAGAACACGCCTGTATATGAGGTGCAATAAAAGTGGTGCAGAGTGTTAAGAAAACAGAAATGCAGTCCTAAGCTCTCGCTCATGACCTGAAGGTTGCGAGTTAAATCCCCGCCTGGTTCAGGTAGCCGGCTCAAGGTTGACCTAGTCTTCCAAGGTCGGTAAAATAAGAACCCAGCTTGGTGGAGGGTCATAAATAAATCACCTGAAAGCGCTGCAGAATAAGTTGGCGCTATACAAATAACATGATTTATCTTGGAGATGGAGCACAGCACTCTAGCATTTTGCTATGTGCGCGGGATGCTGCATTTATTTTTGCAGCATACATGGTACAGCTACTGATGTAATCCATACTGCTCACAATATGAGCACATACACCCAACCTAATCGTTGAGTTCTGCTTGCTGCATATCCTGTCATACTTGTTTAGTTCCTTATGTCTTATTCATCTACTTGGAGAATGTGGCAGATTGATCGCTCAGTGTAATATTGTCAATGACAAGAATGTCTTCATGATAGACTGTGGGCTCCCAACATGCGGTGGGAGAGGTGAGAAGAGGGGACTTCTGTGTGGAGTCAACTGCCTCCCTCAGATAATCCTGATTCCAGGAGGTGCCGAGACATCTAGCAGAATTCTGAGCATAACACAGATATCTTAAGTATGGATTACACCGCGTCTTGAAGGGCCGTCTGCGTCCGTCTCTGAATCTTTTGGCAATGAAAGTGAAATGCAAGCCTTGCAGCCTATAGGAACATGATGTATAAACATAAAAGCGACCTGTATCAATTATGAGAAGGGCTTGGTATATTGATATTTCGTAAGCATTCTTGTCTCTATGGAATATCTATGTCTTAGAAGTTTTTCTTGGATGATTTCCCTTTTTTCTCTTTATAATTAGTCTCCCTATTCTAGTAAAACCCTACAAGGTAAACACTTTGCTTGGGTGATTCCAGATTCAGTCTACGGTCAATGCATGTGGCATTGCCAAGTCATGGACCCTGTTTGGCAGCACATGGATACTAAGAAGGTCTATATTATGGGCCTATAGGCACTCCATTTACCATCCTATGGTGCCTCCAGAAGCTTTATTTCTAAGGGAGGATATCGCCATAATATGGCATGGGAAGAATATCTCCTTGTGTCTCTAAATATAATGAGAGGTACAAGTAGGTACACTATGGGCCTTTAGCAGTCTATAGACTCCATATTGGAGTTTGTACTATTCAGATTTGTAATATGTCTGTGTACATAGGGATTTAAGCTTAAACTGCATGGAGAATTTCTAGCAGTGTCATACTGGCCAAAACTTAGTGCAGGCTGTAAGTTAGATAGCACCCTGTGTGGAATTTTTTTTTTGTGCCCACCCTGCCCCCCCACCCCCACATCATATTCAGAAAGCAGCAAGACAGCAGCATATCCACACCAGAACAGCTCTATGAATACTGTACCAGAACCAAGCTCATACTATAAATACAGTATTAGAACCAACGCCAAAACATAAGTATAGCACCAAAACCAAGCTGATAACATAAATACAGCACCAGAACCAAGCTCATAACATAAATACAGCACTAGAAGCAAGCTCAGTACATAAATGCAGCACCAAAAGCAAGCTCGGTACATAAATACAACACAATACAAGAACCAAGAACCAATCTCATAACATAAACAAAGCACTAGAACCATACTACGTACATAAACACAGCATCAGAAGCAAACTCATAAATAACATAAACATAGCACCAGAAGCAAGCTCGGTACATAAATACAACACAAGAACCAACCTCATAACATAAATACAGCACCAGAACCAACCTCATAACATAAATACAGCACTAGAACCATACTGAGTACATAAAGACAGCATCAGAAGCAAACTCCTAACATAAATATAGCACCAGAAGCCAGCTCATAACATAAATACCGCAAAAACCAACATACATATATACAATACCATAGATACAAGATCTAATACTTTGTACATAAATACAATATCAGAATCAAGCTCTTAACATAAATACAGCACCAGAATCAAGTTCACTACATTAAGCACCAGAACCAAGCTCAGTGCATAAATACAGCACCAGAACCAAGCTCATAACATAAAACAGTAGCAGAAATAAGCAATTGTATTGCAGCAGCACTGATGGGCTGACAGGGATACAGAGCCAAGAGGAGGATAATTCATGTATCTCCAGAATACATTGCCACACAGTGAAAGAAGATCATCTAACCCTATCCTATGCCCACATAGCCCCCAGCCTACATCCGCCTAGTGCTCCCCTTACCAACTGGTGGTCGGTGCAGTATGCAACCCTCCGGGTGACACATAGCTGAGGCTTTCCAAGCCAAAACCAGTTGGCCTTGTTAAGAATGTAATTGCACACTGTTGCTAATCAGAGGACCATGCAGTGTTGGCCATGGTTCACTAATTTAGTAGAGTACAATGAACAATTTAAGAGTCAATCTAAAGGGCCTTTTAGGAGGTCAGATTGTCAGACAAGAACATTCATTCAAACGTTTGTTTGCCCCATCATTGAGCTGTGTGATAGGATAAACAGTTAGCCATTGAACAAGCAAATGCTAACTCTTCAGCTAATCATGTCCTTTATGCTAGGATGAAAATGCTTGCTGGTCATCTGTGCATCTCCCAATGTTAACAGCGAGATGTGCAGCCAAACAATGATGGTCGTGTAGGGACAAACGGTCATGTGAACAATATGAACAAGTGCTGACCAACATGCACATTGTCGTCAACGCTTGTATGCACAGGCAGGTGATCTAAGGACCTTCAGTGATATACCAATGTGCTAGCCATCACCAGCGCACCTCAATCCTAATAAGGCTCCTTTAACACAAATGGATCATCTGCCCATGCAAACAATAAGCGTGTCGGTCAACGCTTGTTCATATTGTTCACCCAGACTAGACTATTGGGCAAATATACCTTTGAGTGAACATTCTTGCTCAATAATTGGACCATATTAAAGACCCCTAACAGATTTTGATAGGAGATGATGATGTCACAGAAGTCTCAGGTCCAAAGAGTTTCTTGTACCAAGAACCTTTCCATTTCCAAGTGACTGGATTACCATAAACATAAGTAAAGCCATCCCATAGTCAGTGTTGGCCTTGGGTTAGTTGGCATCCTGTGCGGAATGTTTTTTGCCACCCCATCATAAGAAAAAAATTATATATATTGCACTGATAGGCAGTCTGCCTGTATTCTGCTTGTGCATAAAGCAGCAATATAGCATGTCAGCACTCAAACCTGGGGCCTCCCGTGCTCCAGACGGTGTGTCTCCCCAGTGGGCTATCCTGCTTCCTCATTATAAAAGCCTGACCTGGCTCTACAGCCATGATCAAGCTTCTCTCCTCCTCCATCTACAAGCGACCTGAGACTTCCTGATAATAACTCCTGGCTTTCTCCCTGATAACTCTACCCGCCTCCTCCTGCACTTAGAAAACCTACTAACTAAGGTTAAAGAAGGATACGAAAATGACCCTTTCTTGAGTCATCTCTCCAAAAATGTGAAGCCTGTTTTTAAGAATGGACAATGGATGCAAAAAGGCCAACTATATGTCCCCGAGGCAGGTCTACTTAAAGTCCTTAAACTAGGACATAATTCCAAGCTTGCCGGTCACCTTGGGGTCACAAAGACTTTAGAACTCTTGCTTTGTTTCTTCTGGTGGCCCAACTGCAGGAGGGATGTGAAGTGGTATGTCACCTTTTGCAAAGAATGTGCTCAGAACAAGACGCCACAAGCTCGCCCTCTGGGTTTTCTACAGCCCCTTCCAGTTCCATCCAGACCATGGAGATCTATATCTATGGACTTCAGTGTGGATCTGCCCCTCTTAATAGGTATGACTGCCATTCCTGTCATCGTGGACCAACTTATGAAGATGACCCACTTCATCCCCATCCAAAGAATTCCCACCACTGAGCACACCATGGAGTTGATAACCTAGGAGATTTTCAAGCTGAATGGAATTCCTGATGATGTGGTCTCTGACAGACTGGTTTAGTTCACGTCAAAATTCTGAAATCGCTTTTTACAGCTCTGGGAACCACCGTAAATCTTTCCTTTGCCTTTCATCCCCAGTCTAATGGCCAGAGAACGAACCAGTCCCTGGAGCAGTATCTCCACTGCTTCATTTCTCATTTCCAGGATGACTGGGTGGATTATCTACCAACAGCGGGGTTTACCTACAATAATGTCAAACATAGCTCAACTGCCCAGAACCCATTCTACACCAATTATGGTACCCATCCCGTCTTCATTCCTGGCCTTCTGATGAATGCTCCTGTCCCAACGGTCAATCACTGGCTAACGGTATTGTCCAAAACACGAGATGTTGAATGGAACTTTATGGGAAGCCCAAGATGCTTACAAGAAGGCGGCAGACAGGCATTGCCAAGCGGGTGCTACCTTCCAAGTGGGTCATATGGTGTGGTTATCCACCAAAAACTTAAAATTTCATGTACCTTCCCCCAAACTTGGACAAAGATTTATTGGACCCTTCCGAGTTACAGCAAAGATCAGCCATGTGGCCTTTCATTTAAATCTCCCGGAAAGCCTCAGAATCCACCCTGTCTTCCACTTATTCCTGCTTAAACCTTGTTAAAAGAATACCTTCGCTGGAAGACAGCAACCACCTCCCCCTCCTGTAAAAGATCAAGGGCGAAATGAATTTCTTGTCAAAAAAATCCTGGACTCCTTAAGGCAACAAGGAAGACTGCAGTACCTGGTGCAGTGACAGGGATACGGGCCAGAGGAGAATTTATGCCCCTAGGCTATCAAGGTAATTTTATGGCAGGTATCCAAGGAAGCTGGTCCTTTGGACATCAAGGGGCTGTCCTGGAAGGAGGGGGCAACTGTCAGGACTCGAACCCAGGAGCTCCTGTGCTCTGGGTGGTGTCTCTCTCCAGTGAGCTATCCAGCTTGCTGGACAAGCTGAGCTGCTGAACCTATCCTTGTTCCATGCTCCTGTTAATTTAGTTCTGAGACTTCCCGATAACGACTCTTGGTTTCCTCCCGACAACGCTATTCACCTTCTCCATCTGCACCACGACTTGAGACTTCCTGGTAATAACTCCTGGCTATCCTGACTACTCTCTGGTGATCTGCATGGTTACTACACCCATGGCTCCCATCCAGTGCCTAGCGACTTACCCACACAAAAACAGCTCAGTAAATAAATCCTGTACTAGATCTAAATTCAGTACATAAAAGCAGCACCAGAATCCAGCTCAGTGCATAAATAGAGTATCACAACCCAGCTCAGTGTATAAATGCAGCACCAGAACCAAGCTCTGTAAACAAATACAATCCCAGATCCAAACTCATAACATGAATACAGCACCAGAACTAAGCTTATAACATAAATACAGTAGCAGAACTAAGCAATTGTGCTGCGGGAATCTGATGGGCTGATAGCAACTCAGAACATCAGATGGGAGGAGACTGAGCTGGGAGAAGGAATATTCATGTAGCTCCACAAGATGCTGCCATACGAAGGAAGAAGATCTGGCCAGGCGAACCAAAGGGGAGTGATCACTCCCAGCTTATACACACGTGGTTCCCCACTACAAGCTGTTGGCTGTTGCCCAGTACGAGAGCGTGGGTTGCAGATAGCTAAGGGCAGCCATAGCCATAGTAGACAGAGAGGCTATCATATATAGTACTATTCTATATGATGGACATTTCTCAAGCTTTAAATTAGGAAATGAAACTATTTACAAGGCTGTACAACACATTAACATGTACTGAATTATGGATGTGTTGAGTTTTTTTTTTCTCACTCATACCAAGTGGCACCTGTTTGACCACACTGTACATCAAACTCCTCTCCTCGACTATTAATAGAGCCTGGGTGGACGGTAAGATATGCTACTCAGATGATGATGATATGGCTGATACAGGCACCTGTTCTTAGATTGTACTATGCCTTACGCACTCGGTACACGTCGGCTAATTGGAGCTCCAAGTTTCTGCTCACCATTCAAGTCCGTAATTACATAAACCTCTGTCCCCTTATTGTCAATGAGGATTTCTTAGAGCAAGTGTAGAGACGTGTGGATAATGCCAATATCTAGAGTATTCTTGCATCCACCCTCTGTGTCATTCTTAAAGTTAGCCATCTTATTCTTAACTAGCGATTTAGGGTTTTTCCCGTACATTAGGCTTTGTTCCCACGAGCGTATATCAGCCAATGTTTTCACAGCCGGCCAATATACGCTACCATCTGGGGTGTAAAAGCTCTTGAAAGGGTGCACAAATCTAACGTTTGTACACCCATTTACACGGCATATGGCCAAGGCTGCCATGCCGTTGCCCCTTTCCCCTCCCTCCCCCTCGCAGGCTCCCCTCTGCTCTCCTCCCTGCTCGCTCTTTGCAATGGGAGGGGCAGGACGGGAGTGGGGCTAAGCACCGCCCCATCCCGCCTCCTCCCATTGGTGGCTGCAGACAAGGGACGGGGAGGCGGTGGAGCCTAGCTCCGCCCCCTTTCATTGTGATTAGCCGTAAGGGAAAAAGAGAAGAGGGAGGGAGTTTAGCAGTCACGCTGCTAAACTCCCTCCCATCTCCCTTCTCCGGCCGCTGTCATCGGCTCCCATAGGAGCTCATGCAACGGCCGATGTATTCCGGCCCAAAAGATAGTTCCAGGACTATCTTTAGATGGTTATCTTTAGATAGTTCCAGGACTATCTTTTGGGCCTGACGTAAAAACGCCCGGCGCTATGTTGGCCGGCCAGACGCTTTTACGTCACGAGAATACGGCCATGTGATCTGATGCCTTGGAATCCAATGCATCAGATTGCAGCATATATCGGCTGACCGTGAAAACGGAGGGCCGTTATACGCTCATAGGAAAGAAACCTTAGGGTTTTTCTTGCTCTGCTTAGAACATCTTCAATCTCGCTATTTAAAAGGAGACTTTTACTATAAACAGCAAGTCTTTACCAGGCAAGTCCGGTGTTAAGGGTAATGAATTAGGATGGTTGCATAATTAAAAATAGGTGTCCTGTCTGCAGGATTAGTGCACAGCCATTTTTATTGGCCTCAGTATTGTAGAGACTAAACCACAGAGGGAACCTAAAAATTGTGAACCTCCAATAGTATGAAGACGTGCACTGCATTACTGAAAAATCACATCTTTTAAGCACTGCGGAATAAAATGGTGCTATACAAACAGATTATTATTATCTTTATTGTATCCATATAAAAGCAGTAAAAAATTGCATCAAAAAGTAACGGATCCAACTGGTTTTATGCTGCGCTCCGGGGTCACCGCTCTAACTTCCATACTGGGAATCTTCAATCATGAAAGGGTCGGCGGCTAATAAAGTGGCCATTCAGTGTATTTACATAAGTAATGCCCTAATATATATCTGAGCCTTGCTGATCACGTGGTTTAAAAACAACTATGGCAGTTTAAGAAACACGATGTAAACCAGAAAACATCTGCTAACTAACATAATTTACAAAGGAATTTTAAAAAGTAGACTCAGGTGGAATTTCTGGGTTCCAATGCAAAATCTGTAACAGGACCCCCTGGCGTAGCTATAGGGGATGCGGTTGCACCTGAGCCCAGGAGCATTAGGGGGTCCATAAGGCCTCTCTTCTCCATATAGGGAGCCCAGTACTATGAATAAAGCATTATAGTTGGGGGCCCTGTTACAGGTTTTGCATTGGAGCCCAGAAGCTTCAAGTTATGCTTCTGCATTAAGGGGTTAAGAGAAGTTGGGGAGCCCCAAGATAAACTTTTGAACCCAGGCCCATGAGCCTTTAGCTACACCCCTGACAGGACCCCCACCTACTATGGACCATTTATGATAGTAATATCTTCTTAGGTGGCACCAAAAGCCTCTTGGCTTGAATGCAATGGCTACCTCTGGAAAAATTGGCCATTTTACAGAGTATTTCTTTTCAAGTGTTTTTTTTTAGCCATCCATCTAGTTGTAGGCATGTAAAATCTACATTGTCAGATCTTTCATTTTGCCAAAATTTTTGGATGAACCAAAATTTATCTGATGAGTATAATAGCATGAAAACATTTCATGCCAACTTCTCTTTATATCCATCCCCTCCTTCCCTGCAGTAAGCCATATAACCATTGTTCTACCATAGACAGTCCTCCAAGTTCTCTCTCTCCACCTTATTATTATCATTCCTTTTCTGCTCACAAACTTGGTCTGTTACCCTCTATTAGCTACCCTTCTGGTAGAATGCAGAAAAGCCATGATCTGCCCCCAAGATGATATCATCCCAAACAGAAAACACTTATGATCACCACTCCAAACATAAAAATCCCCATCTCAGCTATGCTCTAAGCTCTGGTTGACCATATGGTCTATACTGTACAGTTGGCAATGGGGTTATATGTTTTAGTTCTGGTAGTAGCTTGCTACCTCCTCAGATCTGTCCCCCACCTCCGTGTTGCACTAACATGAGTTTTTCATCAGGGCCCTGGACTTACTATAGCCTTTGCAGGAGTCTTTCCATCAGTTAAGCCAATCAAGTAGCATCTTGTTTTTTACGTGTTGCGGTATCAGGTCTCAGGATTGCGGCTTGTCAACCACTCCATAGTGGGCCTCCATGTCTGACTCCTAGGCTGGCAGTAAAGCAAGAAATTTCTGTTGTGAGTTAACCCCTAATCAACTAAAGATAACTGACTAAACTAGGTGTGTACCAGAACTTATAAAACTTTTGCTCCACCCACTAACCCAATTCTGATTGGCTATGGTGTATGTAATTAGAGCCTGGGCTGTTTAACACTTTCTGTCCTATATTTTATCTAAGCCACCAATTGTAAGATTGGGTAAATACAAAGGCACACATATACATTATAAACAGTTCAAAAACATAACACATATCATAAGACATTACAAAAGTATAAAGAACTATGCTTCTGATGCCAGAGTCTGACTCTGGGATACCACAGTGAGCGGTACTTTGTGGCTGGCAATATGCAGAGTTGCCTCTTCTATAAGGAGAGGTGAAAACATCAGCTCATGTGGCATTTTGCCCTCTCAGACTATAATTGGTTAAAATGGACTTTGTATTGGAAGACTATTCTGCAGAGTATCAGGCCTCATGTCCACGGGCAAAATATGATCACCCATAGGGATGCATTAACCACCCGCGGGTAGATAAATACCCACGGATGGTCAATAAAAGTGAATTTAAAAAAAATGGAGCATGAAAAAAAACGTGACATGCTCCATTTTCGTGCGGGTCTCCCGCGGGGACGGCTCCTGCAGGCTTCTATGGAAGCCGTCCGGATCCGCAGGAGACCTAAAATAAGAATAACTTACCCGCAGCGGACCGGGCAGGTGTTGTCTTCTTCACGGCCGGATCTTCTTTCTTCGGCCCGGCGGATGTGCCCGGCGCATGCGCGCGGCACGCAGCCGGCGTGCCGAGTACATCCGCCGGCCGAAGAAAGAAGATCCGGCCGTGAAGAAGAGAAGACCTGCCCAGTCCGCTGCGGGTAAGTTAATTCTTATTTTCAGCGCTCATGTCCGCGGGGCAGGAGGGACCCGCTACGGATTCTCCATGGAGAATCCGTAGCGGGCCTGATTTTCCCCGTGGACATGAGGCCTCAATGTGTCAAATGCAAATGCAAGGAGAGGGGTGTTTTTAGCCTTGTGGAGAGCACCATGAGAATCATAGACTGGTAGAGTTGAAAGCGGCCTCCAGGGTCATCGGGCCCGACCCCCCCCCCCCCCCCCCAGCTCTGTGCACTAAATTATCCCAGACAGATGTCTGTCCAGCCTTTGTTTGAAGACTTCCATTGAAGGAGAACTCACCACCTCCCATGGCAACCTGTTCCACTTATACTTGTTCTCACTGTCAGAAAGTTTTTTTTCTAAAATCTAATGTGTGTCGAGGGTGTTAGTAGCCTTATATAGGCCATGTGATGCTCCCTAGGAAAAAGCCATGGAGGTTAGTGATGGAATAATTCCATCACAGTGCCCCCTATTGGATGGCAGCCTATAAATGCACATGCAATTTTCTGGGAGAGATTTCTATATAAAGTATTCTAGTTGGTATTTGCTGAATATTGTAAACTGCAATTGGGGTTGACCAGAGGAGTGCAGTGGTATCTATTCAATAATGCTGGTAAATCCTTAAAATAACCACATACAATCATAAATCATTGTGGTATTCAATATTTTTTGGCTTTTTTACACTAATTCCAATGAAAGCAACTCATTCAGTCATTCCTAATTATTCCTTAGGGTGAGTACCCACTAGCGTTTTTTTTTTCCGCTGCAAATTCGCTGCGTTTTTTTTGCAATTGTCAATGGGACTTTTTAATGTTAAAAACGCAATGCACCAAAAACGCAAAAAAATGACAACTTGCATTTTTGGTGCATTGCGTTTTTAACATTAGACAATCCCATTGACAATTGGAAAAAAGCACAGCAAATTCGCAGCGGAAAAAAATGCTAGTGGGTAGGCACCCTGCTGCTGCAGAATATTTCCCCCTGTCCATATTACAACATTTCTTGGGAAATTGGCTAGTCAGGTCTGGGTGACAGACCCATAAGGCATAGGAGTCCCAAGCCTATTGGTGGCCCTGCAAGAAAGGGAGTTTCGTCTTCAGGGCGACTAGGAGTTGGTACAGTAATCTCCATTCAGAATTTATATATGTATAATATAGCTCTGTCAAATTAGGTTTATTTGTTAATTTACAAACATTTAGCCGTTTGCAAAAGAATCAAACGAGCAATTGAAATAGCTGAGCGCAACTAATTTAACAAGTGGTTTCTCCAAATTTATCACAAAATGCCACTTTTAATGACTACTAGAAAATCATTATTATTCAACCCCCTGAATAGAATCCCTCATATGAGCACACATTGGCAAATCAGGTCTTGCCTCAAGCACACCTGATACGATTAATCAAGAGCTTAATTAATTGTATCAGGTGCACTTGAGATAAAGCACCTCAAATACCTGCACTGACTAGGTTTTGGTGATGTTTGACTGTACATTAGAAGTGGGGTTAAAGGAGTTGTCCCGCGCCGAAACGGGTTTTTTTTTTTTTTAACCCCCCCCCCCGTTCGGCGCGAGACAACCCCGATGCAGGGGTTAAAAAAACAACCCGCACAGCGCTTACCTGAATCCCGGCGGTCCGGCGTCTTCATACTCACCTGCTGAAGATGGCCGCCGGGATCCTCTGTCTCCATGGACCGCAGGGCTTCTGTGCGGTCCATTGCCGATTCCAGCCTCCTGATTGGCTGGAATCGGCACGTGACGGGGCGGAGCTACACGGAGCTACACGGAGCCCCATTCAGAAAAGAAGAAGACCCGGACTGCGCAAGCGCGGCTAATTTGGCCATCGGAGGGCGAAAATTAGTCGGCACCATGGAGACGAGGACGCCAGCAACGGAGCAGGTAAGTATAAAACTTTTTATAACTTCTGTATGGCTCATAATTAATGCACAATGTACATTACAAAGTGCATTATTATGGCCATGCAGAAGTGTATAGACCCACTTGCTGCCTCGGGACAACCCCTTTAAGTCAAGAGAGTGGTCTAAAAGTAAAAAAAAATTATTGCCTTGCACAAACAGGGAAAAGGATACAAACAGATAAAGTCACTGAATGTTCCTAGACATGTAGCTGAAAATAGAGTTTGCAAGTTCAAAGTTTAATAAACACTGGCTACACTACTTGGATGTGGCAGAAAGAGGAAGCTATCACCGGCTGCCACCAGATTCTCCTGAGGTGACAGGTAGTCAAAGAGTCTCCAGTGATTGCAAGAAACCTGCAGCAAGATTTAAAGGCAGCAGACACCTGTGTTTCCGTTTGCACAGTAAAGGCTTTTTTCACACGAGCGCATATCGACCGGCCGTTTTCACAGCCGGACGATTTACTCTACGTTGTTAGTGAAAGATTTGGTGAATAGGCGCACAAATCAAATGTTTGTGCGCCCGTTCATATGGCCTGGTGAGCCTGGCGTAAATGCGCCGAGCTCACCAGGCCATTACCCACTTCCTCTCCCTCCCCATCACAGGCTCACCTCTCTTCCTCCTTCTGTGCAATGGGAGGGGTGGGACAGGGGTGGAGCTAAGCACCAGTCTGCCCCGCCTCCTCCCATTGTTAGCTAATGACAAGGGGAGGGGAGAGGGTGGGCACTTAGCTCCTTGCCCATAGCATCGATGAGTAAGTAGTTACTTGAAAAGATCGATGCTCTCCCGAGCATCGACCTTAAACGAGCGTGCTCGCTCATCTCTAGTCTTCATGCCTGAACTCCATATTTTTATCTCTACTGAACCAAAAGCACAAGAAAAGTTGCTTCCAATGTGCTGAAAACCATATAAATAAGCCACAGAAGTTTGAGTTTCTGTTCTGTAGAGCGATGAAACAAAACTGGAACTTTTCAGATGTATGGATCAGCAGTATGTCTGGAGGAGGAAGACTGAAGCATACGCTGCAAAGAGCCCCCACCTCCAATGAAGCATGGCGGTGGCTCGGTAATACTCTGGGGCTCCTTTGCTACATGTGGAGATAGATACTGGTGTAGTGGCTTAAATTTTGGGGTCCCCTCCAGCCCCTCAGAATACATGTTTCATGTCTGTCTTGTGTTATCGTCTTGTTTGTGGAATGCATCAGATATGTGTATTAGCACCTGCAGGCATGAAATGGTTAATGTCTGGTCATGTCTAGTGGTGTCTGAAAAATGTATCTGTGTGTGTTGAATGTGCGCACGTGATGCAGGGAGATATATGCCTGTAGGGAAGTCAGTAGTAGTGAGTAGGAGCGAGAAGTCAGAGAGAGTCTGCTAATGGGAGTCGAGCAATCAAAAGTCGGTTGGGGAGTGAAGAGATGGAATAAGCCGAGCGATGGTCTGCCGCTCGTGTTTGGGCCTAGCCATTCTAGAGACCCTCCATGTGGCTGCTGACCTTGAAAAGAGTGAAAGCCCGGACATAGTGGAAACTCGTGTGTGTACAGCACAGGTACCGCATGTATCCGGAGAAATGCAAATCGCTTCTTACCGAGGAAAAAAGTGAGTGTATGACAATGGAGAGAGAGTTTTACTGGGAGAAAGATCCGACGGATAACTTAGACTGTGGATTATAAAAATGCCCGAGAATCCTCACTGCTTCAACACTACAAATTGTTTCTGTACCGACTGTTTGATTTACCTTAATTTCAAGAGTTTAAGTAAATGGACAGGACCGAACGTTCTTGTTCAGAAAATGTGGACTACTTTAATACATCTGTGTGATCGACCACAGAGGGCGGAACGTTGGCGTCACGAGTTACAAACAGGACTTAAGGTAACCCCGATTACTCATTGTGATCTTCCCCAGCAGTAACGAGGTTGGGTTCCTGGCCACCCACAGGGAGGAGATGGTAGAGCCCCGTGACAAATTTATCTCTACCCCGCTGTCTCCTTGGATGAGGGCCTACTCCTCAGACGCTGCACCTGCATTCAATCAAGTATCAGGACAGACTAGGAGAAAATGTCATGCTTTCTGTGAGGAAGTTGGGCGCCATTGGACCTTCCAGCAGGATAATGATCCCAAGCATACCTCAAAGTAAACCAAGGCTTGGCTTCAGAAGAAATTCTGGATGACTGTCACGGTTACCTGACTTGAACTCCATAGAAAATCTGTGGCGGGATGTGAAGGAGGTTGCAGCAGACAAACCCAAGAATATTAGCGAACCAGGGGCCATTGTCCATGAAGACTGCAGCAAAATGTTATTGTTTAATTACTTTTTTGCAAACAGCTTAAAAATAAACCTAATTTGCAACGTGGGGTTGAAAAAATTCTGATTGCAATTGTGGGCTGTGTGTGGGAGCCGAATGGCCCTATGCCATATAACAGCATGCTGGTACTGTAAACAAAACAATGGTAGGTGTCCTAATGAGACATGTAGGGTCCCTTTTTATAGTTTTGAATTGGGACATGCTTTATATAGGTGGGAAGGAGGGAAATACTAGATTACTCTCCCTTTCTGATAATGGGCTTCTTAGTTGTGAATCTGGTAGCGACAACAACCCTTGTAGGAGCCATAGTGGTAGGCGGAATTGTTGGCCGAGTATTCTGTGGTTTGGCACAACTTCCAGCCCAGTCAGCCAGCAAAGAGTATTTCTCCATTAAATTACGTGTTGGAAAGTGCACATAGATGATCACAGAGGGGCTAAGACGTAAAAAGAAAGCACTTGAAGATGAAGCTTGTTCCAAAAAGGAGTAGCTTGTAAGGAACAGGTCAAAGGACTGGCACAAGTCCACATGCTTTATAATGTTTGAAGGAAGGTATCAGTTCACAGCTAATCCAGCCGACAGGAGAAAGAGTAATTCCAGCTCCAGATTGAATTTAGTGAGGAGCGGAAGCGAGAGCATTTTTAGGTGTGCAAAATAGTAGGGAATGGGACGGAGTATGCAGAAGAGGGAGGGCAGGTTTGGGGACCCCGGATGTTAGTTTGTGCTCTGTTTTACTCTCCCTGCCCTCCTCATGCGTCTCTCGCTTTATGCATCATTCCTTCTTCAGAAGGAATGAACAGAGTCATCAGGCTGCCGAAACCTGACCCCTGTTATGGGTGATCTGAGATGGCAGCTGAGGAGTCAGCCTTGTGCCTGGAATCGCTTCAGAGCAGCCCAGTGCTAAGAGCTCCTCACTTTTCCCTGTCTGTGTGTGATTAGGAGACCAATGCAAAGGTATAACATGATTTATATAGTGCCTCACCAAATATACAGAGGTCATAAGATGGGGCTTAAGGAGCCGGAAATGACAGCACTTGATAGTTTGAATGGTGCAGGAGGCATCAGCATATTGGTATCCTCTCACTTGGAACCGTTTTCCATTTTGTGACCTCAACAAGTGCTAAATAGAACTATCATGCACACCCTGAATCATCTATAGAAAAGTACAAGCCAGAAAGGCCATGACGTATGTAGCTGTATGCCATGTACAGTGAGACGTCTCCAAAAGACCATCTCATTGAGAAGACCATCCGCTTAACTAGACCAGATTTCCTGAGACGAGTTTTCAGCTCCATCCTACATTATACATACTGACCATTTTTTTAAGAAGCCCCCGACCCCAGCGGACTACTATTTAATGCAATTTTGGGTGATCTTCTAAAGGAGGTTGCATTGTAGCAACATACATTGCCCAATCATTCCTATGTAAAACCAATTATTTGGGGGGGATCCCCCTGTATTAAAAAGCATAGTGTCACATCCATGTAGGGTAAAACCATGATGCTCTCTAAGGGCGTAATTGAACAAGACAGAGACGGACAAAACAGACACAGGACTGGACAAGGACTTGGTGGGCCTCTGCGTGAAAGCAGGGTGATTGTCCTGACAAGAACAGCCCCGTATCTTGTATCTACTGGTCCTAGTTTTTCCTTAGATTACAATTGGAGATAACAGAACACAAGAAGAAGTCAGATAGGCAACGGTGCCATACCAAACACAATAGGTGTTTGTATACCTACCGACAGAGGGGATTTGGGCGTCCAAGAACAATATGAAGAGAGGATATTCGGTCATCCGCACACCTATGGACGGAGGGGATTCAGGCATCCGCACACCTATGGATGGAGGGGATTTGAGCATCCATACGCCTACGGATGGAGAGGATACGGGCGTCCACATGCCTACGGACAGAGAGGATTTGGGTGTCCGCACACCTACAGACAAAGGGAATTCTTGCGTCCGCACATCTACAGATGGAGGGGATTCGGGCATCTGCATGCCTACAGGCAGAAAACAGGCGAGAAGGCTTTGGCTTCTGTCTACCAATGGATGGAGGGGAACAAACAGAACAAGGCACGGCTGTCTGCCTACCAACGTATGGGTAGGACAAACAAACCTCAATTGGGCATCCGACAACCAATCAGACGAGTGGATCAAATGTAGACAGATGAGCAAACAGACAAACTAACAGACAAACTGACGGAGCACAGCATAGCATGCATACAGCAGAAACATGACAGACTGATTTGGAGCCAGATGGACAGAAGCAGACAGACAGCGCTCTGGAAGACGCACACGCAGAATTAAGCCAAATGACCAGCTCCCGTGACAAGGGTCAGTCAGAATATATATAATAACATAATCACTGATTGGCTGACCAGAGGCACGACCTTCCTGACAACCAATCAGACCATGCACTACAGGGGATGATGCAGCAGATAAGAAAAGAGTGGAACCCTAAGGTATTTCCAAAACCCGACACAAGGAACACTTCTCTTCTTCATTATCGAGAACCCCAGTAACTCAGATGGAATGATGATTGGCTGACTGGACAATGACTAAACAGATAAAACAGACAGACAGATGGAAAGTCCAGACTGCCAGCCAAATCACACCATGACACCTATTCAACTACTTTAACTCCTCCATGACATCTGACAGACATGTATGTCAGATCTGCAAGGGGTTTGCATGGAGCAGGCTTGGAATCTGAGCCTGCTCCATCCGCAGTAGGTGTTGGCTGTCTTTGACAGATAACATCCAGCCTCAGCAGCCACAAACACAGATAACACCGATGTAAACCACTTAAATGTCCTGGTCCAAAGTGGCTCACCTGCAATGACATTGTGGGTGTCCATTCGGGTGTCATAGCAGCCTGGGGCCCCATGTATTTCTGCCTATTAAGACATGTCTGTGGCCAGGCTCAATAGAATGCCTGCAAGTATAGCAGTATATTGTATAAGTGATCAAATGATCACTAGTACAAGTCCTTATTGGGGACTAAAAAATAAGTGAAAGTTTTTTTTAATTATTGCAAAAAAGCATACTAAAGGTTTTTAAAAAAAACACTTTCCCTTATTTATCATCCAAAAATTTCAAAACCATATTCGGCATCAACGCGGCTGTAACTGTCCTATCTATTAAAATGAAAAAAAATTGAGGAACGAATGACTAAACAAATTGACGACATTTTTGCATGAAATTACACTGACAGATAATGGCTCTGTTTCCCTCATTAGCTAAATTATCTGGCCAGCAGGATTCCATTGTCTTCTCCCAGCAGAGTAAACAATGTACTCATTATGTATGCAAGGCAAAGGCAATGAGTACATTGTTTACTCTCCAAGTCATCAAGCTACTCAAAATACTGAAGGATTATCCGGCAGGGTATTCTTACTGTATATTACTGGCCGCTCTGTTGTCGGGGGCCTCTCCAGCATGTCTCATACTGCAGTACTGGCTCTAGCCAGCAGATGGCGCCGTTGTATAATGGCAGAAAGAGAAAACCCCCATAGGAAACCCTGAATCTAAAATTTGGATTGCAAAGGGTTAATTGTCGCTCTAGCACCCCTATCCTCCTGCTGACAAGCCTCCATCCAGGAGAAGTCACTTCACTAATTTATCATGCTACTTACTGTGTGTTAGGCAGGCTAGGTCCAAGGGGCTCTATTACCTTGAGGGGACATTTGTACCTCTAGTGGGGGCTTTGTTATTTTGAGAGGCACTTTACTTTTAGGGGCTCTTAGAGCTATGCTATTTTGTGGGGGCACAAAAGGGGCTCTATTATTTTGGGAAAAGGGGGCCATTACTCTGTGGGGGAACAGAAGGACCACTATTACTTTGTGGGATTACAGAGAGAGCACTTTTCATTCACAAAAAATGGGCATTAGTACCTTGTGGAGGGGGCACAAAGGAAAATTGTTACTATGTGAAGCCAGCACCACAGCTGATGATCCACATGTATCCCGTTCTCACTTCTTCTATGGGAAATTTCCATTAGTATGGGAATCCTTAGAGGAAGCCCACTCCGTAGGCCTACACATGTTTTACTGTTGTGTTTATCACAACTAATATAGGACAGTACAACTCGTTTTAAATACAGTTACCACCTCACGAACCTTCCGACATGTGATGCACTCCTCTCCCATGTTTTGTTATATGGTCTACCATTTCTGTTATGGCACTTGAGGGTGGGTTCCACTAGTAGCATGGAATAACTGGGCCCAGGGGCGTAACTATAGAGGGTGCAGGGGATGCGGTTGCACCCGGGCCCAGGAGCCTTAGGGAGCCCATAAGACTTCTCTTCTCCATATAGGAAGCCCAGTACTATGAATAAAGCATTATAGTTGGGGGCCCTGTTCCAGGTTTTGCATTGGAGCCCAGAAGCTTCAAGTTATGCCTCTGTGCAGCATGGTTTAGGTATGGGTACGGGTACAGATACAGATAGAGGGGGGGCTCAGCTCACCTTTTGCATCAGGGCCCCTGAGCCTTTAGTTACGCCCCTGACTGGGCCTCTCATTATGGATGAGCCACCTATCCTCTTACATGGCTGGCATATAGTACTACAATTGGACAGGCATTACCTTTCCTGGCAGTATCAGCTGATGGGCTTCAGAAGCTGGACCAACAAAGATCATGGAACCAGATTCATTTCAGAAAGGGCAGATGAGATGACTGCTTTAAATAATTACTGTTATCACTGCTATCAATCCACATAAATTCTTTCTCTAGTCATTGAAACTCTAATCCCGAAATGTCCTGACTTATAATTCTGGAGGCTTTGGCTGGGTGCAGAGTTAAATTCAAAAACCGTCCGTGTTAAATCCACCAAAAATGGCCATTTTTCCACTCATATGCAGACCCGTATGCGGTCCATGCAGTCCACAAGCATTGTACATGGAAGGCATCTGATTGCTGTCCGTTTTTTTTTCTATGCCCATTGACTTTAACGGACAAGTCTCATCTGTAAGGGCTCATTCACATGCTTAAAAGCACATCGCCTCGCATCTATGTACACGCGTGAAAAGATCGCGAGTATTCCAATAGATTTCAATGGCTAAAAACGCATTGTACTTGCATGCAAATCGCATGGCATGCGAGTGTGACGATGCAATTTTTTTTAAAGATCCCATTGGAAATAATGGTCAATTCTTTATAAGAAACTGCCCAAAAATAGCACATCCGGAGATTTGCTTAGAATCGCTGCAAGAGAAAAACAAATGGGCATCTATGTATCTTTAACACACGCGAGTTCCGTCAATATCACTATCGGACGAAAACGCATGCATGAAACTCACCCGGGTGAATACTTAAAACCGACGACCGTGTTTGCGGAAAGTTTTGTGAGCGTGAAGATCACAGGTCAGAACTTGATGGAACGAAGACATTAGTTTCGATGGTTTTGTTCGTACGAGCGCGTTTCTCGTGCGATCTTCCTACGCGTGAGAAAAGACAGGCCTTGCCCGATCTTCTGGGTTTTCTTTTCTGTGTGTGTGTCCAATAGTGCAGCGATTTGAACGCAAAAAAAAAATAGACCTCGGAATTGTTCCTGCGCAAATACGCTCCGTAGCGGCGAACGTATTTGCGCGTGCGCTTGTCTGTCAAAGCCCTTAGGGCTTCTTCTCTTGACTGTATTTGTGCGTGTAAAATATAGACGTGCTAAACACACAGAATATAACCTATTGATTTCAATGGGCTCATTCTCATGAGTGCGTTTTGAATGCATGGAAACAGTACGACCCGCTCTATTTTCCTGTGTTTTGCGCAGCAAAGGCCACGTAGAAGTCTATGGGAGGTGCCCAAATACGCAAAGGAAAGCGTGAAACACTGCGCAAAATGCAGGGACAAGGTCACATCTTGACCCCATTGGGCTTATTAGCCTTTTAGTCCACGGAAAGAGTACATCGCTCACGCAAGCGAACTGGCCATGCATGAGCAAAAAGTACAGTACTATGCGTAGACGCGTGTGCGAATGTACTTCATAATTCCTCATCCTTGCGCAAATATGTTGTGCTGCGGCAAGCGTTTTTGCACATAATAAGCCCTCAATTGGATCCGAATAGTGCATGTGATGAGTGTATTCACACAGTATGTGCCTGCTGAAGAAACCCTGTGGCGTATGTTGCCACCGGGAATAATATGGGTATGGGCTAAATCACATTGGCATGTTTTTGTTGCATTATGCGGCCATGATAATCACAGCGGCATAACAAGAAAAAAACGATACCGTTGATTTCAGTGGTTTAGTTTTCACTATCAGAATTCTCAGGCGTCAGTACTTGGCATGAGAAAAAAAATCGGACTTGCCCCACCTTACTACATGCGGGAAAGATAAGGCAGCACCTTTTTTCCAAACTCCTGCGCTATAGTGCAGAGTTTGAATGGCCCAAGAAGGGACAAAAAAACATTAATGCGCAGCTATGCTCCGTAGCATAGTTGCGCCTACACTCATCTGAATCTGGGAAAATTCAAAGACCTTGCGAAAACAAAACCACTGAAATCCTATTGAAATCGGTGGTTTCATTTTTTTCCCATTATGAGGGAGAAATACGCGTTCGTCTGAATCCACCCTAAGGTATTTGGTGTCTGCAGATCGGTGAAGGTCCTAGCGGTTGGTCCGCAAAAAACTCCCCAATTTCCCTGCATGTGTATGAGCATGTTGCAGGCATTTTTGATTCGTGTGCTTATTTTTTACATCCATATTCACTGTCTCCTGACAGCATGCGTAAAAAATGCAATGAATACGGTAGTAAGGCAACAGCGTATTTACCTTTTTTTACACAATCTCAAAGCCTTTAACCCCTTGAGTGGCACGCCCGGAACTTTTCCGGGACGAGCTCCACTGCTCATAGCGACATAGCCCGGAAGATTTCCGGGCTATGTATCACTATGGGAGCTGCAGAGCACAATGCCACAAGCTGTGACAGTGTGCTCTGCCTGCACAGTCCCACAGAGAACAAAGCAAGGGCTTTGAACAACAGAAGCAGAAGATATTGCCGATATGCCGGCAATCTCCTGCTTTGTTTACAGGTTGCCATAGAGACCATCGGCTTGTCAGAAGCAAGCCGATGGTTTCTGTGGCAGGGAGAGCTTGGTGCTTGGCTGTGAGAGGACAGCTAGGTACCTGCTCTTACAGCAGAGATCAGAGAAAACCTCCGATCTCTGCTGTGTTAACCCTTTACATGCTGCAGTCTATGTGACTGCAGCATGTAAAGGACTGTCACTGCAGCATGTAAAGGGCTGTCACCATGGGACCCCCGGAATGTGATCAGGGATCCTGATGGGTCCCTGTGGAAGTCCCCTAAAGGGACAAAAAAAAAAATTTAAAAAAAAAAAGTAAAAAAATTATAAAAACACTTGTCTCCCTTTATTTGACCCAGAGAAGAAAGTTAATACATTATTTAACCCCTTAATGACATGGCCCCTTTTTTTCCTTTTTTCGCCATTTCTTTTTTTCCTCCCCAGTTTAAAAAATCACAACTTGTCCCGCAAAAAACAAGCCCTTATATGGCCATGTCAATGGAAAAATGAAAAAGTTATGGCTCTTGAGACGCAACTGCAAAATTAGTTGAAATTCAATGATTAGACCATTTTAAAAAACGTGCCCTGGTGGGCACGACAGGGTGGTAGGAAACCCGCCACTCAAGGGGTTAATGGGTGATTTTGGTCTGCAGATATACGGTATATGAAAATAGGATCTGCTTATTTGACTGCACTAATGCATATGAATGGTATTGTTTTCTGTCCGTGTTATGTCCATAAAAAATACGGAAAACAAACCCGTGTAAGTGGGCCCTTATACTGCCAATGCATACTAATGGACAGGTGCATCAGGTAGTCGAAGAACCTGTACAGCCATCTTTGTTTGTCCATGACCGGAGGGGCGCTTTAATAGAGCCCCCAATCATGTGTGGTGCTATAATATTGGTATTTTCTTATGTGGCAGAGGGACCTTTGTGTTTTGGTGTAAGTGTTGCATTGGCTCATACTACACCTTACCATGTAGGGATGGTCGGAGTTCTACACATCTGATACTCGGACTTGGAGTTATACGAGGTGCAGTTTTTGCTGATCTGTCTCTCATGTCTGGAAGCTCGGATCAATGTCAAGGATCCCATAAAAATGGTCATTACTAATCTATGCTTTAGTCGTTACTCTCCTGTGCCTCTTATTTTCCTCGTGCCATGTCAGCTGCTGCACCTTACTGGCATTGAGAGTGAGTGCATTCTGCACTTTACTCTTAGTATCAAACAGCAAACTACAATAGTACAATCTTCTTTACTACACTCATTGTCAAAAAACACTCCCTCCCCTAGAAGTCGTCGGAATCAATATGATACGGGGGAGCATGGAGGCTCTAGTACCTTGTTGTACCACCTCTAGCTTAGATGCAAGATGTGATATGGGTGAGCAAGGAGGCTCTAGTACCCTGTTGTACCACCTCTAGCTTGGATACAGGATGTGATTTGGGCAGGCATGGAGGCATACAGGTTCCGTATGGTATTCTGCGGCATATCGCTCCACATTTGCTGTAACCGAGCCTCTATACCGTGCAAACCTGTAGGCTGTCGAAATTGTTCAATTGGTGATAAATCTAGTGACTGGGCAGCCATGGAGGTGTGACAATGTTGTGGGGGCTCCTGTGATCCCCTTGTGTGTGCGGCTGGTCATTATCCTGCTGGAAAATGCCTCTTGGAAGCCGCCATGAGGGCTTCCAGTGCCCAAATTAAACCTGTATTCATTGCTGAAGACAACCCAATTCCCCTCCTTAGCAGTCCAGTTTTGTCTTTTACAACACCACTGCAAATGGAGGTGATGGTGTATGGGTGTCAAAGGCCGTACATGTAATGAGCACCGTGAGACCAATTGTCCTTCAGTTAAGTGCTTGGAAATGGTTTCCGACAGACACAGGGGCCTGTCTCTGGATGGCGGACAACGAAACAGATGGAGCTGCTGGTGCTTGTTGAACGATCACACGATCCTCTCTACTGGAAGTCCATCGAGGGTGTCACCTTGCCCGGTCATCTTGTGTGCCCTCACACATCCACTGGTCCCAACACCTCCTAATAGTATGGTCAGAACGTCCAGGTGGTGGGCAATTTGTCAATATAACCATCCAGCTTCTCACATTCCAATTATGCACCCCTCTCAAATTATGCTAACTGGGCAAAATCTCTTGCTTTGCGTCGAAGGAGGTCCACTACACACAAGGAGCCTCTGGGAGCCTTTTTATAGGCCATGGGTGGAGCCACTTTCAGGGCCTCAGGTGACAAGACCGTTCATCTAATTACATCACAACTCTAATCATTTGCATATCTGCCTGAGATGGAACTGCATGCCGAGCTTTTTGGCAAAACGACAACTTCTTCTGGGGGCTTGATTTTAATAAAGAGAGGGAGGCCGGAACCGGGGCCCGCAGGGGCCGTAGGTGAAGGCGAACATGACGGGGTTAACGGGGAGGAAAGGGTTAATATTTTAAATAAAAATAAGGTGAGGTGGAGGTTAAAAGGGAGGGGGTAATGAGGGGGAGAAAAGGTTTATGGGATAGAAAGAGCGGGAAGAAAGGGGGGAGGAGTCATTCCGGGAGCAGCAGAGGAAGAAGACGGACCTGGAGCCTGGACGGGGAGAAGAGTCCCACCCACCTGCCCTTAGAGTTAGGGGTAGGAGGGAGTTAGGTATATCGTCATAGCAGCGGTTAGGGAGGGGTCCTTGGAGTCAATATACGAGGGGGTAAGGGGGGAGGCAGAGGTTAGTTGAGTTACCTCCTCCCCCCTCTGGTTAGTTTTAAATTGTAGGTGGGTCTGTCGCCTCTTGTTTTGGCAGGGGGTTACCTGCTAAAGTTGTGGTTGTTAATAGCCGGGGTATGGCTAGATAGCCTCGGGGTCGGGAGGTTGGTGACTCGAGGTAAATGTCGAGTCTCCCGAGTCAGGTGATTGGAGACGGGAGGCGTAGTTTGGAAAATAGGGTTTCCCGAGTCAGGATTTTTAGGAGACGGGAGACAGTTACACCTATTTTCCTTGTTTTTGGGTGAGGCGACAGATATATACATTTTTGTTGGGAACTCCAAGGATCTCTCCATAGTAGTTAGGATCAGGGTTAAAAGTGTTATTCAGGATTTATTGTTGTATGTTATAATAAAATTGGCTGCTGTGGCCAAATTTAATCCAAAAAAGAAGTTGTCGGTGTTTATTTTAGATAAGCTAGGTTAAAAAGGGTAAGTGGTCACAGCGACGACTCCGTTGTACCTAGTCATGTACTTTCTATAACTTTTCTAACATTTGTTATTTTGTTTCTACAGGTTTTAGATTCTCAGGCATATTAGACCTCTCCTAAATACAGAATGACAATATGGCCGGCAAAATGCATCCTCCCGGCCCTGACAGCCTGCGGCGATTTACCAAAGAGAGCCTTGCAAACATAGAAAAGCAAATTGAAGAGGAAGAAATCCGCAAAGCCAAAAACGTCGAAGTTCTTGATGATGTGGTACGAAAACCCAACAATGGACTGGAGGCTGGGAAGAATCTACCACTTATTTATGGTGACCCACCACCGGAGCTTATTGGGGTCCCCCTCGAAGATTTGGATCCTTTTTACAAAACCCAAAAGGTAACATGTGGATCTTCTGAGGCTGATTGACTTGATTTTGTAACGTTAGAAATTGCAATTTCATTCATATCTGTATGTGTAAGTCTTTTTAAAGGGTTTGTCCGGGATTAGAACAACACAGCTGCTTTCTTCCAAAAACAGCACCACACATGCCCACAGGTTGTGTTTGGTATTGCAGCTGAAATTACTTGAATGGACATGAGCTGCAATACAATACACAACCAGTGGACAGGTGAGGTTCTGTGTTTGGTAGAAAGTGGTTATGCTTTTCTAATCCTGTACTGCCCCTTTAAGGAATAGAGTTTCCTAGTCTTGTAGGTCTCTGTAGAACTGACAATTCTAAAATAACCAAGATGGGGCTGCACTGGCCAGGTAAGGGGTAGTAAGATCCCCTGGTGGGTCCTGGTTTCTAGTGACAAGAATCAGCTACAGCAGGGCCCAAGGACATAGACAATGCCATTTGCAGTCACATACTTCTGAGGTCTGTCATGTTTTTGGATTGTTGACCCTAGAGGTAATGTTTCTGGTGAGCACATTGGGGCATATTAACGTAGACCAGCATTTCATGAACTATGCGCCCATCTACCAGTGACAAATGTATTAAGAGGCACAAGTGTAAAGTTCAGAAATTCGCAATTTTGATGTTGCACTTTGACTTGCGATTTTCATCAAAATTGTGACTTTTCACCAAAACCAAAGATTTTGGTGCAAGTACAAAAACTGCAACTTTTTGCCGCCAGGCTACTGGCACAAATAATATGTTAACCCCTAAAGGACCTGACACTTTTTAGCTATTTAAAGCATGTGGTGATTTTATGTCCTTGTTTTTTTTCTCTCGCATTGTCAAAATCATTTTTGCTGTGTTTTTTCTTAAGACATATGGGGTTTTTTTAAATACCTTTTTTCGCTGATATTTTTTCAGTTTTTTTTTATTTTATTAGGTGTAATTTGTAAAGTTTTATAAAAAAAGGTTTGTAATTTATAGTTCTTTATTTTTTTTAATTAGTATATTTACATTAAAATAAAGTACAGGAATGGGTTCCTCATTTGTACAGTCTTGGATTACATGGCGGCTGTGGAGACGGTGTGGGTGGTGGGTCGTGTTTTTTTTAATATACTGTATATTTGTATTTAAAGATGAGCGAACGTGCTCGCTTAGGACAATTACTCGAGCGAGTATCACTTTTTTCAAGTAACTGCCTACTCGGGTAAAAAGATTTAGGGGGCGCCGGGGGTGAGAGAGAGCTCCCCCCCCCAGTCCCCCCCCCCTGCTATCCCCCGCTCCACCCCGCCGAGTCTTTTCACCCGAGTAGGCAGTTACTCCAAAAAAGCGATACTCGCTTGAGTAATTGCCCTAAACGAGCACGTTCGCTCATCTCTACTTGTATTCTATTCTGTCATTTCTTAACTTATTTTTACAACTATTTTTTTACATCTACTGAGTGCTATGTAGCCTGCCAAGGAGAAGGCAGAAGCTGTTATAAAGCTTTAATGCTTTGCCATCTTTTTTACTATAGTCCGAGATTAAATCCCAGGACCAAATGCTATATATTTATGATGCTGCGTCCTAAATGGGTTAAATATGCCCCATTGTACCGTTATACATATAGTCATTCATGAACCCCACCAGCAACTTTCTAATACTTGTGTTTTTGCCACCTCATTTATTGTGGGGTTTTCAGTAGATGTCTATAACACAGAATAACACCATGGTAGACATCCAGGACATATTCTACTTCAGCCTCTGCACATGGCTTCACTGGCTTAACTACAGGGGATGCGGTTGCACCCAGGCCCAGGAGCCTTAGGTGGCCCATAATGCCTCTCTTCTTCATCTAGGGAGCCCAGTACTATGAATAAAGAATTATAGTTGGGGTCCCTGTGACAGGTTTTGCATTGGGGCCCAGGAACTTCAAGTTACGCCTCTGCATTAAGGGGTTAAGAGAAGTTGGGGGCCCCCAAGATAAACTTTTGCGCTCGGGCCTATGAGCCTTTAGCTACGCCCCTGCATGGCTTCCTTCATGAACCCCCATTATTAGACTACATGTCACCATGGCCCCCCATTTCAGTAGTTTGTCTTCACCTCTCTAAACCATTAACACTTCCACTTTATTGTATGTCCTTATAGAGTTCTGCCCGTGACTATCACCATCATTATAGGACTTTCATTGTGCTCTTTGTAGCAGTAATAATTCCACTTCAGCTGAAAATCTCAACTTGTTTTTTCTTCCCACAGACATTCATAGTCCTGAATAAGGGCAAAGCAATATTTCGGTTCACTGCCACCAAAGCTATGTACTTACTGGACCCTTTCAATCTACTAAGAAGAGGAGCTATTAAAGTGCTGATCCACTCATATCCTTGACAAAATAAGTGACGGTTTATTGTTATTATTGTTCATTATTATATACGGTAGTTTAGTGGAGCCCAGTATTTTAGGGGGTTTTCGGAGATTGGGGTTTACTTTTATTTTTGTCTTTGTCAGGTATTCCATTTCAGACTCATTTAAAAGGCCACTCCAGTAAAAATACAATTTTCCATCCCTGTGCTCCTCCCACCTAGTTGCCTGTCACTTAAAGGTCTCTTTCATGTATTGCAGCCACTTTCCTGCAGTGCAGTGCCCTGTCTGATAATTATCAGGAACCGTTTTGATGTTGAAACTTTTTACTTTCATTTTCACATCCATCCCATGATGCATCAGCACAGTAATAGCTAGAGGTTGTACCATTTCTGCCTGCTAGAGGGACAGTTTAATTATCATCATCTTCTATGTTCACCCAAATAAGCTACAGATTCAAACAACAACAAAAATATGTAATGATGTTTGGAAGGGCAATCTTTGAAACAACAAACTATGATTTCATTTCCTCCCCACCCCTTTCTGGGCAGTCTTCTGGATTGTGTGGACACTCATTTCAGGGCGACCACCCCACTGTTAGGGGCAACATAGAGGAATATAGGGTCAGTGTACCTTCATGGCCCATTATAATATAATACATACTTTACATCTGGAGAAGACCTTCCTGCTAGAGATGAGCGAACGTAGTCGTTTCGAGTACTTACGCGCCTGAGTACCGCCATTTTCGAGTACTTCAGTACTCGGGTGAAAAGATTCGGGGGGCGCCGGGGGGCGGGGAGAGGCGTGGCGGTGCGGGGGGAGCAGCGGGGAACAGGGGGGAGTCCTCTCTCTCTCCCTCTCCCCCCCACTCCCCACTGCTACCCCCCGTGCCGCCACGGCGCCCCCCGAATTTTTTCGCCCGAGTACGGAAAGGGGCGTGGCGGAGCACGTTCGCTCATCTCTACTTCCTGCTTTTAGAAATTTGAGTGATAAAGTTGATTGGATATTTACCTGGTGAATCTGTGCTGGAGGCTTGTCTTCTTAAACCCCAGCTTGGTCCGTGAGTATAACACCTATGGACTGGTTTATTATTAATTTATGGTGCTTTTCAATATATCTTGATGTTATAAGACCCCCGTATTTGTTATGTTAATTGGGGAGTTGTTCTGGTGGTCTGATATTTCATGTATTGAAATATCAATATATGTATTGATATATATTCTAATTGGGGGTTTAAATAGTATCTTAATAAAGTATTGGATTTTTAAGGGGGTTTTAAATAATCTGCATCCCATAAGTAATACAGTCAGGAGGATAAGCTGTGATCTCCTCTATTATTACTGTGTGATTATCATCAGTAATTGTGATAAGAGAATCTGTGTCCCCCTCTAGGCAGCATCTGTGGTATGGTTTATGTAATAGCATTACATAGGCTAAGAAACTGAATACATAACTGCAAATAGATCTGAGGTGGTCTGAACTGAGATCACATGACTATTTGAGGGGAAAAAAATCAAGAGTTTCAAACAGAAAGGAACCAAGATAATACAAACTCGCTTATATATTTGGGGGATAGCTACATAATAAATGAAAACCATTTTCACTGGATTGGCCCTCTAACTACTTAATGCCACAGGGCGTAAGTTTACGTCCTGGCAGGGTGGTAAATAATGCAAATGAAGGTAAACTTACTCTCTGTGGATGGCACAGACTCAAAAGTGTGTCTGTGCCATCCCGCAGCTGGAGCCGGCTTTGACTGACAGCTGGACTTACACTGCAACAGCAGGGATCAGTTAGAACATTGATCCCCCGCTATCAACCTCCTACATGCTGTGACCAATATAGATCGCGTCATGCAAAGGGTTCACAGAAGGAGCACTCACCCTCTGTGACGTCATCAGCTCTCTGCAATGTAATCAGGGAGGGTTAATGGATTGCCATGGCAACCGGATTGCAGACACTGATCTCCAGGCCTGCCATGGACTGGGATTGCTATTGTGAGTAATAATGCACTGCAGTAAAGAAATACTGTAATGCATTATCAGAGTGATCAGAGCTATTCTGATTCAAGGCCCCTTATAAAAGGCATAAGAAATGTAAAATAGTGTAAAAAAAATAAATAAATAAATAAAAAAATTTTGGAGCACTTTCCCCTCTTTTGTATAAAAAAAATATGTAAAGCATTTCCAAAAACCTACAAATTTGGTATCATCATATCCATAACGACCCATGCAATATATTTATCCTGCACAGCAAAATTTTAAAAAGTAGGCAAAATGCTTTTTTCGCCTCCTAAAAAAAATGCAATGAAAGTGATAAAAAAGCTGGATGTAGCCCAAAATGGTACCAAAAACACTACAGCTCATCACGCAAAAAAAACCCTCACAGAGCTCCGCCTATGGAAAAATAAAAACGTTATTGGACTTTCAATGTAGTGATGTAAAAAAAATAAATTCAAAGGCAAAGTGGAAAACGAATGTTGGTATTGTCGTAATCATACTATGCCGCAGAAAAAAATTATCAAGTCATTTATGCTGTATGATTATCACTAGAGATGAGCGAATCTACTCGGTTCGGGTGTTTTTGAACTCGAGCAGCGCTTTTTCCGAGTAAGTCACTACTCGGGCGAAAAGATTCGGGGGGCACCGGGGGGGGGCAGCGTGGTGGAGCGGGGAGTAGCAGTGGGGAGCTCTCTCTATCCCCCCCCCCCCCCACTCCCCTCTGCAACCCCCCGCTCACCCCCGGCACCCCCCGAATCTTTTCGTCCGAGTAGTGAGTTACTCGGAAAAAGTGGTGCTTGAGTGCAAAAACACCCGAACCGAGTAGATTCGCTCATCTCTAATTATTACTAAAAAAAAAAATATCAATGGCAGAACTGATGTATTTTTTTCTCCCTGCCCTCCAAAAAAAATGAACAAAAGTTTTACAGTACTTTAGATGAATCCAAAAATGATACAAATAAAAGCTACATGTCACCGTGCAAAAGACAAGCCCTCTTATGACCATATCGACAGAAAAATAAAAAAGTTATGGTTTTTGAAAAGTAGAGATGAAAATCCAAAAACCATTGTGTCCTTCAGGGGTTAAAAGAAGTTTGTCCGTATTTTTCCCCATAAATGGGGGAAATGAAGCCCAAGCCATACATACCTTTTGTTTTAATTAACGCGGCTCCATGCTCACAAGATCTCCTTTATTCATCTCTGCACAACTTACGTACATTAGGACCAAACTGCCTGATGGGAAATTCATTCTTCGGCACTGATGATTTCCTCCACCCATTGTAAGCTGATTTCCATCATCAGCTCCACCGAGCTGGAGATGGCGTGTTTTCCTGACATTAACCGTGTGCCACACTTCTGGGAAATGTGCATGCGCAGTGACTTGCCTGTTGCATTGTGCTTGCTGACATTATGGACATACATCTTTCTTGGATGGGTAGCTTATACACAGTGTGGAACATACTGTATACAGCCCAAGAGAGCTGGAGTTCTCAATCAATTGACAATGGACAGGGTTAGCATAAAAGGAATAGGAGCAGTAGCATAGCTTTAGTGGTCGCAGAGGTCACAAATTGTGACCCGGCCCCTAAGCTAGGTGAGCCCACGGGCCCCTCTTGCCACATTGTGATATACTCTGTGTGTCCTCCGTCAACCCAGTAGTGCACCACCGCAAACCTCCTGTCACCACGGTCAGTGCTGGTGATGGAGGACGAGGGTGATGGAGCTCTGATGCTGCTGAACTATGTGAGTGAGCGGCACCAGTAGGCAATAACGGGAAGTTTGCAATGATGCACCGCTTGGTGGACAGAGGAGTTACACTATGATAAGGGGCTACATTTTGGAGTTCTATGATCATAAGGGGCCACATTTAGGGATACTTTTACCAAAGAAGCCACATTTGGGGGCACTTATTATTATAAGTGCCCATATTTGGGAGCAGTATTACTAAAGGGGCTACACTTGGGTGTACTATTATAAGGGACACTATTATAAGGGGCAACATTTGGGAGCAGTATTACTAAAGGCCTATATTTATGTCCACTCCCTCTATGTGTCAGTTATTTACTGGCCCCCGGGCTCCAACCGCCCGTTCCAGGACCATTTCGCTGCCTGGCTCCCCCATTTCCTGTCCTGCTAATTCTTAACCCTCATCCTCGGTGACTTCAACATCCCCACTAACAACCCCATCTCCCCATCTGTCTCCCAACTTCTAAGCCTCACCTCCTCCCTTGGCCTATCACAACTCTCTGACTCCACCACTCACAGAGACGGTAACATTCTTGACCTAATCTTCCTCCGTCTCTGCTCTGCCTCCCACTCTCGTACCACAGCCTCCTCTCCCTCTCCATTAGGCATCCTAATATCCTCCCAGACCCCCCCCCCCCAATCTATAGAACCTCCAGACCGTCCGCACCCAACAGTTTGCCAAGATCCTACAGTCCTCCCTCAACATCAAAGATATCCAATGGATGGACCAGCACTCAGGAGTTTCTTTAACATATCAAAGCACAGTTTGTATATTGGTGTATGTGTGTATGTATGTGTGTGTATGTATGTATGTATGTATGTATGTATGTATGTATATATGTACTGTGGTCATAAGCTGCATGCTTGAAAAAGACCTAACAGAGGTCAACACAGTGCAGCCTTTTTTCTTTTGCTGAGGAATAAAGCTTTTGATATGTTGAAGAAACTCCTGAGTACTGCTCCATCTGTTGGATATCTTTGTTGGGAATAGGTCTTTAAGTCCGGACCAATTGTAGGACCGTTCACCTTTTTTCTCTTCTCCCTTCTTATGACATCGGCTGTGCTGCTATCCATTGATTCATTATCCTACAGTCCTCCCTGTCCCCCATCTCTCTCCTATCATGCCCCAATCTGACTGCCGAACACTACTCCATCACCCTCAGACACTCCCTGGATGAAGCGGCACGCCCTGTGACCAGAGCCGTAAACCGCAGACTACGACAACCTTGGCTCATGCCCGAAACTCGCTTCATATGGCGTAAATCCAAACAGCCTGCTGACTTCATCCACTTTACCCCCAGTGACTGGAGCCGTAAACCACAGTCCACGACCACCCTGACTCACACCCCAAATGCGCTTCATCCGCTTCATGTGGCATAAATCCAAACAGCCTGCGGGCTTCGTCCACTTCAAATTTATGCTAAAAACCTTCAATCTCGCCCTCCATCATGCCAAACAAGTCTACTTCACCTCCCTTGTCTCCTCACTATACCACAACCCCAAAAGACTCTTCAACACTTTCCATTCCCTCCTTAGCCCCCCAAAACAGGCCTCTGTGACAGACCTCAGCACTGTAGAGCTAGCTGCATATTTCAAAGAAAAAATTGAAATCTTCCGTAAACAATTCCCCAAACACTGTGCAGCTAGCCCTGATCCCCGCTTATTCAGCACTGAACGCACCACTCACTTGCTATCTGTATTCAAACCAACCACTGAGGAAGAAGTCTCTAGACTACTTTCCGCTGCCTGCCCCACCACCTGCACCAGCGACCCTCTCCCCTTACACCTCCTCCTGTCCCTCTCCCTGGATGTCATCGCCTACCTCACTACCATCTTCAACCTCTCCCTGTCCTCTGGTATTTTCCGCTTCTCTTTCAAGCAGTCCATCATATCCCCTCTTCTAAAGAAACAGACCCTTGACCCGGCTGCCAATTACCAACCCATCTCTAACCTCCGTTTCATCTCCAAACTACTTGAATGCCTGGTCTACTCCTGCCTCACATGCTTTCTCTCTGAAAACGCTCTCCTTGACCCCTCCAGTCCGGTTTCTGCCCCCTCCACTCCAAAACCACCCTCACAAAAGTGTCTGATGACCTGATAACAGCCAAGTCGAGGGATGACTACTCCCTACTCCTCCTCTTTGACATGTCCGCTGCATTTGAGACTGTTGACCATGACTTACTCCTTGCTATGCTCCGCTCTATTGGCCTAAAGGACACTGCTCTCTCCTGCTCTCCTGTTTCTCCTCCTATCTCTCTTACTGCTCTTTCAGCATCTCTTTCACTGGCTCTAGCTCCTCTCACTGTTAGGGTCCCCCAGGGCTCGGTCCTTGGCCCCTTCTTTTCTCTATCTACAGAGTCTCAATAGGACAAACCATCCACAGATCTGGCCTCTAACATCACCTCTATGCTGATGACACGCAGTTATACACCTCCTCCCAAGATATCTCTGCACCTTTCCTCCAAAACATCACCGACTGTCTCAAACACCATGTCCTCCCTTTTTCTTAAACTTAACCTTTCAAAAACTGACCTCATTTTTCCACCCTCTACCAGCCAACCTCCTTCCAACATCTCCATATCAGTAGTTGGCACTACAATATCCCCCAGACAGCAAGCCCGCTGCCTAGGGGTCACATTGGACTCGAACCTCTCCTTCATCCCCCATACCCAATCTCTGGCCCAAATATGCCACCTGCACCTCAGGAACATTGCAAAAATCCGTCCGTACCTCACCATGGACACGCTAAAGACACTTCTTGTCATCCTCATCCATGCCAGACTCGATTACTGCAACTCGCTGCTCATTGGCCTTCCCCGCACCAGACTCTCCCCCCTCCAATCCATACTAAATGCAGCAGCTAGACCCTTCAGTTAGAAGCTTCCTGTCCAGCCGCTTCTCAGATGCCTCTGCACTGTGTCAGTCGCTGCACTGGCTACCCATGTACTACAGAACTCAATTGAAACTCATTGCCATCACTCACAGAGCTCTCCATGGTACCGTGCCACTGTACATCACCTCCTGTCCCTACATCACCCATCCCATGCGCTCCGCTCTGCTAACACAGTCAGACTAGACATGCCCCTAATACAAACCTCTCATGCTTTGCCTCCTGGACTTCACCAGAGCAGCACCGACCCTATGGAATGCTCTACCGCAAGACACCCTGACAATCCTTGATGCACAAAGTTTCAGACGTGCCCTAAAGACTCACCTCTTCAAATAAGCATACTAACTCTCCTAAATTAGTCCCCTGCCCTCAAATTACGTCTACCATGTACATATTTGCAGGCACTGTTACTATGTGGTGGCACTATCATTACTATGAAAGGGATCATCTGAGTCCGAAATTTTTTTTGGAATTGATGCCTGTACATAATTAAAGATCCTATACTCCACTCCCATGGATTCACTCAGCTTCGATCTCGCCAGTGACGTCATATTTACTGGATGCAGTCAGCCTTTGTATGGGACATCTCAGTGTTCAAATGCTGAGTTCTGTGATTGGCTGCAGAAGCCAGCGACATCCCGTACACACTCACTGAAACCTGTGTCATAGGGAAGACCAGAGCTGCCAGCACTGGACAAGCGGCGACAACCCGGAAGAGGGGAGTATAGGATATTTTATTATTTTCAGACATGAATAGCATTAAGTTCCCCCCAAAATTATAATTTGGTCAATCCCTTTAATACTGTACTCACAGTATGGTGGTAATTAGTCACGGTATGACTGTGTTACTTCGCCATGTTATGGCAGTGTTATTTAGTCCGTGTAGAGTGGTACTATTTAGTCACCATATGCAGTTGACAAACAGTCGCAGTGTGGCAATGTTATCCTATCATGATATGGTGGTAATATAGGACACGGGGCTGGAGACTAGAGATGAGCGAGCACCAAAATGCTCGGGTGCTCGTTACTCGGGACGAAATTATCGCGATGCTCGAGGGTTCGTTTCGAGTAATGAACCCCATTGAAGTCAATGGGCGACCCGAGCATTTTTGTATATCGCCGATGCTCGCTAAGGTTTCCATTTGTGAAAATCTGGGCAATTCAAGAAAGTGATGGGAACGGCACAGAAACGGATAGGGCAGGCGAGGGGCTACATGTTGGGCTGCATCTCAAGTTCCCAGGACCCACTATTAAGCCACAATAGCGGCAAGAGTGCCCCCCCTCCCAACAATTTTTACTTCTGAAAAGCCCTCATCAGCAATGCATACCTTAACTAAGCACCACACTACCTCCAACAAAGCACAATCACTGCCTGCATGACACTGCGCTGCCACTTCTCCTGGGTTACATGCTGCCCAACCCCCCGCACGACCCAGTATCCACAGCGCACACCAAAGTGTCCCTGCGCAGCCTTTAGCTGCCCTCATGCCACACCACCCTCATGTCTATTTATAAGTGCGTCTGCCATGAGGAGGAACCACAGGCACACACTGCAGAGGGCTGGCACGGCTAGGCAGCGACCCTCTTTAAAAGGGGCGGGGCGATAGCCCACAATGCTGTACAGAAGCAATGAGAAATATAATCCTGTGCCACCGCCATCAGGAGCTGCACACGTGGGCATAGCAATGGGGAACCTATGTGCCACACACTATTCATTCTGTCAAGGTGTCTGCATGCCCCAGTCAGACCGCGTTTTTTTTATAAATAGTCACAGGCAGGTACAACTCCGCAATGGGAATTCCGTGTGCACCCACAGCATGGGTGGCTCCCTGGAACCCACCGGCTGTACATAAATGTATCCCATTGCAGTGCCCTGGACAGCAGAGCTAACGTCAGATTAAATGCAGGTGGGCTTCGGCCCACACTGCATGCCCCAACCTGACCGGGGTTTTTAATTCATAGACACAGGCAGGTACAACTCCCTATTGTGAAGTCCCTGTGGACCGACAGCATGGGTGGGTGCCAGGAAGCCACCGGCGGTACATAAATATATCCCATTGCATTGCCCATCACAGCTGAGGTAATGTCATGTTTAATGCAGGTGCGCTTCGGCCCACACTGCATGCCCCAGTCAGACTGGGGTTCTTTAGAAGTGGACACATGCAGTTACAACTCCGTGTGGACCGACAGCATGGGTGGCTCCCTGGAACCCACCGACGGTACATAAATATATCCCATTGCAGTGCCCAGCACAGCTGAGGTAATGTCATGTTTAATGCAGGTGGGCTTCGGCCCACACTGCATGCCCCAGTCAGACTGGGGTTCTTTAGAAGTGGACACATGCAGTTACAACTCTGTGTGGACCGACAGCATGGGTGGGTGCCAGGAAGCCACCGGCGGTACATAAATATATCCCATTGCAGTGCCCAGCACAGCTGAGGTAACATCAGCTTTAATGCAGGTGGGCAAAAAATTAATTGGATTACACTGTAGGCGAGGGCCCCAAAAAATTGGTGTACCAACAGTACTAATGTACCTCAGAAAAATTGCCCATGCCCAACCAAGAGGGCAGGTGAAACCCATTAATCGCTTTGGTTAATGTGGCTTAATTTGTAACTAGGCCTGGAGGCAGCCCAGTTAAAATAAAAATTGGTTCAGGTGAAAGTTTCAACGCTTTAATGAGCATTGAAACGTATAAAAATTGTTTACAAAAATTATATGACTGAGCCTTGTGGGCCTAAGAAAAATTGCCCGTTCGGCGTGATTACGTCAGGTTTCAGGAGGAGGAGCAGGAGGAGGAGGAATATTATACACAGATTGATGAAGCTAAAAGGTCCCCGTTTTTGATGGTGATAGAGAACAATGCTTTCATCCGCGGGTGCAGCCTACGTATTGTTTAGGTATCGCTGCTGTCCGCTGGTGGAGAAGTCTGGGGAAATCCAGGCTTTGTTCATCTTGATGAGTGTAAGCCTGTCGGCACTGTCGGTTGACAAGCGGGTACGCTTATCTGTGATGATTCCCCCAGCCGCACTAAACACCCTCTCTAACAAGACGCTAGCCGCAGGACAAGCAAGCACCTCCAGGGCATACAGCGCGAGTTCAGGCCACATGTCCAGCTTCGACACCCAGTAGTTGTAGGGAGCAGGGGCGTCACGGAGGACGGTCGTGCGATCGGCTACGTACTCCCTCACCATCCTTTTACAGTGCTCCCGCCGACTCAGCCTTGACTGGGGAGCGGTGACACAGTCTTGCTGGGGAGCCAGAAAGCTGTCAAAGGCCTTAGAGAGTGTTCCCCTGCCTGTGCTGTACATGCTGCCTGATCTCCGCGCCTCCCCTGCTACCTGGCCCTCGAAACTGCGCCTTCGGCCACTAGCGCTGTCGGATGGGAATTTTACCATCAGTTTGTCCGCCAGGGTCCTGTGGTATAGCATCACTCTCGAACCCCTGAGAGTGGAAAGGTTCTTCTTATACCGTGGGTCGAGCAGTGTGTACACCCAGTAATCCGTAGTGGCCAGAATGCGTGTAACGCGAGGGTCACGAGAAAGGCATCCTAACATGAAGTCAGCCATGTGTGCCAGGGTACCTGTACGCAACACATGGCTGTCCTCACTAGGAAGATCACTTTCAGGATCCTCCTCCTCCTCCTCCTCCTCCTCCTCAGGCCATACACGCTGAAAGGATGACAGGCAAGCAGCATGGGTACCCTCAGCAGTGGGCCAAGCTGTCTCTTCCCCCTTCTCCTCATCCTCCTCCCCCTCCTCCTCCTCCTCAACGCGCTGAGATATAGACAGGAGGGTGCTCTGACTATCCAGCGACATACTGTCTTCCCCCGCCTCTGTTTCCGAGCGCAAAGCGTCTGCCTTTATGCTTTGCAGGGAACTTCTCAAGAGGCATAGCAGAGGAATGGTGACGCTAATGATTGCAGCATCGCCGCTCACCATCTGGGTAGACTCCTCAAAGTTTCCAAGGACCTGGCAGATGTCTGCCAACCAGGCCCACTCTTCTGTAAAGAATTGAGGAGGCTGACTCCCACTGCGCCGCCCATGTTGGAGTTGGTATTCCACTATAGCTCTACGCTGCTCATAGAGCCTGGCCAACATGTGGAGCGTAGAGTTCCACCATGTGGGCACGTCGCACAGCAGTCGGTGCACTGGCAGATGAAACCGATGTTGCAGGGTGCGCAGGGTGGCAGCGTCCGTGTGGGACTTGCGGAAATGTGCGCAGAGTCGGCGCACCTTTCCGAGCAGGTCTGACAAGCGTGGGTAGCTTTTCAGAAAGCGCTGAACCACCAAATTAAAGACGTGGGCCAGGCATGGCACGTGCGTGAGGCTGCCGAGCTGCAGAGCCGCCACCAGGTTACGGCCGTTGTCACACACGACCATGCCCGGTTGGAGGCTCAGTGGTACAAGCCAGCGGTCGGTCTGCTCTGTCAGACCCTACAGCAGTTCGTGGGCCATGTGCCTCTTCTCTCCTAAGCTGAGTAGTTTCAGCACGGCCTGCTGACGCTTGCCCACCGCTGTGCTGCCGTGCCGCGCGACACCGACTGCTGGCGACGTGCTGCTGCTGACACATCTTGATTGTGAGACAGAGGTTGCATAGGAGAAGGAGGAGGGTGGTTTAGTGGAGGAAGCATACACCGCCGCAGATACCACCACCGAGCTGGGGCCCGCAATTCTGGGGGTGGGTAGGACATGAGCCGTCCCAGGCTCTGACTCTGTCCCAGCCTCCACTAAATTCACCCAATGTGCCGTCAGGGAGATATAGTGGCTCTGCCCGCCTGTGCTTGTCCACGTGTCCATTGTTAAGTGGACCTTGGCAGTAACCGCGTTGGTGAGGGCGCGTACAATGTTGCGGGAGACGTGGTCGTGCAGGGCTGGGACGGCACATCGGGAAAAGTAGTGGCGACTGGGAACTGAGTAGTGCGGGGCCGCGGCCGCCATCATACCTTTGAAAGCCTCCGTTTCCACAACCCTATACGGCAGCATCTCCAGGCTGATAAATTTGGCTATGTGCACGTTTAACGCTTGAGCATGCGGGTGCGTGGCGGCGTACTTGCGCTTGCGCTCCAACACTTGCGCTAGCGACGGCTGGACGGCGCGCTGAGAGACATTGGTGAATGGGGCCGAGCACAGCGGAGGTGAGGGTGTGGGTGCAGGCCAGGAGACGGTAGTGCCTGTGTCCTGAGAGGGGGGTTGGATCTCAGTGGCAGGTTGGGGCACAGGGGGAGAGGCAGCGGTGCAAACCGGAGGCGGTGAACGGCCTTCGTCCCACCTTGTGGGGTGCTTGGCCATCATATGTCTGCGCATGCTGGTGGTGGTGAGGCTGGTGGTGGTGGCTCCCCGGCTGATCTTGGCGCGACAAAGGTTGCACACCACTGTTCGTCGGTCGTCAGGCGTCTCAGTGAAAAACTGCCAGACCTTTGAGCACCTCGGCCTCTGCAGGGTGGCATGGCGCGAGGGGGCGCTTTGGGAAACAGTTGGTGGATTATTCGGTCTGACCCTGCCTCTACCCCTGGCCACCGCACTGCCTCTTCCAACCTGCCCTGCTGCTGCACTTGCCTCCCCCTCTGAAGACCTGTCCTCAGTAGGCGTAGCAAACCAGGTTGGGTCAGTCACCTCATCGTCCTGCTGCTCTTCCTCCGAATCCTCTGTGCGCTCCTCCCTCGGACTTACTCCAATTACTACTACCTGAGTGATGGACAACTGTGTCTCATCGTCATCGTCCTCCTCACCCACTGAAAGCTCTTGAGACAGTTGCCGGAAGTCCCCAGCCTCATCACCCAGACCCCGGGAACTTTCCAAAGGTTGGGCATCGGTCACGACAAACTCCTCAAGTGGGAGAGGATTCGGAACCATTGCTGCCCATTCTGGGCAGGGGCCCGAGAACAGTTCCTGGGAGTCTGCCTGCTCCTCAGAATGTGTCATTGTAATGGAGTGAGGAGGCTGGGAGGAAGGAGGAGCAGCAGCCAGAGGATTCAGAGTTGCAGCAGTGGACGGCGCAGAATTCTGAGTGGTCGATAGATTGCTGGATGCACTTTCTGCCATCCACGACAGGACCTGCTCACACTGCTCATTTTCTAATAAAGGTCTACCGCGTGGACCCATTAATTGTGAGATGAATGTGGGGATGCCAGAAACGTGCCTCTCTCCTAATCCCGCAGCAGTCGGCTGCGATACACCTGGATCAGGAGCTCGGCCTGTGCCCACACCCTGACTTGGGCCTCCGCGTCCTCGCCCGCGTCCACGTCCTCTAGGCCTACCCCTACCCCTCAGCATGCTGTATTACCAGTAGTGCAGAAACAGAACGCTGTAATTAAATGTGCCGCTTATTGGCCTGTGGTTGGAGGCTGACTTCCCTTACAGAATGCACAGCAGAGCCAGGAAACAATTTTGCGCACGCCTGTAGTGAGACGTAGGTGCGTATGACTGAGCTAGTGGAATTCACAGCACAGAAGCAGTCAAGTGGCCAAAGGCCAGTAGTAGGTCTTAAGTATTTTGCTTCTATTTTTTTTAAATGCTGAGCTGATACAGCAGACAGATACTATAGGCAGCGTATAATATTATGTATACTGTTTCCCTCTGGCGGAATGACGGCGGTGATGTAACGGAGACAGCAGAGCCAGGAAACAATTTTGCGCAAGGCTGCTGAAACGCTTAGCTGCGTATTAATTAGGACTACTACCCCCAGCAGATAGATACTGTAGGCAGCGTATAATATTATGTATACTGTTTCCCTCTGGCGGGATGACGGCGGTGATGTAACAGAGACAGCAGAGCCAGGAAACAATTTTGCGCAAGCCTGCTGTAACGCTTAGCTGCGTATTAATTAGGACTACTACCCCCAGCAGACAGATACTGTAGGCAGCGTATAATATTATGTATACTGTTTCCCTCTGGCGGGATGACGGTGGTGAGGTAACGGAGACAGCAGAGCCAGGAAACAATTTTGCGCAAGCCTGCTGAAACGCTTAGCTGCGTATTAATCAGGACTACTACCCCCAGCAAACAGATACTGTAGGCAGCGTATAATATTATGTATACTGTTTCCCTCTGCCGGGATGATGGCGGTGATGTAACGGAGACAGGAGAGCCAGGAAACAATTTTGCGCAAGCCTGCTGTAACGCTTAGCTGTGTATTAATTAGGACTACTACCCCCAGCAGACACGCAGTAAACTGAAGACGGTCACAGGCAGCCCAAATATAGTATTTTTCCCCAATTTTTTTGAAAAAGCCCACTGCCTATATAGCCTGTATATCTCTTTCCCTGCCTCACCAGTACTGGCCCTATACTCTGTACAATGACTGCAGACTGAGGACGCAATGCTCTGCACGCCCGATATACAAAAAAAAAAATTGTGCAACACTGCTAAAAGCAGCCTCCACACTACTGCACACGGTCAGATGTGGCCCTAAGAAGGACCGTTGGGGTTCTTGAAGCCTAAAATAACTCCTAACGCTCTCCCTATAGCAGCTCCGGCATCAGCAGCACTTTCCCTGATCTCTGTCAGAATGCATCTGTGGCGAGCCGCGGGAGGGGCCGATTTATATACTCGGGTGACACCTGATCTCGCCAGCCACTCACTGCAGGGGGGTGGTATAGGGCTTGAACGTCGCAGGGGGAAGTTGTAATGCCTTCCCTGTCTTTCCATTGGCCAGAAAAGCGTGCTAACGTCTCAGAGATGAAAGTGAAAGTAACTCGAACATCGCGTGGTGCTCGCCTCTAGTAACGAGCATCTCGAACACCCTAATACTCGAACGAGCATCAAGCTCGGACGAGTACGTTCGCTCATCTCTACTGGAGACCCAAGCTGAACTTTTGCACCAAGGCCCATCAGTCTATAGCTACGCCCCTGAGGGGGAAGAAACCCCGACCAGTGCCAAAGAGTGAATCAACCATTGGATAGTTTGGTCCTAGTTTAGGTGCATGGAGATGAAAAAAAATAATTTTGCGGTATGGAGCTGCTGATAATAAAAGCATCAGTATGTATAGGTTGGTCTTCAGTTCCACCATCTATAGATAGGATTGATAGATGGGGAGTGTACAGCTGACAGACTTCCTTTAAATGGGAGCTGCAGTACCAGCCTAAGCACAAGAGTGGCGCTGGTTGCGTAGAGTGGAAGGTGTAGACCATATCTTTATCTATAGATAAATGACATTGCATGTTGACTGTTATTCCCTTAACTCATCTTCACAATATTCAGTTTTTTTATTATGATAACCATTTTAACAAATTGTGTTTTTATGGCCATGAGTGATCCTCCACCTTGGGCCAAAAATGTGGAGTAAGTAACATTTATCTACTTTATGTCTGATATTGATACTCTTATATATTATATACTGTGTCTATACCCTGCTACTCAACGCCAGCCACTTGATGGAGAATAAAGTGCCTCCTGCCCCAGCCTAATGGTGCCTTAGGTAGCCGTCTACTCTTTTTACCCATCAGCCCATCTCTGGGTCATGCCAGTGATCACACATCAATATATCCAACGCTGACATGCTATATATTGTATAATCTAGTCATTTGCATGAAGTAAAAGTGTTCTGCCTACTATGCTTACATTCAGTTGGCTTTAGGGTACATTTTCATGTAGTGGATTTGCTTCAGAAATGTATAGCATTTCTGCATTAAGAACTGCATCAAATTCCGTACCAATGGTGCAAATTTTAACAAGGTTTTTGATGCAGTACTACTGCAGATTTACCACTGAGACTCATAGCTAACGTTTAATCATGTACTTAGGCTACCATTAACCCTTTGCAATCCAATTTTAGATTCAGGGTTTCCTAGGGGTTTTTCTCTTTCTGCCATTATACAATGGTGCCATCTGCTGGCTAGAGTCAGTACTGCGGTATGGGACATGCTGGAGAGGCCCCCGACAACAGAGCGGCCAGTAATCTACAGTAAGAATACCCTGCCGGACGTCTTTTGACATCGGAAGCTCAGAATGTCTTCAGACGTCAGACAGTGGGTTGGAAAGGGTTAAAGGGACTGGAAGGGCAGAGGGGTACATTACCTGCACTTGTTCTTCTCTCCCGCTTCTCCTATCCGCTGTTTTCAGTCATCCAAGATGGCTGCAGCAATTTTCCATCTACCTAATGCACACTGTCCACTGCTCTCTGATTGGCCAGTGCTGATCACATGAGCAGTTCTGGCCAATCAGAACGCAGGGTTACTTTTTACTATTAAAATGATGCCCTGTTTCACGGATCCATAGCGTGGTCATGTATTAACTTTTAATGCACCTGTACATCACTGGGGGATAACTCCCTGAACAACATTGGTGCATACACAGTTCACCTCCAGTAATGTAGAAGGTTGACGTCCATATACACACCGAGCCACAAAGGCTTGTGGATAGTGTAAGTGACATTAGTGCAGGTTTGATCATTTTGACAGCGAAGGCACGTGACCACACTGTGGATCCGCAGAACAGGACATATTTTTAATAGTAAGGATATTACAAAGATATTAATGGTAGCATAAATAGATGAATAAACCTTGGTTACGGGTTTCGGTCAACCCTTTTAAGTTTTAAGACATGTACAATCTAGGTTGTTGCACGGAGCATATTACCTGTCACTTCTGAAGGAGCTACCACTGGCCATGATGGCTTATGCACCCGGGTACCTTAGATCCCACTCTTGGTGCCTGTATATGTTGGTCATCTTACAACAGTGTTGCTTGGACACTGTATGCTGCTGGTAATTATGTATTGTATAGTTATTTGTTCGTTGTTTTATTTGCCCACTATATAATATACCATAATAAAAAATATACTGCATAGGGCCCTGTCCGACCTAAAGACGCCCAAACAACTTCAATAGTAGTCGGCTGAATACTCATTCGGACAATAGCTCATTTCCGTGACTCTCCCATAAACATGCATGCTTGGTTCGGCAGAGTCACTACCAAACACCTTTGGAGCATAGTATCTCTTCTTAGAAAAAAAGGATTGAAATTCAACATGCTTGACCCTTTTTTTTTTTTACATCAATTGTCAATGGAGAGTCAAGAGGCCCCCGTACACATACAAGATAGTCCACTAGGTCTTCTGAAATTGGTGGGTTTGCCCAATATTGATATAATATATATGGCACCCTTAAAGTGACCCTCTACTTTCAGGACACAGTTCTGTCTGTGGAATGGAGGGAGAAGAGTATATTACCTGTTGTTGTTGTTGTTCTCTACTGCCCCTCTGATATGCTAGGTCCGGGCTCCATTTTTGGTTGTCCAAGATGGCTGCAGCAATTTTTTAACTACTTAATGCACACTGTGATTGGCCAGTGCTGATCTCATGAATATCTCTGTCCAATCAGAGAGCTAGTATAGTGCATCTGTAGTCTATCACTACCAATTCACTGTTGGCATTAGGCAATGTGAAAATTAAGTCAGCCATCTTGGATAGCTGAAAACAGGACCTGGAACTGATATATTGGAGAGGCGCCAGGAAAGAACAATAGAAAGTAGAGATGAGCGAGTATACTCGCTAAGGCACATTACTCGAGCGAGTAGTGCCTTAGCCGAGTATCTCCCCGCTCGTCTCTAAAGATTCGGGGGCCGGCGGGGGGCGGGGAGCGGCGGGAGAGAGCGGGGAGGACGGAGGTGAGATCTCTCCCCCCTGCTCCCCGCCGCAACTCACCTGTCACCCACGCCGGCCCCCAAATCTTTAGAGACGAGCGGGGAGATACTCGGCTAAGGCACTACTCACTCGGGTAATGTGCCTTAGCGAGTATACTCGCTCATCTCTAATAGAAAGCAATATACTCCCCTCTCCCTCTGGTCCGGGGACAGAATTTTTATCTCGAAACCGGAGGCTTGCTTTAAGGTTAACCCTAACTTCATTACTCTTCAGTGACAGAAAGTCATTGCATTGCATGCATGTGGGGGTCTTGTTAACCCCTGACAGCTATTCATAGAATATGTCTAATTAGGATAGAATTTACTGGAAACTCCATGTAAGTTTTTTTCATCCGACTTTCTAGGTACACCTTCACAGGCATTTACACTTTTGAGTCTCTGATAAAGATTTTTGCCCGAGGTTTTTGCATCGACAGTTTTACATTCCTCAGGGACCCATGGAACTGGCTGGATTTCTGTGTCATTGTAATGGCGTAAGTGGAAGGTAGACACTGTTGTGCTCACTAACTTGCTCACCCCCATTATTCCATTCATTGTCTTGCTAATCTTTTTCACTAACCCATTAGCCTCTGTTGATATTTTATACTCATATGGTTGTTTTTGCATCCATGATGCTGTATCGTATTAGATATTTTTCGGTTTCTTTGGTATAATAATAATTAATAGAGTGTGATTAATGTGAACGTTCGACAAGTGTGATGTACAGCAATAGATCTGACCATGGAAATATCCCTTTTATCTCTAACACTCAGTATAAACTGACCCATGTCATGCCAATGTCTATAGTGTGTCCGGTAGCCCACAGATGGAGAATATTTTAATCCTATGCTAAAATTATAAAACTTTAGTTTGTATTTGTCAGCCCCATTGACCTCAATGTGATGAAACTCTACAATCTGTACTTATTGATGATGAATAGTTGCTCATTCATCCATGACAACCGCAATCTATTACCCAGATTGTCTACATATCAAGGTTAGTTTACCGAGATCCAAAATCTGGTGGGTTCAAATTTATCTTTGGGATAAAAACATGCTAAAACCGTTATCCTGACTTACCTTATAGCATGCATGTGCAGGCGTAATTATCCATTAGAATCCCACGAATTTGGTATCATAGAGTCTGGCTCTCGCTAAACCCAACCCCACTACCCTTTACCACTAGATTTGGCCGAATTGAAACTGTAGAACCTTATTTCAGATCGAACCTTCCTAAAAGTTTTGTTCAGTGAGAGCCCGAACCTTGGGTTGTTCTAATCAGTCAGATCCACAAAAAAAGAGAAGAGATGAAAAAATAAGCGAAAAAAAGAAAAAAAAGAAGGAAAAGATAAGCTGGAAACAGCTGAAGGAAAAAGAAGAAGGAAGAGTATGAAGAAAAAAGAAGTGAAGATAAATGAAAAAGAGAAATAAGTAAAAGGAGAAAAAGAAGGAAAGGGAGGAGGATAAAAAGGGAAAATGAGAAAGAAACAATATTCTATTTACTTGTTTTCATTTTCCTCCCATTTCCTTTTTGCTTCTTTTATTCAGAATTCTCCTCCTCCTCCTTCCTTCCTTCTTCTTCCCTGTTTTCTTCTTACTTCTTCTTCCCTGCTTTCTTCTTTTTCTTCCTTCTTCCCTGCTTTCTTCTTTTTCTTCCTTCTTCCCTGTTTTCTTCTTTTTCTTCCTTTTTCTTCTTCACTGTTTTCTTCTTTTTCTTCCTTCTTCTTCTTCCCTGTTTTCTTCTTTTTCTTCCTTCTTCTTTTTCTTCCTTCTTCTTCTTCCTTCTTCTTCCCTGTTTTCTTCTTTTTCTTCCTTCTTCTTCTTCCCTGTTTTCTTCTTTTTCTTCCTTCTTCTTCTTCCCTGTTTTCTTCTTTTTCTTCCTTCTTCTTCTTCCCTGTTTTCTTATTTTTCTTGCTTCTTCTTCTTCCCTGTTTTCTTCTTTTTCTTCCTTCTTCTTCTTCTTCCCTGTATTCTTCTTTTTCTTCCTTCTTCTTCTTCCCTGTATTCTTCTTTTTCTTCCTTCTTCTTCTTCCCTGTATTCTTCTTTTTCTTCCTTCTTCTTCTTCCCTGTTTTCTCCTTTTTCTTCCTTCTTCTTCTTCCCTGTTTTCTCCTTTTTCTTCCTTCTTCTTCTTCCCTGTTTTCTTATTTTTCTTCCTTCTTCTTCTTCTTCCCTGTTTTCTTATTTTTCTTCCTTCTTCTTCTTCCCTGTTTTCTTATTTTTCTTCCTTCTTCTTCTTCCCTGTTTTCTTCTTTTTCTTCCTTCTTCTTCTTCCCTGTTTTCTTCTTTTTCTTCCTACTTCTCCTTCCCCGTTTTCTTCTTTTTCTTCCTCCTTTTTCCCTGTTTTCTTATTTTTCTTCCTTCTTCTTCTTCCCCGGTTTCTTCTTTTTCTTCCTTCTTCTTCTTCTTTTTCCGTTTTCTTCTTTTTCTTCTTCTTCCCTGTTTTCTTCTTTTCTTCCTTCTTCTTCTTCCCTGTTTTCTTCTTTTCTTCCTTCTTCTTCTTCCCTGTTTTCTTCTTTTTCTTCCTTCTTCTTCTTCCCTGTTTTCTTCTTTTTCTTCCTTCCTCTTCTTCCCTGTTTTCTTCTTTTTCTTCCTTCCTCTTCTTCCCTGTTTTCTTCTTTTTCTTCATTAACTGACTTAAAAACAGCTTAAAAGTCCTTAAATATTCTCCTAGGTAACTCAAGAGTATTTTACAGGGCTTTTGTGGTCCTTGGACAGTTTATGGGGTACTGGTGAAGTTCTGGTTCTTTTCTAACTATTTTGAACCAAACTGAACATTTCCCATCCCCCAAAATGCATATCCCTCAATAAGCATTTAGGACTCCTGCACACAACCATCTTTTTGATCTGTGTACAGAGCTGTCCTAAAGTTCCCATAGACTTTATGGACTTCAGTATGCTTCTAGGTTTACATAGGGTTTTTTTCACTTCAGAATTGCACATAAAATAATTATGTCATGCTCTATCGAATGCCATATTATGGGACAGTAAGAATAAACCCATACAATTCCCATACAGAGCACCAGGTGGCGACACATGGACTGCTTATACTTCCATAGTACATAACCATAGGGACTCCGCATGGTGCCATACAGCGTCCTAGATGCAGCTGTCCTTACCTTGGCTGCTTTGTTTCTTCGCTAATCCGCATGAGCTGATGAGTGCGCGGTTTGTGACTGCTTGGATTTGGTTTCCAGTTTATCAATCGAACATCTTAGGATGTTCCCATGTCTTCTTATCTTTCTAGTTATACTACAGAGTTTGTAGATCTGGGGAATGTGTCTGCTCTCAGGACATTCCGTGTCCTTCGTGCACTTAAAACAATCACTGTAATTCCAGGTTTGTATTATTTCACCTTTATCAGTATGTTTTCTTTACCTTTGCAAGAAATCTTCTTGATGATTCCAATTGTGACCACTTAATGGCACTTAGGCCTCATGGACTGGATATAGCCAGCAATCTGTATGGTGTCATACAGAATCCCCAGGGGTATACAAAGAACTCATTGGACCCTTTAGTAAAATTCAAAATGATATGTTCTATTAGACAATATTTATAACACGGTAGGCTTAGATACAGTTAGTCAGCTCTAGCATACCTCTATATAATGCAGTCACCAATTGATAGTCAGATAGTCACTCTACACAGTGATAGTGATTACAGTGCAATTACCTCAATACATCACAGGTGACATCTCTTCTGACTGGTGATGTCTGATTTCCCTTTTCTTCTCTATTTGGTCCAGATCGCCTTGTTGAGTTCTTCCAGCCACATTTCATTTCTGCACACTCTCCTCATTCTGACACTATCTACAATGACCCTTTTAGTAACTCTATAGTACTAATGCCCCTCTGTGACCCTACAAGTAACAGTGCTCCATCTGCAGCCCCACTTAGTAATAGTCACATTTGTGGCCCCATTTAGTAGTAGCAATCCTCCGTGACCCTACTTGGTAATAGCCCCCCGCTGTGGCCCCTCTTAGTAATAGTTGGCCTCTGTGGCCCCATTCAGTAATAGTCTCCCTTTGTGATCTCACTTGGTACTAGCCCCCCTTTGTTGCTTCACTTAGTAATAGCGTCGTACTTTGTTGCCTCACTTAGTAACAGTGTCCCCATTCCAACTGCCGAACCTCTAGCTATCAGTAAGAATCTTCATACTGACACAGTCATACTGCTGAGCCTGACGCTAGCTGGGGTGCTCTGTGCATTATCTGACCCCTTCTCCAGTCTCCTACGGACTGTACTCTGACAGCAGGGGGTTGAAGAGTCAGATGATGCCCAGAACACTCCAACTTGTATGACGGTTTATGAAGAAGATTCTTTACTGATGGCTGGAGGTTTGGAATCGGGGATAGACTTTCAGTCAATGGGTTGTGGGCTGGGGACATTTTGCCCCGGGCCTCCCTCCCCTGCAGACCCCATAGAAGTCATGTGGTCGACCTCTATTGCCAACACACCACTGAGAATCCTTATGGTTCTGTATTGTGGAGCCATGTGTGCAGCCATGTGGCATGCACCATATTACCTACTACAAGAATACATGTAGGGGAGGATGTTTCCATAGTGCGTCATGCCGTGATTCTTCTTCTTCCCGACTTGGAATGGTGATACAGTATGGCCCCATAGATTTCTCTCGGCTCTGTATTACAGATATATACAACAAATACCGGCACTACGTTTGCGTCCATGAGGCACTATATATATAGGCTTTCTATAGACATTCAAACAAGTTGTTTTCCACCAATTGAAACTTTTATATATTGTGACATCTACTGTCTTTAAATAGTTAACACCAAGCTGTTAGTGTCAGTTTCACAAATTCGCACCTCCTTGCTGGTTGTCTCCAGTATCATTTACAGAAATTGTCCATATTTGTTTCATTACTTCTCTGACCCTCTATAACCTTCGGTGCTTATTCATAGTCCTTAATTAGACTTTGACCGTATCCATACTTTAGTTAGTAAGGTTTCGGGAATCTCTTTCTTTCCTGTTGCTTATATCGCGCCAGCATACGGTATACCGCAACGTTATACAGACATAGTCATCATTCATGCACTATAATAATATAGTCCCCGGTTACATAAGCTTGATCTGTGATAGAATGTAACATGGAGAAGCAGACATGGCTGCATAATACAACCATCTAGAAATAGCAGTGGGTTACCAGAGGTGGAACTTGTAGCTGCTGGGCCCCAATCTCTTTATCAGGGCCCCCTGCTATATAACTTAATTTATAGTACTAATCAATTTATAGAGGAAGTCCCAATGGGCCCCCTGAGGATCCATCCAGGACCTGGTTATAACTGCACCTATTATAGTTATGTCTCTGGGTGTTAATACCAAATTGGTAGTGAACATGTACGCGGGTCACTGGTCATTCACAGCTGTCACAACACAAAATGAAGAGCGTCTCGATCAGCTCATCTACGTGAATCGGCGGATTACGACCAGAGGATCGTGTAAGGAGCAGAATATTACCTTCAATGCATTGGACACGATGATCCATGGATTGAGCTGATCAAGATGCTCTTCATTATATACTGTGCATAGCTGTCCTGAATGTGGCTTGTCTTCCATTGCCAATGTTGAAAGTGTCAACCACTTCCGCACTGTGTTACCACCCACTCCGTAAATGTTGAACAAGCATCAATGAATGTCAATGGGTGTAATTTTGGAATTCAGTTACACGCCTTTGCTTTATATGCACTTTCATGTTAGACACCATTTGGTCAAACTGTCCCTCTACTGCCATTAGTCAAATGGCAACAAAACTTACCAGATATTGGCGGGACGGTTCAAACTCTATTGCCATACCTTCAACATCCGCTTCTGATGTCATGTGACAACATAATAAAAAAGGAGGCATTCGTTTCAGAGCGACCCTCGCATATTGTAGGGAGACGTTGATTTACGTATAAGTCGGCCAATCGGTCTTGTCCATGTGCCAAAAATAAACATGCCCCCTATAGGATGGGTTGGATACGATGCTATTAAATAGTATAACATTAGTAAGGGTTCACCTCCAGTAATATCTGCTCTAACACATATATATTCCTATCACTTCTGTAACCACTCACATCAGTCCCTATTAACAATAGTGCTCACAATCTAATTTCCCCAGCCCGAACACATGCACCCACTGGAGACAGCTAATTAGGAATGCAATTGACTCATGACTGTGTCCTTTGGCGTGTGGGAGGAAACTGGAGTAGCTGGAGGAAACCTAAGTGTACATGAAGAGAACATAGAAACTCAATGCAAATATGGCCTACGGATGGATAAAAATGCAAGAGCACACGTAAAATAGAGGGGTCAATGGAGAAAGGCCAATTCCAGGTAGGGTAGCCACTCGGCCAGTAATTAAGTCCAAGGCCAGAGTATTTATTGTTTACTAGTCATATTAGTGATCGGTAAAAATAATTGTTAGCTGCAATCACCTCCGGCTGGGCAGCAACCCAACACCATTATGTACCTATTTAACTCACTCTGTTGATCCGTCCAACTGCTGGTGCTATGATCATAGGCTGTGACCCCTAACCTCTCCTTCCTACGTAGCACAGATGCCGGGGAAAGAGGTCAGGAATCACAGTCTTTGATTACAGCAGCAGTGGTGGCCAGGCCGGACCTATGGAGTGAGTTAACCCCTTCATGACATAGCCTATTTTGGGCTTAAGGACGCAACAATTTTTGGCGGATTTTCTTCTCCGTTTATCAAAAGCCATAACTTTTTTAATTTTTCCGTCGACGCGGCCGTATGAGGGCTTGTTTTTTGCGTGGCGAACTGTAGTTTTTATCGATGCCAATTTTGGGTACATAGACTATATTGTAATTTTTTTTTTTTTTTTTTTAATGATAGCAGAGAGAGAAAATGCATCAATTCTGCCATAGATTTTTTTTTTTTTTTTTACACCGTTAATCATGCAGCATAAATGAGACTTTCCATTTTTTCTGCAGACCGGTACGGTTACAATGATACCAAAATTCTAACTTTTTTTTTAGGTTTTCCCACTTTTCTGCAATAAAACCCCTTTTTTTTGGAAATCTTTTTTCTATTCTAAATTGCTGCATTCAAAGTCCCGTAAGTTTTTTATTTTTTGATGTACAGAGCTTTATGAGGGCTTATTTTTTGCAAGACGAGCTGTAGATTTTATTGGTACCATTTTGGCGTACATACGGCTTTTTTGATCACTTTTATTGCATTTTTAGTGAGGCAAAATGCTAAAAATGAGCATTTTGCCTCAGTTTTTTAGCTTTTTTTTTAGCGTTTTTTTCCGTGCACAGTCAAAAGCATGTGCAACTTATTGTACGCATTGTTACGGACGCGACAATACCAAATATGTGGGGTTTTTGTTTTTTTTTACCTTTTTTTATGCTAATCTGAGAAAAAGCATAAAAAAATGGGTTTTTTTACTCTTTTTTTTTACATTTTTTTAATTCATTTTTTAAATCTTTCTTTTTTTTACACTGTTTGTGTCCCTCTGAGGGACTTTAACCACTGCCCTGATGATCGCTGTCATAAGGCATGGCAGAGCTACTGCTCTCCCATGCCTTATCGCTCATACAGCGATCTCAGGCATAGGCAATACAGGACGCCAGTGTCTGGCGTCCTGTTGCCATGGTGACAGGCCGGGCTCTCGCGATGTCATCGCGAGTTCCGGCCGGAGACACAGAGGGAGCCGCGCTCCCTTTGTGAACTCTTTCCCTGCCGCAATCTACTTAGATCGCGGCAGGGAAGGGGTTAACAGTGGCGGGCGCATCTCTAATGTCCCCCCGCTGTTGCAGCGAGACGCCGGCTGTGACTGACAGCCGGCTCCCACTGCGGGATAGCGCTGGATCATATGTGATCCCGCGCTATCTCCAGGACGTAAGTTTACGCCCTGTTGCGGGAATGGGTTAAACACATGATTGTGTGGGTTTACTGCCCGGCCTGCAGGTTCAGGGTGTGGAGGGCACAAAGAAGGGGCCATTAAGTGGTACACTATTACTACTGGGGCCACTAAGGGGGTCACTACTATTATTGAGGCCACTAACGGGGTCACTATAACTACTGGGGCAACTAAGAGGAGACACTATAACTACTGGGGCCACTAAAGGGGAAGCTATTACTACTGGGGCCAATAAGGGGGTCACTTTTACTACCAAAGCCACTGGATTTTTACTATTCAGGGCACTATTACTATTTGGGCTACTGAAGGGAGCACAATTACTGATTGAGGCCACTAGAAAAACATATGTTGTTATAAGCTATGCCCCCAAGCACAACCCTAAACCATGTCCCCCTTTACCTTGGCCAGTATTTTTTTGTGACAAACGTGGCAACCCTAATTCCAGGTAGTGGCATCCTGTACTGTAATATGGTCCACATGCAATGAAAACTGTGCTGATGTCATGAAAATAGGATAGGAGCACCTGGACATTCTCTCATAGCTGGTTCAGAGTATCCTGGTGTCAGGCAACTCTTGAAAGGTCCCTCATTTTTATTGTTGTTGTGGGATCCTATATGTTCACTGCTGCCAGGACCCAGGTGCTGCATATAGGATCATGGGGTGCATCAAAAGAGGTCTAGAGGGACATGACTAGAACATTGTTCTTCCTCTTTACAAGTCACTGGTCAGACCACACATGGGATATTGTGGACAGTTTTGGGCACCGGTACTCAAGAAGGACATATCAGAGCGTGAGCGGGTACAAAAGCGGGCAACTAAAGTAATAAATGGAATGGGCGGACTACAATACCCAGAGAGGTTATCAAAATTGGAATTATTTTGTTTAGAAAAAAGACAACTGAGGGGCGACCTAATAACTATGTATAAGTATATCAGGGGACAATACAGAGATATCTCCCATCATCTATTATACCCAGGACTGTAACAAGGGGGCGCTCTAATAACTATGTATTGTCAGGTCCGGCAGCTCTGGGGGTCTCCGTGCCCGCACTACTGATCCTAGTACCCGGGCTGCGGGGATGAAGCGCAGGGGGGCCCCAGTCTTTTTGACCTCTCCTGGCCACCGTGACCTGGTACGCCGGTTCCGGGCGAGCGCTCCCGTGCGCAGGGGGCGTGCGCCTAGTTAGTCGGGCTGCTGGAGATGCGGCGGGTGCCATCCTGCACCATGTTCCTGTTGCCGTGACTCCTGGGTGCTCCTGCCTGTCTTTAGCAGGAACCAGGGGCTGTTTCTTCCGGTGTCCAGGTTTTGGCTCCTGCTGCTGTTAGGCTCCCCGCCCCAATCAACTGCTGGGGCGGGAGTTCTGACAGCATCTAAACTTCTCAGTTCCTGTCAGTAGTTGCCAGTGTATGTTTTGTCTCCAGCTACACCTGCGTTCCTTTGTATTAATCTCCTGCTTTGACTTACCTGCTCTGGACCTGACTTTGCCTTCGCCTGACCCCTAGTACTGCGTTCTCTCCCGTTGCCGACCCGGATTGCCTGACCTGCCTTTGTGTTTGTTTGTTTCTTGTATTTGTCTGTGTGTCTGGCTCCTGCCCCTGCATCCCTAGTGAGTCTAGGGACTGCCACCCAGTTGTCGCCCTAGGGCCTAGCCTACGGGGGCAAGTAGGTAGGGACAAGGGTTGCGGGAAGTTTTTAGGGACTTTCAGTTACCCGGACCTCAGTTCCCTGACATGTATAGATATATCGGGGAACAATACGGAGATCTCTTTCATTATCTATTTATACCCAGGACTGTGACTGTAACAAGGGGGCGCCTTCTGTGTGCCTAGAGGAAAGAAGGTTTCTACACCGATCTAGAAGGGGGTTCTTTACTGTAAGAGCAGTGAGACTATGGTGCTCTCTGCCTGAGGACGTGGTAATGACAAATTTGATAAGAGTAGGCCTAGATGTCTTTCTTGAGCAATACAATATTATATGTTATAATTTAATAACTTCAAAACGGTTATTGATCCGGGGATTATTCCGATTGCCAGATTCGAGTCAGGAAAGAATTTTTTCCCCTAAATGGGGAAAATTGGCTTCGCCTCATTGAGCTTTTTTTTTGTCTTCGTCTGATCAACATGGGGGGGGGGGGGGGTAATAGGCTGAACTGGATTGACATATGTCTTTTTTCAGCCTTACATACAACTATACCAGCAGTACTAACCACTAAGTCACCATCCATACAGGTAGGACATACAGATGTACCTCATGGTCAGATTTGATATAAATTATATTCATACATGATTGGTCTACGTCAGGGGTCCTCAACTCCAGTCCTCAGGGACCACCAACAGGTCATGTTTTCAGGATATCCTATGGTAAGAACACCTGTGGCAATGTCTAAGGCACCGACAATAATTACATCACCTGTGCAATACTGAGGAGATCCTGAAAACATGACCTGTTGGTGGTCCCTGAGGACTGGAGTTGGGGAACACTGGTCTACATGATCAGAAGTGTCATACTTTCGCGATCAGACACAAGATTTCATAAAGATAACATGTAGCCCTCTTCACCTGTTCCAGGCTTGAAAACCATTGTTGGAGCCCTTATTCAATCTGTGAAGAAGCTGGCAGATGTGATGATCCTCACCGTCTTCTGTTTGGCCGTCTTTGCACTAATTGGTCTTCAGCTGTTTATGGGAAACCTGAAACAGAAGTGTGTCTACTGGCCACCCCCCGAGGAAGCCTACGAATATTACAGAAACGTCACCATAACATCTATGGGTTTTGATGACAACTCAACCTTATACAATAATACCGATCTGTTCGCCAACATATCCATAGACTGGTCAGAATACCTGAATGATGAGTGTAAGTCAACTGATAAACTTGGTGCACATCTACAAAAAGTTACTTAAAGTGCATGTTAACGTTTGAAGGCTCTAATATTTCCATGTGCATTAGGGTGAAGCCACACGAACGTATATCGGCTCAGTTTTTACGCCGAGCCGATATACGTTGTCCTCGTGTGCAGGGGGGGGGGGATGTAATAGACAGGAGCAGGAACTGAGCTCCCGACCCCCTCTCCGCCTCCTTTCCGCCCCTCTGCACTATTTGTAATGGGAAGAGGCGGGGTGGGGGCAGGGCTAAGTGCCGCGAATTAGCCCCGCCCCGCCTCTCCCCATTGCAAATAGTGCAGAGGGGCGGAGAGGAGGCAGAGAGGGGGCGGGAGCTCAGTTCCTGCACTTGGCTCTTCCATCCTCCCCCCCCTGCACACGAGGACAATGTATATCGGCTCGGCGTGAAAACCGAGCCGATATACGTTCATGTGACTTCACCCTTACAGTGTGTGCACAGGGATTCCGTCGGCAGAATAATGAGTGCAGCTCTGGAGTATAAGGGCCCTTTTGCACTGAACGATTAGTGTTCAAAAGAATCGATGGATTGTGCAAATCTGAATCAGAATTGTACAGTGTAAATACGGTCAATGTTTGAATGACGAACGAGAATCCGTTCACTTCTAGTTCATCTTTAATTTATAGCTGTTTTTGGCTTTTTTCACTGCTCTCAGTCCATGGGAAGTGACATCAGCTGACTAGATTGGCCAATAACAACACTTTAGGCAAAACAGCACTACAGCAGAATGGCGATTGCCTGCTACAGCTGGGTGATACAATAGACATAGGCTGACTACAATTGATACAATAGACATAGGGTGCAAAATCATGGTGCACAAATAAAATGAAATTTAAAAGAGAAGTATTTTGCAATTCTTTAACCCTCTCCAATCCACTGTCTGGTGTCTAAAGACATTCTGATTGAAAGCTGTGCAGCTCCGATGTCAGAAGACATCCGGCAGGGTATTCTTACTGTAGATTACTGGCCGCTCTGCTGTCGGGGGCCTCTCTAGCATGTCGCATACCGCAGTACTGGCTCTAGCCAGCAGATGGCACCATTGTATAATGGCAGAAAGAAAAAGTCCCCTAGCAAATCCTTAATCCAAAATTGAATTGCAAAGGGTTAAAGAATATTAGGTTCTTTTTTCTTTACCCTAGAAAGGCCCTTTAAGAGTAGTAGTAGTTGCTGTGTACAAAGTGTCAAGTGGTGGTCAAACAAAGTGCGTATGGGCTGTAAAGATTAGTATTACTTTATGAGCTAGTTTGGGTTTCTCAACTACTTTTTTCCTTCCTTCTCTGTCAATGTAGCTAACTTCTACTTCTTGGATGGAGCGCTGGATCCTCTTCTGTGTGGGAACAGCAGTGACAGCGGGTAAGCGGCATTTGACTTCTATATGAGAACAACAATAAATACAGTCAAAGCGGTTTTAGTAGACGACATTAACACTGCTACTTTCTTCTAGAAACAGCGCCACTCCTACTTATGACCTCAGTCTGGTATTGCAGCCTGGACCCCTTCAAGTCAATGGGACTGAGCTGCAATACCAGACCTAACCAATGAACAAAAGTGGCGCTGTTTGTGGAAGAAGGCAGCAGTGTTTTTTTTTAACCTTCTACAACCCCATAGAGCTGCTATACTTTTGCTAGATAGGTGTGTTTACTGTTTTATCTCAATTTGCTTCTTATTATGTTGTCATCTATTTGACATTATTTGTGCTGTGTTCACAATACTTCAGTTTTTCACAGCTCCATGACTAGTTTTTAACAGCTTCATAAAAAAAGTCCAATGGATCCTAACTGATTTCATTGACTTTAACCGCTTACATCTACGCCATGGGAGGGCTCACATGAAATGCCGTACATCAATGCCATGTAGATGGGATGGGCCCAAGAATGGTAAAGACTGGAGAGAACTCTGATTTCTGCCGATAATCTCTTACATGCCATAATCAATGTTGCTCGCGGCATGTAAGCGGTTGACATCACTGGCCCTCCACCATCCTATCACAGAGACCCAATAGGTTGCAAGACAACCAAACACCTGACAATGGCAGAAGTACTGCAGTGTATTATCAGAGTGATCATGGGATCGCAAGTATCGCAAAACGTAAAAAAGTGCAAATAAGAAAAAACTTCAAATGATGTAACAGCACTGTGTAATAGGCATGTGCTATATAAGTAAAAGCGATTACAGTTAGAACATACAGATTTGAACCTAGGATGGCAACACTGCTGGCCACAGGACCACCTCTTTCTTCTTGTGTGGGTTTGGCCGGGCCAACTATTTGAGATTTGGATTCACCACAAACTGAATTTTCAGCAAAGTTCTACTGAAATAGGGTTCAAGTGGTTCGGTTCCCTCAACACTACTCCTGATCCTCTGGTTAGGAAACACAGCCATAGCGGATTCTGAAGGTGACCATACTGTGATTTGTAAAAATGTACCACATGGGGACCTAGACTATTAAAGACCTCTGTGTCAGCGTACATTCTCCATGCACACAGCAACACCAAGTGGATGAATCCTTAATAGCTTTACATCACTTTTTTGTGTTGGCTTTAACTGGAAAAAGTTTTAGTAAGTGTTCCTACGCACAACAGGGCTAGAATAATTTATATCCTTGCCATTTGTGGATTGCATGGTGTATACAGTATACAGCTGTTTTTGTGGTTGGGGAGATCTGTTTGTCTTTTTGGAATTTGACCTTGGATGATAAGAGTACCTTTTACCAACAGGAGATGCCCAGAAAGCTTTACATGTATGAAGACTGGAAGAAATCCCAACTATGGCTACACCAGCTACGACTCATTTAACTGGGCCTTTTTGGCACTCTTCAGGCTGATGACTCAGGACTATTGGGAGAACCTGTTTCAGCTGGTATAACACTCATGATGCTGCTAACCCTAATTATTATCCCGGGTGATCCCAACTTTAGCACTGCAAATGCCCTTTATGTCATTGTCCAAACTCACCCTACTTGACAACTGCAGGCAAGGCTGAGACAAGGTGATTAGGTGCCCTAAATATATATTAGGCAAATTGCGCCCCTTTCTTTCAATCCCAAGAATCAATAACAAACAACCTTACTCTCTCAATAAAAGAGACTTAATCTTAAAACAACCAGATACAAGCAGTATAAATATTAAATCTGGTGATGCCCTTTTACGTTTCTCCTCTATTCGGCCCAGACCACACTAGCGATTTCTTCTGAAGACTGCAGAGTTTGCTGCCGTGAGAACTTTGGCCAGGGATATAGCTCTAGTGAGTGCAGAAGTAGCAGTCGCGCCCAAGCCCTGGAGTTTCATGGCACCCAAAGGCCTCCTTTTCCACAAGAGAAGACTCCAGTATTATAAATGACACCTGATAGCCCCCAAAATTTAATACAGAGCCCCCAGATCAGCCCACATAATAAATACAGATCCCTTATTTGAACCCACAATTAAAACAGACCCCAGATTCTATCCCGTAATTAAAACAGATGTGAACGGCGTCAAAACCCAGTGCAGGGCTGGTGCCCAGAGCACAAGAGAACCGTCCGGGAGTGAGGAAGGGGGAGCAATACAAAAAATGCTCAACACTCCTAGGGATTGATGGAGGCATTCAGTGAAATGTAAGTGTTGCTAAAGAAAAAGTTTTTAACAATAAAATTGCAACCCTATCTGATCTGTGACATGATGGCAACCCTAGGCGGTCGTCTACCCTTTTTCCAGTCTTGTCTCCAGGTTGTATAGAAGCAGAAAAACCCACATAGCTATAGGTTGACATTAGAGGTCTCCAACTTGTGGCCCACCAGATGTTGCACACCAGCATGCCATTACAGGCTTCGGCTGACGTGGCGTGCTGACAGTTCTAATTGTGCAAAAAATGGGTTGGGGGCACAGGATGAAGACCATCGGTGTAGACAGGGGCGTAACTATAGGGGATGCGGTTGCACCCGGACCCTGGAGCCTTAAGGGGCCCATAAGGCCTCTCTTCTCCATATAGGGAGCCCAGTACTATGAATAAAGCATTATAGTTGGGGGCCCTGTTACAGGTTTTGCATTGGGGCCCCAAATCTTCAAGTTATGCCTCTGGGTGTAGATAATGTTCTCCTTTATTATAACTGATGCTGTTAAGTCACATTTTTAATTTCTTGTGTTTTGTTCTTAGACCCTCAGAGCTGCAGGTAAAACCTACATGATTTTCTTCGTGTTGGTGATATTCCTGGGCTCCTTCTATCTCATCAACCTTATCCTTGCTGTGGTGGCCATGGCTTATGCCGAGCAGAATGAAGCCACCATGCAAGAAGCCTTAGAAAAGGAGAAAGAATTCCAGGACATGCTGGAACAGCTCAAGAAACATCAAGAAGAGCAGGGGCAAAGGGTCAGTATGTAACAGTTGTGATTTGTACAGATGGAGCAAACTCTAACCTGACTGATATCTTTCTGCAGCAAATTATCTTAATACATTGAAAAGCTATTGCTGCTTTAACATGCCAAATGCCATTGGAAAGCAATTGAAAGGACAAATAAACTAGAAAGTTTACTTTATTGCATTGTGTCAAGTTAAACTTTGCTACATCTGTTTTCGCTTAACATCAAGGGGAATTCTGCATTTTGGAGTTTGAAAAATTTAGGTTATTTTATAGGTTGGAAAAAAGTAACTTCAACGTAGCATTATAGAATGCTACAAAAATAGTTGTGTCTTTAGGGCGTTTTTGCACTGCTTATTATGTGCGTCATTTCTGCCCATGTAATATGCAGTGAACAAAACCCATTGATTTCAATGGGTTTGTTTATATGAGCGTATTTTTTCATGTGATATTTGATCGTGTGACCTGTCCTATTTTGGTGTGAATCATGACCCACAATAGGTCGTTGAAGTGGATGGGCAGGCACAGATACATGGGCCGTTCTGCACACTTTTTTGCGCGCTATTAGAACCAATGGATTCCTATGAAAACGTTCCGATGAAAGAATTTTAGGCGCATTAAAAAATCGCACCTAAAATAATAGAACATGCGCGACTGAAATTCAGCAACTACAATTACCTGATGTGCGAAAAGATACGACATGACTAGAGTTGAGAGAGCATACTCGCTAAGGGCAATTACTCGAGCGAGCATTGTCCTTAGCGAGTACCTGCCCGCTCTGAAGAAAAGATTCGGGTTCCAGCGGGGGGTGGGGAGCGGCGGGGGGGAATGGAGGGGAGATATCTCTCTCTCCCTCTCTTCCCCCCCCCGCTCCCTCCTGCTGACTCCCGCAACTCACCGCTCCCCCGCGCCGGCAGCCTAATCTTTTCTTCCGAGCGGGCAGGTACTCGCTAAGGGCAATGCTCGCTCGAGTAATTGTCCTTAGCGAGTATGCTCGCTCATCTCTAGACATGACCTATCCTTGGTGCGCAATGCACAGGAAGTTCTATAGACTCCTATTGGAGCTGGATAACACGCACCACGCAGCTCCTGATCGTGTAAACAGACAATGTCACCGCTAATTAAGCTCAAGACTTAATAGCTGGAAATTGCCCGTTCAAACTGTTTTTCACGTAATTAGCCACAATTGTTTTGCACGGGTAACTTTCACACTAGTGTGAAAGAGGTCTAAAGGAAACCTCCTCAGTTCATGCGTTATAAAGAAAGAGCATGAAGTTCACGCTCCTTTCAAGCTTAGTTGTTATGCCTGCTTGATCATGCTTGGAACAACAAAGAATTGTGAATGCAGCTCTGAAGTATAATATTTGGTTGGCTTCTTGGGTTGTCCATCCACCTTTTGTTTGTTTCTTGTTCTGAAGAGCTAGCAAATGGAACAGAATATAGCCGCCCTATCCCAGGAACAATGACACCAGCAGCAGAAGATGAATGTGTTGACCTTGTAGGAGGCAGTGACTTATCTGTTAGCTGCATGTGATAGAAGTAATGTCATAATGTTAAAAAGGAGGTAGAGGAAAGGTGGAAAGCACAGACTGAAAGGAAAGGCAAAACGAAGAGCATCTGTCAGGCTACAGTAGTTTCCATATTGCTGCATTATACTGTATATAACAAGGAGACTTCTGCCAAGTAGTTTGATTGTCTATATTTTAGCATTTCCAAATATGTGAAATATATATAGTATGGAGGAAATGGCAAAGATAAATGACTCCTTTAAAAAAAACTGGTTGACATTACCACATTCTTAGACTGCCTGCACACGGCCGGGTTGGACCCCGCATGCAGGATCCCGCAGCGTAGTTTGCTCCAGTGCCCAGCTGTCGGTCCCAGCGTACCTGTCCGGCGTCTTCTTCCTGTGCTGTGGATGTGCCGGCCGGAGCACATGCACAGTACAGATGACGTAGCGCCACGACCATTCTGCAATGATGATAGCATAATGGCCGCAGGACGGGCGGCTTCCATTGACTTCAATGGAAGCCCTCCATGTGTAGCCTGCACAAAATCACAGCATTCTGCGATTTATTATTTTTTTCCCCGCGAGTGGAAAATCGCAATTGATTTTCGCTCATGGGCAGGAAATTGCGTATGGTCATATCATGCTGCAGAATCTGGAGGCGGACACCTTCCTTTAGAACCACAGCAATTCATCATGGCGTAGATCCCACTAGTTGATGAAATCGTTCTGTGGGAATATCGGCCCCTGTGGATAGGAAGCTTATTATAGTTGTTGCAGTTATGAGGGGGGAACTGACATGCTCTGACCAGGTGACAGGAAGGGTTCATCAATTCATGCTGCTTGTACCAAATTCTGACCTCCATCAGCACGGCGCAAGAGAAATCTGGATTCATCTGACCAGGAGATGTTTTTCAACGGTTCAGTGATATAATTTTTGCGCTGTTTTGCCCGCTGGAGTCTCGCCTTTTTTTGCTCTCTTAAATAGCAATGGGGCTGGAACTGGTCGTCTGCTGTTATAACCCATCCATGGGAACAGAAAGTCGTTTTTGTATGTCCGGACACATTAGTTGGAATACCAGAGTTGTTTTGGGCTGCAGTTTCCTTGACTCTCCAACGCCTCTTCATCGGAGCAATTTCTGACATCTTCTTCTAATCCCCTTCGAAGATTAGTTGTTTACATCCCCAGGATTGCCATTCATTGAATGTTTTCCTCGATCACGCCATTGTACGAGAAAACCTCACTAGGTTGGCAGTCTATGAAATCCTGACCCGGCTAGTCTATCACCAATGACCAGACCTTGTTGGAATTTGCTCAGATTGCTAGATTTTCACTGAAACTGATCCACGGAAAACTTGTCACATGATTTTATGCTGCACCTTGGGGTCACTGGGATAATTTCCATACTGGGAAGATCCAATCGTGAAAGGGTTCTAATAAAGTGTTCATTTAGTGTATACACTTTGGAAAGTCTATTGGGGAGAACAGTGCAGCGTCTGAGGAGCGGGCCCACAGCCAAGGAGATAGCGGGGTAGATTGCGGCCTTGTCACACGGCTCTACCATCTCCTTCCCTGGGGGTAGCATAGGACCTGACCAAGTTACTGTTGGGGGAGTTTCACAGGGAAAACCCAATTCGTGGTTTACCTGAGAGTCCTTTTTGTCACTCGTGATGCCACCGTTCCGTCATCTGCAGTGAATCAAGAAGTTGAAATAAAATAGTCCACACACAGGGATAACTTTCTGAGCAAAACTGGGAACGGTCGGTAGAGCTCATTTACTTAAATAAATGATGAACGGTTCACAAACTTCGCATCAGCCAGCAGGACACTGGTGTAAACAAATTAGTGGTGTGACAGGGAGGATTCACAGGATGGCAGACGAATCCACAGTCCCAGTTATCTGTTGGGTTCTGCTCCCGGCAACTCTCTTTTCTCTCTCCAGCTCTCTCTCTCTCTCTCCAGCTCTCTCTCTCTCTCTCTCTCTCCAGCTCTCTCTCTCTCTCCAGCTCTCTCTCTCTCCAGCTCTCTCTCTCTCTCTCCAGCTCTCTCTCTCTCTCCAGCTCTCTCTCTCTCCAGCTCTCTCTCTCCAGCTCTCTCTCTCCAGCTCTCTCTCTCTCCAGCTCTCTCACCAGCTCTCTCTCTCTCGCCAGCTCTCTCTCTCTCACCAGCTCTCTCTCGCCAGCTCTCTCTCTCTCTCTTGCGCTCTCTCTCTCTTGCGCTCTCTCTCTCTTGCGCTCTCTCTCTCTCTCTAGCTCTCTCTCTCTCTAGCTCTCTCTCTCTCCAGCTCTCTCTCTCCAGCTCTCTCTCTCCAGCTCTCTCTCTACAGCTTTCTCTCCAGCTCTCTCTCTAGCTCTCTCTCTCTCTAGCTCTCTCTCTCTCTAGCTCTCTCTCTCTCTAGCTCTCTCTCTCTCTAGCTCTCTCTCTCTCCAGCTCTCTCTCTCTCTAGCTCTCTCTCTCTCTCTCTAGCTCTCTCTCTCTCTAGCTCTCTCTCTCTCTCTAGCTCTCTCTCTCTCTCCAGCTCTCTCTCTCTCCAGCTCTCTCTCTCTTCAGCTCTCTCTCTTCAGCTCTCTCTCTTCAGCTCTCTCTCTCTCTCTCTCTCTCTCTCTCCAGCTCTCTACCGGTACACACTCACAGTTAGACATTACACTCAACACTGCCTGGCGATTCCTCTCACTCTCTCTCAGTTCTCCATTTTAGCACCGAGGTGGTCTGTGTGATTTATTCCCAGGGTAGACATTAGTCCATCGCTCAACCTCTTCCATCTTGGGGATCCTCATACGACGAGGCACAGTTTCTCCTACTCACTAAAAGGTTCTCTCTTCACAAGACTGCAACTCAGACTCTTGCCAGACCAACTTTGCACTCTCCGTGCTAGAAGACCCTTGCACTACTCCTTGCAAACACATATATATAACACAATCATGTGACACACAACAAGATACATTTCCCAGACATAACCCAGACGTTAACCCATTCAGTGCTGCAGAGGCACAATACACATCAAATACACACACAAAGGAGACACTGACAATACAATTGCACAAGACAAGCACATTCATACTTATGGAGGGGCCCCGTTAACTCTGGGCCACTACAACAGTATACCAGAAAAGGCTCTTGATCAGTTGTTAGTGTTTGCCCCGTACCACACTGAATCTGCACTAGAAATTGGGAGTGTTTTGTTGGTGCACGCAGCAACCCGTGTAGTGATATTACTGCTAGCAGTAGTAATGTACAGTGCTCCTCTGACCTTTCATATAACTGTAATCTGATGAGCTGATCCTTCTCATATTTACGCTTGCACAACTTGGCAAAATAGCCAACGCAGCAGTGAACAAGAATCATAAGAAGTATGATACTGAGAAACAGCAAGACTTCAGGAATACACTTGGGGGAACTACAGATCGTTTTCTTAAGTGCCTCCGATTGCTAGCTCCGTAGGCAGGATTCTTCACCTACGTTAAACGCCTGTTTATAATCCTCAGCCCCGAAGGCGTCCTTAGCAGTATCGACTCTCAAGATCCTTGCCTCTGTTACCAAGTATCACAGTTCACCTGCATAATCCACTCTAAATATAGACCTAAGACCTCGAAAATATTCTTCAAGGGCTTTGATTGACCGGTATATGAGAAAATGACTCAACAGCGTTCTGTGGTTCCCAACCTTTGTGTAAAGAAGACTTCAGCTTTTGGTGTGATTGGGCTTGAAATATAATTGTACAGATCTGTAATACATTCTTATTTCGGACACTTCCACTAACCGCTTGGATAGTTAAACCCCCTGAAGGTGAAGATGGAACCATGGTCAAACATCTACTTGTCGGTTCCCTCATGCATAAAGGGGTTGTCTAAACGGTGTAGGATCAAAATATATGTCTTCTCGAGATGCTTTGGGATAAACTTTTTTTGACCCATTTAACTTTTATCCAAATAGTTATTATTTATTTTCAATGTGCTATTAATTCCGGGGCTCTGGAAAAGTGGGGGTTTACAGTATGCAAAGCAATGAAGAAAACCATAATAAACATGATTACATGAGTGACACGCTTGTACAAAAGGAGTGAGGACTCTGACCACAATGGTTTACAATCTGTAAGGAGAGGTGGAAGGAGACCGTAGATGAGGTAGAGGTTGCTCGAATGGTAGTTTGATGGTAGTAGAGTTACTGCAGGTTGTAGGCTTTCTGAAGAGATACATTTTCAGGTTGCTCCTGAAGGTTTTAAAGGTGGCGAAGAGTCTGATGCATTGGGGTCATGAGTTCCAGATTGTGGGAGATGTATGGGAGAAATTTTGAGGATGATTATGTGAGGAGCAGACTAGAGGAAAGCACAGAAGAAGGTCTTGTGAGGTTCGGTGAGTAAATGTGATTAGGTATCACAAGATTAGGTCAGAGAGGTATGGAGCGGACAGGCTGTGGACTGGAGATTACATGTGGGGAGGTATCAGGAGATTAGGTCAGAGATGTACAGAGGGGACAAGTTGCAGACAGAGATGTACAGAGGTGTATGGAGGGGACAGGTTGCGGACAGAGAAGTGCAGAGGAGACAGGTTGCGGACAGACATGTATGGAAGGGATGGGTTGTGGACCCGAGATGTACAGAGGGGACAGGTTGTGGACAGAGATGTACAGAATTGATGGGTTGTGGACAGAGGTGTATGGAGGGGACAGGTTGCGGACAGAGAAGTGCAGAGGGGACAGGTTGCGGACAGAGATGTACAGAGGAGACAGGCTGTGGACAGAGTTGTATGGAGGGGACAGGTTGCAGACAGAGATGTATGGAGGGAACAGGTTGTAGACAGAAAAGTACAGAGAGGACTGGTTGCGGACCGAGAAGTACGGAGGGGACAGGTTGCGGACAGAGATGTACGGAGGGGACAGGTTGCGGACAGAGATGTACGGAGGGGACAGGTTGCGGACAGAGATGTACGGAGGGGACAGGTTGCGGACAGAGATGTACGGAGGGGACAGGTTGCGGACAGAGGTGTACGGAGGGGATAGGTTGTGGACTTGTATGTCATTAATAATATTTTGAACTGCATTCTCTGAAGAATGGATAGACTGGCGGAGGGAAGAGGCAAAGGAGTAACAGGGGAGGGGCGGGGAGTTTATTAGTCAGATGCAGAATCCAGGATGGATTGGAGGTGTCAGATGGAAAGCCACAGAGGAGGATGTTGCAGTAGTCTAGACAGGCGATAAGGACCTGTATTAGCATTCCTGCTGACTCAAAGTTAAGGAGAGAGTGGATTTGGGAGATGTATTTGAGCTGAAGGCAGCAGGAGGTGGATGAATGGATATGTGGATCATGGGCAGGATAGAATCAAAGCTTACACCAAGGCAGTGGCACTCTGCAAGCACTGGCTGGGATTCTATTTAATATCCTTGGACATGCAGAATAGTTTGTAATTAATATTATAAAATAATATTGTTACATATTTTGGGCTAGTCAGGGGCATTAATGGTAGTGAAAGCAAGCATACCTATAATCTACAGGGTTAACAAAATTAAACTTCCCCAACTCAGAGGCCTCTGCAGGCGTTCTGCTGCTCCAAATGAGAGAAAATTTGGACAATGGGCACTTCAGACGATGCACTCGCCGTTTATGAAAAAAATGAGTAAACTCTTCGCTGATAGGTGGTACTATAGTAGACCAGGTCTACTGTGACAGACCTGCACCATTGTCAGATTAGATGGACAGCACGACTTGGCATGCTGTAGCGATTCAAGCATACTTGCAGCGTTCAGCAGTGGTAAACATGGTTTTGCGAATAGAGAGTGTTGTTGAAAACCAAGGAGAATACATGAACATTAGTAGTGCGATTTGCATAGCTGCAGCGCCACCTATTGGTGACTTTTTTACTAAATTTGGAGCAACAGAATATCCTTTAGAGGCCTTTGAGATGGGGAAGTTTAATTTTGTTAACCCTGTATATGCATCCAAAATTCATGTAGGGATCGTCGCTCTCTGTTTCTAGTACAGAACTTCAAACTTCTTTTCACACAACCATCCAATAAAAAAAAATCTGTGTTATTGCAGCCACCACTTGGGGAATTTAATTTTTAATTCAAAGGGGTTTTCCAGGATAGGTCATCAATAGTTAATCAGCGGTGGGGGTCCACCGCTGGGATCCCAGCCAATCAGCTGATTTATTAGGCCCACTGTCAGTGTAGCGGACTGGACATCATCATCAGGATGGGAGCTGGAAGTGTAATACGCTGCATTGCTCTCATTGATTTCAGTGGGAATAAAGCCAACTATTACACTACCGGCTCCGAACCCTATGATGACATCCACCCCCACTGCAATGACAACAGGCCTGATAAGCTAATCGGTGGGGATCCCAGCTGTGGACTGCCACCTGTCAACTATTGATGACCCATGTTAAGGATAGGTCATAAATGGTAAAAGCCCGGAAAACCCTTTCAACTTAAGATTTTCACCTCAACATCCGCCCTAAGTTTACTGACACCCTGCACTATTCCAATGATTAGCTAATTAATTAAGACATAATTACTATTACTGAAGCATGGCTTATTGTGCAGATCCATTTAACTTTGTATGTATTGATATCTAGTGCCGCTAATAACCCTTTGCAATCCAATTTTGAATTCATGGTTTCCTAGGGGGCTTTCTCTCTCTGCCATTTTACAATGGCACCATCTGCTGGCTAGAGCCAGTACTGCGGTATGGGACATGCTAGAGAGGCCCCCCACAACAGAGCGGCCAGTAATATACAGTAAGAATACCCTGCCGGACGTCTTCCGACATCGGAGCTGTACAGCCTTCAATCAGAATGCCTTTAGACATCAGACAGTGGATTGGAAAGTGTTAATATTTTCTGTTTCAGAAAGCCAGCATGGCCTCGGTGGGACTCGTCAATGAAGAAAGAAAAAAATCAACACAACTGGATTTAGACGATGATGATAATGAGAAGATGGACTGTAATGGACGGATGATACCTCGGGTGGTGATAGACCGAGTTGCTTCTCTAGAAGAAGATGTAAGTCCCATTAAAGGGGTATTCTTAACTCAGGATGTTATCCACACGATAGGGGATGACTTACCGATCAGTGGGGGTCTGACTTCTGAGGCCCCCACGTAACCAGAGATATTGCCTTCAGCGCTTCCCTGAATTGACAGTGGTGGCCATACATGTGTGCCACCGCTCCATTCACTTCATTGGAACTTCTGGAGACAGTAAAATTCAAACACTCGCCACTCCCCAGCAATCCCTCTGAAGTTTACCTAATTTGGAAGCTGTAAAGTAATGGGAGAACCGATGAAGATGATGTCCTTCATCGGATTTGAACTCAGGTCACCAACGCTGATGTAACTACAGCGCCAAAGATCACAGCTCAGAGCAAGCATACCGCAAGATAAGAGAAAGCGGCCCCAGAACACTACTATCTGTATACTGGGTATGCATGTTAAACTTTGACCATCTAAGAACATGTCTTCTTCTCATTCCCAGGACAACTCAGTAAAGAACGATCTTGAGAAGAACTCCAAGATGTATTTGGACGAACCAAAATTGGAAAGGAAAGCTGGCAGTTCTGTTAGTGTCATCTCTGAAGCCATGATAGAAGGTTTGTGCAAGTATGGAAAGTATGTAACACATCAAATTGTACACTTAGAGTTTAAGATGGATTCACACACGGCAGCATTTTGCAGTGGATTTCAGTTGCACCAGGTGGGAATTCCTAGTTCTACTTTCGTCAAAAAACAGCGCCACTTTTGCGCGTGGCATTGCGTTTTAGCCACATTCATTTAATAGGGTTGAACTGCAATGCCAGATACAACCCATAGTTCGGTGTCGCATTGTTTCTAGTAGAAGCAGCCATGCTCGACTATTGCTGTACAACCCTCTTTAATCTCATGCCAGCTTACTGGCAGATCAGCTTTCAAGCTGCCTATAGAAGTCTATGGAGAGGAGCGGTGATCGCGGTGTAACGCTCCCATTAATTTCAATGGGGCCTCACAGACATGCGCTTCAGGGCTGTCTGCTCTATTTTGCTACGATTAACACACCTCATCACCCATTAGAATGATGGGGTGCATTAAAACCTGCTGTCAGAAACCGTAATCTGCATCTGAAATGACGGTAAAATGGTGGCCAAACTCCGCAATCAAAATAACAGCATTTTGCCAACACTATGTGTGAGAGTGGCCTTACTGTCTCACAGCTAGTGGAATCATATCTCTACTGCTCAGTAATTATCTAAGATGTCTTCCATGCTGCTGCTTTCTGTTAATGAGGCATAGTGGTAGGAAAGCAGGATCTCCTCTTTTCTGTGTGTGTTCCACATGGGAGACATAATAGCAGCTAGTCTCCACCCACCAGCTCAGGGAAGCCTGAGAATTAGATTTTTATTGATACAGCCAGTGGCCACCTCACCAGGTAGGACCCCTGTTCTGGATGTAGGTGTGGGTCCCAGAGGTGGGAACCACATCTATAAGAAATGTATGACATTTCCTATAAAAGATCGATAAATGTAAATAACCCATTAATGACTCCAATTAGTGGCAGCAATTGAAACACAATATGAACTTCTAGACAGAGGTTTTATGGCTGAGACTTATCGAACCCCTCATAGACCCATCAATAAGGAAACACTTGTGAAACAATCTCTTAAAACACATATTAAACTTACATCTACTGTCGCTCAATATCTATATGGTATTAATATGGCTCAATGTCTTCCTTCCTGCAGAACTAGAAGAAGCTCAGCAGACATGTCCGCCTTGGTGGTACAAGTTTGCAAACACTTTTTTGATTTGGGACTGCTGTAAACCCTGGGTGAAGTTCAAGGAGTACGTACGGCTTGTGGTCATGGATCCTTTTGTAGACCTTGGGATCACTATCTGTATTGTGCTCAACACACTATTCATGGCGATGGAACATTATCCACTGTCTGAACAGTTTGAGCATGTGTTGAATGTTGGAAACCTGGTAAGTACCTAACTATGAATGCTATAATAATGGGGCGGCTTTAAAATGTATTGTATGAGGGATAAGGAATCGCATTGTGGCCTGCAGAGGTCGCTGCTATAAACATTATGTGGGGGATTTCATCCAATTTGAAAAGAGAGGATGCAAAACTAATTTAAGCTTGGCTATCCCCAGCCCGCAGATGCAGAACAGTCAGAATAGCAGTGTCCGAATAAAACCGCCATGCATTGCTTAAATAGTAGAACTCATTGAAGTGAATGGGAGTTACGGAAATGGAGTCGCACAGCACAATACACTGTTCCTGTAACTCGTGCTGTATTGTGCTTCAATGAGAGCTACACAAACAGCGCTGGGCTGAAGCCCTCGGTTGTTTCTAACAGGTGGTCAAAAACAAAGGGTTGGGTTTTCCCATCTTGGCCATGAAAACCCAAGATAGGAACACCCCTTTACTTTCTGGAGGGGGCAAATACTTCACAGAAGAGACTGAACTTATTTTTGGAGGGCCGCTCATACTTTTTAGAGGAGGAGTGCATACTTTTTGACAAGGCACACTTTTCAGTGGGAACATGTATTTTTTAAGCGCAGTCTACACTTTCTAGGCTTGCACACTTTTTAAAAAGTGAGTCGTCACCAATATGCCTTGCCTTTTTATATATGAAGGATGCTTTTCCTAACTAACAGTGATTTAACATGTACTTTTTAGAGAGGGGAGCACAAACCCTTTTTGGAGTGGGGGGGGACACAAACCTTTCTTGGAGGGGAGGAGCACAAAACGTTTCAGAGGGGGTCCACATACTTTTCGGAGAGGAGGCATGTGCTTTTTGGAGGGGGGGCATACTACTTGGGGGAGGTGCACTGACTTTTTAAGGGCAACCCATAGTTTTCGTATGAGCAGAGCATTTTAAGGGGTCACATACTTTTAAGAGGGGGTACACTGTTTTTAAGTAGTAAGTCCTCACCAATGCGCCTTTTATATATAACGGATGCTTTTCCCAGCAAAGAGTAGTTTAACCCACTTTGATCCTCTAGTGGCCAGATTATATTTTAAATAGTGAACGTAGATAAAAGGGAGAAGTTCTTCCAAATGCTTCCTAAGAGAATATTGGAAAACTATCTGTATAAATTTCTGTGTTCTTGCCTTCTTCTGAGTTTCATTTTCAAACACTCCAGAGGAGGACCTGATCCCTGTTAGTAAGATTTGTGGTAAACACTAAACTGGCCAGAAATATACATTTTTTTCCTATACCTCTTGTACCTAATATAGTTGGCATTATTATTGCTGCCACCTTATTGCCTTTCTTTTACAGGTTTTCACTGGCATTTTTGCAGCTGAAATGTTCTTCAAGGTGATCGCCTTGGATCCATATTACTACTTCCAGGTTGGATGGAACATCTTTGACAGTATAATTGTTACCCTGAGTTTGGTGGAGCTTGGCCTGGCCAATGTAGAAGGTCTGTCGGTGTTGCGTTCCTTCCGTCTGGTAGGTCTTGAACCAAACTTGCAACTTCTATGTAAAGATGATATCGCTTATGTTCATGACCTAGAATAAGATTTCTTTTGGGTACTCTTTTTAAACGTATATATATATATATATATATATACCCGGCTAATTTGGTACAGGTGTTGACCTGTTGTTCGCGCAGAAAATTTTATGAAGTCAAGGTTACTTCAGAGGAAACGAGGAATAAGATATGCAGAGATATAGAGGAGCGTTTGATTCTCCTCAGACTACATGTACCGATGTCTGTCTGCAGAATGTGCCACCCTTCCCACTCTCCTCACTTTTTACCCTTAAAGGTAAAACCCTTTTTATTCAAATTTACCCCCAGACTGGAGGTTGCAGACCCTTTTTAGCCTTAAAAGCATGCTCTATCCCTGTAGTCCATAGCCACTTCCTTATGTACTTTACAGCCTTTCAGTATATACACACAGAGGTGAGTTATATTCTCCTCAGTATATACACACAGAGGTCAGTTATATTCTCTTCAGTATATACACACGGAGGTCAGTTATATTCTCTTCAGTATAAACACACAGGGGCCAGTTAAATTCTCCTCAGTATATACACGCACAGAGGTGTGGTAGATTCTCCTCAGTATATAAACATAGAGGAGCATTAGATTCTACTCAATATATACACCTAGAGGTGGGGTGGATTCTCCTCAGTATATACACATAGAGATGGGGTGGATTCTCCTCAGTATATACACATAGAGGTGAGGTAGATTCCTCTCAGTATATACTTAGAGAAGTAAGGTAGATTCTCTTCAGTATATATACATAGAGGTGAGATAGATTCTACTCAATATATACACCTAGAGGTGGGGTGGATTCTCCTCGGTGTATACACATAGAGGTGAGGTAGATTCTCCTCAGTGTATACACATAGCGGTGAGGTAGATTCTCCTCAGTGTATACACACATAGGTGAGGGTGATTCTCCTCAGTATATACACATAGAGGTGAGGGAGATTCTCCTCAGTATATGCACATAGAGGTGAGGGAGATTCTCCTCACTATATACACACAGAGGTGAGGTAGATTCTCCTCAGTGTATACACATAGCGGTGAGGTAGATTCTCCTCAGTGTATACACATAGAGGTGAGGTAGATTCTCCTCAGTGTATACACATAGAGGTGAGGTAGATTCTCCTCAGTGTATACACATAGAGGTGAGGTAGATTCTCCTCAGTATATACACACACATAGGTGAGGGTGATTCTCCTCAGTATATACACATAGAGGTGAGGGAGATTCTCCTCAGTATATGCACATAGAGGTGAGGGAGATTCTCCTCACTATATACACACAGAGGTGAGGTAGATTCTCCTCAATGTATACACATAGAGGTGAGGTAGATTCTCCTCAGTGTATACACATAGCGGTGAGGTACATTCTCCCCAGTATATACACATAGAGGTGAGGTAGATTCTCCTCAGTATATACACACACATAGGTGAGGGTGATTTTCCTCAGTGTATACACATACAGGTGAGGGAGATTCTCCTCAGTATATACACATAGAGGTGAGGGAGATTCTCCTCAGTGTATATACACATAGAGGTGAGGGAGATTCTCCTCAGTATATACACACAGAGGTGTGGTAGATTCTCCTCAGTGTATATACACATAGAGGTGAGGGAGATTCTCCTCAGTATATACACATAGAGGTGAGGGAGATTCTCCTCAGTATATGCACATAGAGGTGAGTGAGATTCTCCTCACTATATACACATAGAGGTGAGTGAGATTCTCCTCACTATATACACACAGGTCATTTAGATTTTTCTCAGTATGTACACACAGAGGAGCGTTAGATTCTATTCAATATATATACACAGAGGTGAGGTAGATTCTCCTCAGTATACAAATCATTTCCCTAGGCTTCATGGTTTCTGAGAAAAGAACTAGCTAATGTATCGCAGATTTTTCCATTTTTTTCACGCATAGAATTGAATATTGATTTTGTGACACCTTTACTTTTCCTATTTAGGACATAAAGAATGATCATGGCAAATTCTACGTTTGTGCGGGACAGATGTGTGTTATTAGTTATATTACATAGAGGGTCACTTACTTTTGCATTTAGAATTGCACAATCTAGTTGTGACTCCTTTACTTTTCTTATTTACGACCTAAAGAATGGTCGTGCCAAATTTCAAGTTTATACGACACTGGAAAGTTAGAAAATTAATGGCGAGTCAGTCAGTCAGTGAGGGAGGGCTTTCACCATTATATATATATTAATATTTTTGCCCTGCTTTGTAATAACTTTTATATATGCTTTTATTTTTTAGCTAAGGGTCTTTAAACTTGCCAAGTCTTGGCCCACGTTGAACATGCTCATCAAAATCATTGGCAACTCAGTGGGTGCCCTTGGGAATCTCACTCTGGTCCTGGCCATTATCGTCTTCATCTTTGCAGTGGTGGGAATGCAGCTTTTTGGGAAGAGCTATAAAGAGTGCGTCTGCAAGATCAACTCGGACTGTGTTCTTCCCCGGTGGCACATGCATGATTTCTTCCACGCCTTCCTCATTGTTTTCCGGATCCTGTGTGGGGAGTGGATCGAGACCATGTGGGACTGTATGGAGGTGGCAGGACAAGCCATGTGTCTCATTGTATTCATGATGGTCATGGTAGTTGGTAACCTGGTGGTGAGTTTTATAATCTTATTATGGTTCTATAGTAGACATCAAATTTTATACACAGAGGTTTTGCTATTATGGATTCCAATTATTTTGGTGTGTTCCATAAATTGTCATAAATATTACCTGTATGGGACATTATGGTATCATATGGTGGCACACACAGTGTCTACAGGTCCGTAAGACAGCTTTGTATGGATTTCATATGCTGTCTTGCAGGGTCCATGCACACAGCAGTGCCTAAATGGACAAATACAGTTCCACCTTATAATGACTATCCACCAATGACAGAAAATGGAACATTGTCTGAAATTACCCCATGGATTCTAGCCACCAATGAAGATTAGTTTCAATTAATGGTAGAGTCAATAGCCAAACAATAAGGAGATCAGGAGATTTGTTTAACCTCTGCTTTGGAACCTTAGGAGGCCCAATATGACAATGGCATAATTATAGAAGTCGCAGAGAAGGCAAGAGCAGCTGGATCCCATTACCTTGGGAGCCTAAATATCAAAGAGCCATACAAAAATCCAAACTATGCTTTTATTCAATTGGTGAATAATGCATTAAAGAACTCTTTATCTGCACTAAATGGCCAATTTATCAGAGATCACCAATCAGTAGAGCGTTTGACCTCCTTTCGACTTAAAAACTGTAGCAATTTGTGGTGGCATAGATTCCACTAGGTGCTAAGATCATTCTGCAGGAATATTGGCCCATGTGGACAGGATGTTTCTTGTAATTGCCCATGTTAGATGGAGGTGCTGACATGTTCTGACCAGTGGACAGGAAGGGGTCATCGATTCATGCTGCTAGCACCAAATTCTGACCTCCCATCAGGGCAGTGTAACAGAAACCTAGATTCATCTGACTAGATGTTTTTCCACTGCTCAGTGGTCCACTTTTTGTGCTTTCTAGCCCACTGGAGTCTTGCCTTTCTGTTTCTCTTAGACAACAATGGCGCTGAAACTGGTTGTTTTGCCTAGTAGCCCATCCATGCTAAGGAAGGGCAAGTTGTGCATTCCGACACAATATTTGGAGCACCAGCGTTGTACTTCGCAGTATTTTCCTTGCCGGTGCAGCTCCTGTTCATCAGACTGATTCCTGACATCCTCCTCTGACCCCTTTCATCAACAAGTTTTTAACGTCCATAGATGTTTTTCTCGATCACACCATTCTTGGTATATTCTCCACCACTCCATGAGAAAATCCCACATGGTTGGCAGTGAAATTCTGGCTAGTGTAGCACTGATGACCAGACCTCATTGGAAGTTGCTCCTGTTCTGAAGTATGACACTAGGAGATTGACCCATCTTTGTGTATTCTCTACTACCGTATCAGCTATTCTCTTGCCTGGGAGAGCTGAATGAGTTAAATGCAGATGCTCAGAAGTGCGTCCTCTTACACGCAAAGATCAATTAATATTCACAAGGTTTCCTATCATACTTGAATACAAGTTGTCCGACCCCATCTTCTGCCTTTATAACGTCAAGGATATGATAGATGGCATAACAATGGCTCTTTATATTTCCAGAACGAAATTAGCAGCCGGCACAGAAAGATTCTATTGAGCAGCATCCTCACCATTGTCTCCCTCTTGTTCATACAACCCACAAACCCAGCTTATACGTCCCTGAGATGAAATACTCAGTCAAAGGCGAAATGAATAACTAGTGTTATGAGTCATCCAAGAGGTTTAGCTCAAAACAAGTTATATTTTCAGAACAGGGAACTCAATGCATCTACTTCTGTTGTTATGCAATCCCCAGAATAAGTGGAGTCGCCCCCCCCCTCCCCCCCCCCCCCCCCCACACACACACACACAGTCGTCCCCGTCCCCCCCTCCCCCCACACACACACACACACACTAGACTAATAGTTTCCCTCCTGGAGTGCCTTTTGGGGAAATATCGCTGAAATATTAAGATGTGTATTGATTGCAAATTCACTCAGCAGGCCTCTCCCTGCTGTCATGGGGAAAGGTCGGAAAATGCGGTTTGAAGAAGCCTTAAAACTATGGGGTTACACTCCCCAAAGGGTGAGACCGAGGAGCTTTTATCTAATACAGGACTGGCCATATTGCCTTTTTATTACCGTGTTTTTAGAAACTTAGCCCTAGCCTGAAAATAAGCCCTACCCTGATTTTTGGCTATATACTCAGGGAGGCTTGAAATATAAGCCCTACCCTGAAAATAAGCCGCAGCTAGACTACATTTGAAAAAAAAATGAATACATTACCTAACAGCCAGGACTATTCATATGACTAGTACTTCTCCTATGTTATTCTTTTTTTTTGTAACTGTTTTGTGCGTATGTTGCATGCTCCTTACCCCTTTGTACATTCTCTTTTTTTGTATAGTTTTATATGAGCACTGCTACCTTTTAGAATAAAGTCTTAAAACTTTGTTAGTTCATCCTTGGGGCTCTAAAGTCCCTTTTACACACAAAGATAATCTTTAAAACAACTGAAAGATTGAAAGAATTAGCAATCTATTTACATAAAGTGTTAACGTCCATTAACATTTTATCAACTTCATTTGCATATAAAAGGACCTGCAGGAGTTGTTTGCAGAGCCCAGCATGGCTGCCTTGTGCTCTCCTGGCTAGTGTAAACATGGTCTATTGAAAGATAAATGTGTTTGCCTTAACTCTCAGTGGCTGAGCAATGGATTTTAAGGGATGCTCCAATCAAGAAAGGGCCAGGTCTCTCATAAAGTGGTCAATTATGGCTGATTGGTCAGACGCTTTTAAGGCCACTTGCTGCTAAGGATGCAGAGGCCTGACTATGTGCAGTAAATTGATGTGCAGTAGCCGTGGTTCTGACAGACCTGAGAGCAAAATAGTAAAACCTTGGCAGACAGACAAAACATTAGTTAAACTCTATTCTAAGCAGTCAGACATTTCCTCCGGCATTACTTTAAAGTTATAATAGGATTTAAAGGAAGCAACTCAAGTAGCAAGGTAATCCTACCCAAATAGAAAACTGGAGGAAGGTGTCTGGGGATGGGGGGTGGGTGGAGATATAATGCAGATAGGGGGAGACAACATACATACAGTACATAAAGGTGCTATTTAGATCCCAGCATTATTTATCAGTTGTACCAGTTCTCATGAGTGCAAAGGGTTTATCAGGGGTTGGGGTTTTGATATTATGGCTATGAAAAATAGAGGAAAATGGCTTTTATCCAGAAATAGTGCCACTTCTGATCAGGGGTTGTGTCTGGTATTGCAGCTCAATGAAGTAAATAAGGAGGGACTGCAATACCCCCCACCACCTGTGGACAGGAGTGGTGCTGTTTTTGTAGGAAAGCAGAGATGTTTTTCTAATCCTGGACAACCTCTTTAACTCCTTCATTGCCTTTGATTCTGTCTCCAGGTGTTGAACCTGTTCTTGGCTTTGTTGCTGAGCTCCTTTAGCGCCGACAACCTCTCAGCGTCTGATGATGATGGCGAGATGAATAACCTACAGATCGCCATAGGGAGGATCACTAGGGGCATCGACTTCGTAAAGAAAACTGCTATTTCCATGCTTCCATTTAAGAAGAAAGGAGAGAGTAAGGAGGAACAGGAGGAGAATAAGGAAGAGGAGGAAAATAAAGAAAGTTTTGCTCTGAACCACATAGAGGCGGAAGAGGAGCCCAAGCCCGAAAGTCTGGTTGTTGATGGCTTTTTTAAAAAGCCGCGTTATATTATGACTGAGTTAGATCATATCAACATGATTAACAACCCGCACTACAGGATAGAAGTACCCATCGCATCCGAAGAATCAGACCTGGATTTCCTGGACACGGATGAGGTCAGCACTCAGTCAGAGTTTGAGGAGATAGCAGCAAAACCCAAGGTAAGGCCACAGTCTACAGATTGGGATCTGTGGAAAGTTAGTGGCATTTTGTGTTATTACATATATAATACATGTAGACATTGGTTATTTGTTTTATTATGCCTGTATATCATGTAGATGGGATAGTTTATAGCTATGGAGCAGTGAAGTGATGGTGGTGGACGATCAGCTCCTAATGGTTCATTTATATTAGGTCAATGGTAGCACAAGGAGACATAAAGAACATGATCTTGAGTAGCAAAATAGTAGTCATATGAATGTACTTGGTTTTACCTCCTGGTCTGTGATAACATTCGGGGTCGATAATACAAGTCAGGTGTGGACAAACTGATTCCAATCATGGACCCATGAACTTTGGAGCCACTAGCAACTTTCAAAGACTAGAAAATAAAGATGTGACCATTTAAAGGGAAAATCCATATTTATATTAAATGGTCCCCATACTTGAGACAACTTGTGTTAATATGATAGCCAATGTAACAACTAACAAAATTGGAAATCACTTTATTTACCTAAAATGACGGTTTTGAGCGAAAAAATCCCTCTAAAGTGCAGGCCATTAAGAAGTCTTCCATCCTTTCAATTTGCTTTCTACTGTCTGTTGTCACGTGAAGTCTGTCTCTAGTAACAGAGACACCAAGTTGAAACGCAGGAAGAAGTCAAAGAAAAGGGGAGGGAGGGGATGATGAATCTGCTGCAAAGTGAGAGAGAAGCAGAGAGACTCACATTGACCTGTTACTGCAGCTAATAGTAACTGATTTATTGCCTTACAGCTAATGAGCTGCCATTTACACTGCTCAGTACTGCTGTATATTGTTCTCCATGTTGCTGTGGTTACTTAGGAACTTAGAAAGACTGAGAATTAGGGTTTACTAGGGCCCTGAATTCTACAAACAGCACAGAGCCCTATTATAGCCTGAGGCTATGCAATGACCTTTTTTGGGAGGGTTTTTAGATTTTTAAGCTTCCAGGCTAAATCAAGCATATTTTCATTCATGGACAGAAAGCAGAGACCTGGGACATGACAAAGAACTTAGATGTAAACTGCATTAGAAGTTGTATAAAGTGCATTAGAAATTTATTTCACAGTAGAATGGTCCATGTAAGACCAAAACAAAACAACTTAAGGGCTGATTATCACACCTTCCTCCAGAGGGCCAACAATCTGGCCTTGTAAAAGGACTAGAGATCAGCCCAACAAACTGAAAGATCATTCGTCGACAAATTATTCAATTTCAACTAGCATGAAAATGCTCATTGATCAGTAGTCCATCTCCCTTGTGAACAGGGAGACGTACAGCTGGCCTATGGGGTGATCGGTTGTAGTAGAGATCGCTTAACCCCATAAGCTGATTCTCAGCCCATGTAAAAGAAAATGAAATGAGAGCCAATCAACATGCTTGTCAACTGGTGCTCATTACATGGGGCCAAGAACACAAAATAAATTCTGAATAATGTCCTGTAGATAAATTAAAATGTTCCATAGTCAGGGCAGAGTGTATATATAAGACGCGTGTAGAAGCCATACTGCCATTGGCGTAACTATAGAGGGTGCAGGAGCCTTAGGGGCCCCATAAGGCCTCTCTTCTCCATATAGGGAGCCCAGTACTATGAATAAAGCATTATAGTTGGGGGCCCTGTTACAGGTTTTGCATTGGGGCCCAGAAGCTTCAAGTTATGTCTCTGTGCAGCATGGTTTAGGTATGGGTACGGGTACAGATACAGATAGAAGGGGCGCCCCAGCTCACGTTTTGCATCAGGGCCCTGAGCCTTTAATTACGCCCCTGCATACTGCAGTTAATATCTTTTTATAAACCTGCTATAGACTATACATAGAACTGGGCTTAGTGGGCCATTGGCGATCTGGGTTAACATTCCTTGTGCTTCTAAAGCCAAGAGTGGAGCATAGAGGGTCTCTCTCTCTCTTCCCCCCCCCCCCCTCTGCAACCCCCCGGCGGCCCCCAAATCGTTTCGCCCGAGTAGTCCGTTACTTGAAAGAAGCAGTGCTCAATTGCGAAATCGCCCCAAACGAGTACGTTCGCTCATCTCTAGTCCCAATGTTTTGTTCATGCTTCTTCAATTAATTCTTTCCTGCTCTCTTTGTAGCCAAAATTTTTTGATGGTACTTCAATGTGCAGCACAGCAGATTATAGACCTCCGGAGCCCGAGGAGGAGGAAGAAGCCATGGAACATAAAGAAGAGGAGGGTCCAGAAGAATGCTTTACAGAAGGTATATGATAAATGAGCCCTCCCCTATTATGGTTCCTAATCTGGACAAAAGAAGGTCCTACTGATCGTTTCCCCTCCCTTTGTTTAAGGAGTATTTTGAAGGTTTTCTCTACTCAGTAGCAATAGGGAACAAGAGGAATTTGGATAACATGATGTATGGGAAATATGGGTTTCTCTAAACCATGGGTGCAATGATTATTCAGACAGTCCCAAGGGCTCACAATCTCTTGGTCGGTCAGAATACTCTTCAAAGTGTAGGACTTCCAAAAAAAAAGCAGTTGATAAGGGCTCACACTTTATTAAAATTCTAGTGTATATTGGCTTTAAAGGTTGGTAAGGGGCCCATGACCCTAAACCCTTTGGGTGCCGTGGATGCACGCGAGGTTTGAGTACTACAGCCACTTTCACTACTCTCTGGCACAGCACTGGAAGCAAAAAGGGTGTCTCAAGTCCTTCCAGACTTGCATTGAATATTTTAGCCATATATGAATCTGCAGAGAGGATGTATTTTACACGAAAAAGATTAATTAGGTAATCTGAAAAGGCATTCTAGTGATCTAAGTTCAGTGCAGTAGAACAAGGCATCCTTCTGGTCTAGAAGCCGTAATGTGAACATTATTACACGGCTGTATTACAGCTGCCTGGCACGAGCATTATGCAGATTTTTTGTTACAGTATTTTATTGCCTTTCTACATTTATTAATATGCAAACAGAGGATGGAAAAGTATCTCCATAGCACCACCTATTGGAAGATGACTTCAATATAAGTCAATGTCCGACTTTTAACACGCTTTGCACCGCGAATAATGATATAAGTCAAAACAGAGTTTTCTGCAGAAGGAAGAGACACCCATCTGCAGACAGCTGTTTTGGGGCTTTGCGCCTTGTCAGTGCAGAGCAGGGTACTGGTTGGCTGAGTAAGAGGCCCTTGACGTGGGTCTGGAGGAAAAAAGTTTCATATTGCACGGCCTGTTGAAAGGTCAGACACTAACTTATAGGGAAGTCACCATCCAATAGATGGCACAATGGAGATATTTTTCCATACCCTGTTTGCATACTTTTTTCCCAGGGAGCATTGCAGGGTCTATAAGACTCGCTACGCCAACTTGGTGCTCACCACAAGGAGAAACATTATTTCTCCAGACCAACATCGACGAATGCATATTATAGAATCTGCAGTATATACAGGTATTGTCTCGATAGTTATAGCAATACTCTTAAGCCAAGTACCCCCAAGGCTTTGATGATACATTCTTCTGCCTATTAAAAGCGTAGTATGAGCACAATGCCAGCAAACATATGTGAGAGAATTGAAAAGGGTCATCAAAAGCCTATCTGTGAGCTCTACAAAACTTTTGGGCCTGATACCGGAGAACCCCAGGGTTGGAACTTTCTACATGCTTCCAAAACTACACAAAGCTGGCAACCCAGAGAGGCCAATTATCTCAGATGTGGAAATCTTCACTGAAGGAATCTCAGGATGAGTAGAAGGTGTTCTCAAACCACTGGTGAGGAATACAACCAGCTACTTGCAAGACACTGCAGACCTACTAAACAAACTGTCAACCATAGGTCCCTTCCCCAATGGAGCCATCCTGGCCAACATGGATGTGGAATTCTTATATCCCAACATCCCACATAAAGATGGACTGACCGCACGCCAGGCCCACCTTGAGGGCAATGGGGTTGCCTCTGAATCTGTGTTACAAATCACAAGATTCATCCTCGCACACAATTATTTCTCCTTGGGCAAAGAGATATTCCTGCAACTCACTGGAACTGCCATGGGCAGTAAAATGGCACCGCAATATGCCAACCTTTCTTATGGCAAAACTGGAGACTGGCATTCGGAGCCTCCTACTCCATCAAACCATTGGCCTATGTCCGCTACATTGATGACATCATAATCATCTGGACCAACCCCGAACAAGAACTAATAAAATTCCATGAGAGATTCTATGCATTTCACCCCACCATAAACCTGACATTAAGCTACTCGTATACCGAAATCAACTTTTTGGACACCACCATAAAAATTTCAAACAACTCAATACAGACATCCCTATACCGAAAACTCATTGATCAGGCCAGATACCTCAGATGAGACAGTTCCCATCCTAAACACATCAAAAAGTTGTTTACAGTCAGGCCATCAGATACAACCGGATCTGCTCCAGCCCAACAAACAGAGAGGAACATTCATACCATCTTAAAAGGACATTTTTGAATCAGGGCTACCATCCCACCTCAATTGATGACAAAATCACCAGAGCCACCAGGATACCCAGAAATCAACTACTCCAATATACAGAGAAGGAAGGAAACGGACGTGTGCCTCTAGTGACCTACAATCCACAGCTGGAGGTACTAAGGAAAATTGCAAAGAAACTCCATCATACCCTACACAAGGATGACCATCTGAAAACCATATTCCCGGACCCTCCACTCCTATGTTACAGGCAACCTCCTAATTTGAAGAATTTTATAGTCAGGAGTGCATTAATCTCTGACACACAAAAAGAAACTTATCCCTGTATGGTAAGGAGCTGCAACACCTGCTCACATATACGGACCGCGGACAGGATACAAATCCCCAACAAACAGCAGGACTATAAGATCCCAGGGACATTCACATGTTCCACGTCTGATGTTGTGTACCTGATCATGTGCAGTAAATGTCCTGTTGGGGGCCGTTATGTTGGAGAAACAGGACAAAAACTGAAAGTGAGGATGAGATCTCGTCACACGATTAAACAAAAAAAGACAGAATTCCATGTGGCCGAGCATTTTTCTAGTCACGGACAGGACATAGAAGATATGAAAGTTATGATACTGAAAGGCAGTTTCAAGTCACAAAGCCATAGAAGAATTTGTGAATATAAATTTATAACAACTTTCGACACTTTCAATAGAGGGCTAAATTCTTCACAAGGATTTATGCGTGACTGCGAAGTATGATAGATCTATAGCACAGATAACACTGCTGGCCTGGTGACCCCCTAATACAAATTCAGAGACCATAAAACCTTCACTCCCTTATCAGTGACTTTTTAAAGATGTTTGTATTTCTGTGGTAGTATTATTTTAAGTGCAAAATATTCACATCCATGTCTGTGCCTTGTCAAAAGTATGTGTGTATAAATATGCATGCCTCTTCGAATCCATTTCATCATGTCTTGATGAAGGACCCTGAGAGGTCCAAAAGCTCGCATTAGCATCATGTGTTTTTGTTAGCCATTAAAAGGTATCAGATCTACAAGATTACTTGGTTTCTCTTGCTGGGAACAATCACATTTAGCATTCCTTAGACACATGGCATGTACCCTCTGTGTATATATACCGATGGTTGAGAACATCTAAGTACTAAGAATCCGTTTATAAGTGAACATAATATTCAGCCGCTCGGTAAGATTTTTAGTTCCTCCTGGCAGCTGTCTATCAGGTACTTCTGGTGATAAGTTTGTCAGGGTTGATGGAATATTTCTATATGCTTCAGTGAACAGGTGAACACAGGCTTCCAGAATAGAGAAGAGAAACTAGCACATTTACAGACTCTTATCTCTCTGATGGGTTTTTATCTTACAAGAGGATTTACACAGCAATGCAATTTCATGTCTCCAGGGACCAATAGTTCCATGGTAACATTTAAGAAGGTGTTTGCCCACCTAACACAAAAAGACAAGTACTGACCAAGAAACAAATATGACGACTTTCCAATTTCTATCAAATATAACAGAATAAAATATATATATTTTATTATTATTATTATTATTTTTTGTATTATACTAAGTTTTTGGCTCAGGAGAACAGGAAGCGTCCTATGAAGAGCTAATTACTACAATCCCATTGGTCTTTATATTCTAGCAGTTGTGCAAAGTTGGCATCCTCTGTCTAAAAACCCTATTACAGCATGGGAATGTCATAGAGTGGGGGATCCCCACTTGGAATCCCCTCTCTCTGTCCCACAACAGCCTCCAGCTCTCGTCCTGGAGGACCTTCTGCGATCCTGTTATTACAGGACAGACATAGATGTAAATGCCTGTTCTGTAATACCCCATCTTCCCTGTAGTGGCCACTGCAGGGAAAATGTCAGGCTGACCACGACTTACCCTGAAAAATCAGCAAGTTACCAGAGGTGCCAAGAGAAGGACTCGGGTATCTTGGTACAATCCTGCTAAAAGGAAGCTGTCAACTTGATTGTGCCCTATACGCTAAGTTTATGGGCTCAAAGTAACTAACACTTAGTCCGAAGATGTAAGTTTTATATCTGCCTTCCCCACCGTTCCCTCGATGTCAGTTGTGAAACCCTCCCAGACTTCTAGAGTACATGGCACGCACATAGAACGAGAGGACTACATAGCACGCTCCTATATAGTTTGCGAAATGCACTACAGTGGCAGGTCTGAGAGCTGACAGCGAGGGAATGGCGGAGAAGGTGAGTATAAAACTTACATCCTTAGACTCAGAGGGCCAGCTACTTTAATCTCACAAATTTAGCCGATAGGGTTAATAGCTGACAGAACCTCTTTTATCCCATTAAGGATGCGGCCCTTTTTTCCCCCCTTTTAACGTTTTTTTCCTCTCCACTTTTAAAAAATCATAACTTTTATTTATCTATCAATGTAGCTGTATGAGGGCTTGTTTTTGTGGGACGACTTGTTTTTTCAATGGTACTATTTAATGTATCCTATAATATACTCAAAAACTTTTAAAAAATTCTAAGTGAAGTAAAATGAAAAAAAAAAACACCATTCTGCCATCTTTGTGGGGTCTTGCTTCCACACACTGCAGCAAAAATTACTAATTTATTCTATGTGTCAGTACTAGAGATGAGCGAGCGTACTCGCTAAGGCAAACTACTCGAGCGAGTAGTGCCTTATGCGAGTACCTGCCTGCTCGACTCAAAAGATTCAGGTGCGGGCGGGGGGCAGGGAGAGTGCGGAGGAACGGGGGGGGGGGGCAGATCTCTCTCTCACCCTCTCCCCCTGCTCCCCCCTGCTCACTCCCGAAACTCACCTCTCTCCCACGCCGGCACCCGAATCTTTTGAGACGAGCAGGCAGGTACTCGCATAAGGCACTACTCGCTCGAGTAATTTGCCTTAGCGAGTATGCTCACTCATCTCTAGTCAGTACTATACCTAATTTATATAGTTTTAGTTTTCCAAAGATATTTTTTTTTATTATTTTTTGCCATCATCTTCTAACGGCCATAACTTTTTTATTTTTCCTTCAACATAGTTGTGCGAGGGCTAATTTTTGTGGGACATCCTGTAGTTTCTATTAGTAGCATTTTGGAGTACTACGACTTTTTGATCGCTTTTCATTACATTTTTCTCTTGGAGGCGGGGTGACCAAAACGTGCAATTCTGGCGTGGTTTTTTTTTACGATGTTCACCATGTGGGGTAAGTAATGTGTTACTTTGATAGATTAGACTGTTATGGATGTAGCGATACTAAATATATTTTTAGTTTTTTTAATTTAGATTTTTTTTATTATAAATATAGCAAAAGGTTGTTTTTTTTACTTTTATTACCTTTTATTTTTTCTTTGTAATGAATAAAACTGACTTTTATGTTTTTTTGTTTTAGTCCCTCTAGGGGAAAAGAACTTGCAATGGTTTGATCGCTCCTGTAGTACAACGTAATGCCATAGCATTACATTATTCCACAATCTGACAGGCAGTCTATCAAGCTACCCACTAGCATGGCTTGATAGGCAATCTGCAATGGCTATGCTGCCGATCAGAACTGTTGTGGGTAAGTGTCAGCTGTAAGAAATAGCCGGCATCCGTGTTGTATGGAGCGGGATCAACCCTTGATCCCCCTTCATACAAACTTCGAACCTCCAGGACTTAAATGTATGCCCTGTAGCGTTGAAAGGGTTGTCCGGTTGCAGCGTCCCATAGGGTAACCCTGGACACAGGGCGTACGTTGAGGAGCTGGGAGGGTAAGATGGTTTCTTGTTACGGCAACACTTATCCCACTCCCTCCCAAAGGGACACACATAGCCTCGACCAGGGCAGCGCTGAGCCTCTTCTCGGAGAGGGATGCCCAATAAACTTGCGAACAGGGATAGGGGTTGTTATGGGTGACACCACTATTCCGATACCCACCGGAATGACCCTCATCAGTAAAGAAATGAGCCGCAGACTTTGTAACATACCTCAGGTCCCTGGGAATGTTCAGGGCCTGAGAAAACTTTACTTAAAGACCACACTAGGTGAAAGGCACAATTTACACAAGTTGGAGCTGCAGGAAAACCAAACAGTAGGATAGTACCTCTACACGGTAATCCCAGGCACAGGACAGCCACGTAGGAACAGTAGTAAGGGAGTACCTCTGCACAGAGACTTTGGCCTTGACTTACCACCAACACGCCCACGCTCTCTCTCTCTCTTTTGGGGACTCTCACTCCTCCACGGTCACTGGCACAAAGAAGATCAGCAACTGCTCTTCCTCCTCCATTCTTCACCACATGGGAGTTCAAGGTACCCCTATGTGGCCGGAACTCTCAAGAACCCAGTAGCAACGGAATTCAACCTTGAAGAATGGACCCAAGACCCCTTTCCCGCTCTCACACACTCCTATTTATATTCTCCCTCATACCACATGACAGGACAAATTGATACATTGCAAGCATCTCCCAGTCTCTTGCAAACACATAACTTCTCACTTGCTGCAGCTGTGCAATACGCATAACAGAAGGACTAGACAATTTGCACAGCGCACCTACAAAAGACATGACATGTATGACATTATGGAGGGGGCCAGAAATGGATGTACTGGGCCACTACTCGATTACCGATCAATCCAGCTTCAATTCACTGCCTACACTAAAACAATAAACTAAAGTATACTTACCCCTGTGTGGCCACCGGTATGTAGCACTGCAGCACGCTGTGGTGCCGGTGATTGTTGTGACATATGATAATGCAAGAAATCAGGTGACCGCTACAGTGCTGAGTTCCGGCAGCCACAGAGGGGTAAGCCTACTTCAGTTTATTGTCTTAATGCAGGCAGTGCAATTGAAGCAGAGTTGTCCGGTAACCGGTCAACCCCTTTAAATCTAAACAGGTCCAAGACTTTGGGCAGATTCATTTCTCAGTTTTTCTATTCCAGCAGTCCAAATCCTGCAGCCACCACTAGGAGAACTCAACTCAATAATAAATTTAAGTCCAATTAATGCGGTATTACCTGGGTATTTCAACAGAAAACATTTAGAGATATCTATGTGATAACCATATGAATAGGGGGTTCAGAGGCTACTATTGCACCTGAGTCCTAGTATCTAAGGGCATCTATCTAGCATAGACAGCAGTACTATAAATGGTACTTAACAGCTGGGGGACATTGAGCACACTTAGCATAGTGTGCAGGAGCTTCAAGTTACGACTCTTAAGACTCCCATCATGGGTTCAGGAGTTCAGCAGAATATGTGTTTTGAAAGGGTTATCCGGGGACCATTTTTTTCACAACCCGTTCAACCTGCATAATAGAAGAGATACCTTTCTTCACTCCTGTTGTTTTGGTCTTTAGTTGCCTGCTGGTCTTTACTTCCTGCTACAACATGACGTCACTGACACCTGGGCAATGTGGCAGCTGCAGCTAATAACAGTTCACTATAGCAGAAGTCTTTGGGGCTAAATACCCATGCGTACATATCTATGTATATTATTGCTGGACTTAAAGGGGTTGTCCCGAGGCAAAACATCAAAATTTTAAATTAGCCCATTCCCCCTGTCACCCCCCCCCCCCCCCCCCCCCGGCATAAAATAGCATTTTAAAGCGGTTTTAAAACCGCTTGCTACTCACCGATGTGATGAAAGATGAACTTATAAAATTCTTCTCCCAAGATGGCCGCCGATCCTTTCCCAGGGATGCACTGCGGTTTTCTCCCATGGTGCACCGCGGGTCTTCTCCCATGGTGCACCATGGGCTCTGTGCGTTCCATTGCCGATTCCAGCCTCCTGATTGGCTGGAATCGGCACACGTGATGGGGCGGAGCTACGCGATGACGCGTAGAAGGGGGCGGAGCCAGAACGCCGCTCGTGCACGGACCGTCCAGAAGGGAGAAGACCCTTCTGCGCAAGCGCGTCTAAAAAAGCAAAGAAGACCCCGAAATTAGACAGAGCCATGAAGACGGGGACGCCAGCAACGGAGCAGGTAAGTGAATAACTTCTGTATGGCTCATATTTAATGCACGATGTACATTACAAAGTGCATTTATATGGCCATACAGAAGTGTATAACCCCACTTGCTTTCGTGAGACAACCCCTTTAAGTATGTTTCTGCTAGAACCTTCAGAGATGACCATGTTTTATTTTTTATTTGCTTTAACTTTACTGCTGTGGATTAACAAGTCCTGATCTGCCTGTTGATTGGCTGATGGGTTGGGTATAAAAGGCAGATCCTGTTCCCAGGCTCTGGTGTGACTCAGCAGTTTTCGCAGAGAGCCTTGTGAGGAGTGAGCTGCCCCAGTGCTACTGGAGAGCTGGGTTTTCCTGTACCAGAGAGAGAGAACAACTCAGATTAATGGAGTGGTGCTACCCAGCTGCTGCAACGTGGGTGCTAGAGGAAGGTCTGTTGATCATCCAAAGAAATAATAGCTGCAAGCATCGAGCTGTCACTGGTAGAGAGACCAACAGTGAGAGCAAATAGACCAACAGCAAGTATCCAGATATTCGTTTTGGTGGTGCGTAATCTTGAGTACCATCACCCAGGCTCATCGCCAGTCAAACAGATTATTTTGACTTCATCACTCTACAGCCTCCCCAAAGGTACTATGCTAATAATTTTGTTCAGGGGACAGCAATTGCAGATTTCAGTCAGCGTTTGGTCATTTGGTAAACCAAAGTTTTTGCAAGACTAAGTTACTTCAGTGGAGGCTCATATCTACCAGCATCTGTGGAGCTATTTGCCCACGACCAGGGTAAACCATCTATTGACTGGGATAATTCTATAGTGGGAGCACAATATTAAGGACACCCTATTACTGAGTCATAGTGTTAATTGAATGTTCGTAAACTCTTTGTACTGTGTCCACATAATACTGTTGTATGTTATTGCCATGTTATTCTTTGTCATACATTCAGTAAAGCATTGTTTGTTCAACCCAACTGGTGTAAAGTCTCTCCATCACCGGCATCACATTCCGCATCTGCAAACTGTTTCAGGAGATTAGCTGCAGTGGTCTTGGTGTTGGGAGATCAACGCTCTGCAGCTAGAAGTGAAGACCTGCAGGGTACTGGGGTCCGGTGAAACGGAAATGGTGGGGAAGCAGGAATGGTCATCTAAGTTGGTCAAAAAAAAGGGCCACAGTCAAGAGTTAACATTTATTTCATGTTTTTGGCCAGATTTCCTGGTCGTTCATCACACTAGTAATAGATACTTTCGACAAAGCTGTCTCAGGAGAAGGTCTAATCTGTAAAGAAGAAGTCCAAACTAGACCACCCCTTTAATTCTTTCTGTCATTGAACCTTGACAATACATCTCTTCCAGGTAGGTATTCGTGTCCCTTGTGTAATATATTTGTACAGAAGACGGTGACCTTTATCACGGATATCATTTGACCAACATTTCCATCCGGTTCAGTCATAAGACATCTGTGACGAGACGTCCATTTGTATTAATAGATGTTTTTTCTATTTTTCAGCCTGCGTACGAAGATGGCCATGTCTGTACGTCGACATCAAAACGGAAAAGGGAAAGCTTTGGTGGAACATTCGTAAAACCTGTTTCAAGATAGTTGAACATAATTGGTTTGAAACCTTTATCATCTTCATGATCCTGATGAGTAGCGGAGCCCTGGTAACTACTAAAACATATTTTTCTTGGATTTTTTCATTTTCCTTAAAGTATAATAGGGCATTCTAAAAATTTTTGATATGTCATAGAGACAGGTTAAAGGTATCTGCGGGCCGGGTGCTGAGACCCCCACTGATCGCTATAATGGGCCAGCTGAAGCGCTCAATCAACTGCTGTCAATGCTCACTAGCTGAAGACGGGAGCAATAGAAAGTATATGGGCTACAGCTAGTGAGCAGAGACAATGCTCAAACGAGCGCTTCAGCTGGTACGTTGAGTGATGTCTCAGCAGTTGGACCCCAAAGATCGAAAGGTTTGACATGTGACCCATGTGGCATAGAGTGTTAAGGCAGCAGAGATGCAGTCCTGAACTCGCAATACAGGCTGTGAGTTCAATCCCCGCATGGTTCAGGTAGCCGGCTCAAAGTTGTCTCAGCCTTCTGAGGTCAGTAAAATGAGTATTTATATTACTTGCAGTGTTTCTTCTCTGCCACTCCTCCGATCCACCGGTTTTGGGTCGCGTTTTTGTTCATCCAAGATGCCTGCAGCAATTTTTCTATCTAATGCACACTGTGCACTGCTCTCTGATTGACCAGTGCTGATCACGTGAGCAACTGTAACCAATCACTGAGCAGGTGTAGTACATTAATAGTCTAACACTATCAATGCATTGTGCGGATTAGGTAGTCTAAGGATTGGATTGGCCATCTTGGATGGGAACCCGAAAACCCTCTGATCAGATGGTTGGCAAAGAAGAACAATTGCAGTTAATATACCCCCTACTCCCTCGGCTCCCAGGACAGAATCTTGTCTTGAAACTGGAGGGTCACTTTAAGGCCTCATGTCCACGGAGAAAATCCCTCCTGCCCCGCGGACATGAGGGCTGAAAATAAGAATAAACTTACCCGCAGCGGACCATGCAGATCTTCTCCTCTTTGCGGCCGGATCTTCTTTCTTCGGCCGGCGGATGTGCTCGGCACGCCGGCAGTGTGCCGCGCGCATGCGCCGGGCACATCCGCCGGGCTGAAGAAAGAAGATCCGGCCGCGAAGAAGAGAAGATCTGCACGGTCCGCTGCGGGTAAGTTTATTCTTATTTTAGGTCTCCCGCGAATCCGGACGGCTTCCATAGGCTTCAATAGAAGCCCGCGGGAGACCCGCACCTAAATGGAGCATGTCCATTTATTTTCATGCTCCATATTTTTTTTTATCCACTTTTATTGACCATCCGCGAGTATTTATCTACCCGCGGGTGGTCAATGCATCCCTATGGGGTGCAGATCCGCGTGCGGGAGAAGAGTTAAAATCCGCTGCGGATTTTAATTCTTCTTTTCCCCGTGGACATGAGGCCTTAAGGGGTTGTTTGAAGGGTTTTTTATACTCCCTTTTTGTCCCCCTAATCCCAACCTATGCTTTATTAATATACTTAATGTGGTGCCAGAGAGCCGCTTTGGCACTAGGTCGCCACAGCATTTGAAAGGTAATGTCACAGGGTCGTTTGGTCTGGTGACATCCCATAAACCTATCACATGAGCTTCTAAGGCCGCCTGCACAGGTTTGAATGATGGAATCCGCAATCGTCTCTCGCACAGACGATCCGTGGCAATCCGCAGCAATTCAAACCAATGGTGCATCCGCATGAGCGGACACCAATTGCGATTTTACGCTTGTGGAAAAAAGATCGCAGCATGCTCCATTTTTGAGCGGATTCCTCATGGACGGCTTCCATTGGAGTCAATGGAAGCGGACATTGCGGAAAGGCCGCGGATTCCTCGTCATCGGTTGGCGCATGTTCAATGGAGAGCCGTGCAGACCATCTGCAGTACAGATTATGAAGACTAATGACAGGTACGCGCTGACGCCGGCCGGGCACAGGGTCGGATTCCCTGCGGTCTCCCTTATGCAGAATCCGACCCTTTTGTGTGCAGGCAGCCTAATGGTTGCAGTGGTCCCACAGGTAAAAAAAAACAAACACTTGACCGCTGCAAAGAGTCTACTGGAGGACGGCAGCGGGAAGCAGGGCAGTGGCAGAGAGGTCAGTATTTGTATTTTTTTAATAATCATGTTATTCCCCCACTGCCACCAATGTTGCACTGTATCAGTAAACCCCTTTAATGATAAATGATAATGCAGTAGAAATGAAAAGAAAAACCCTCATGTAGAGTACAAAATACCTTAATCTGTTCTCAGCCACCCATTAAGTGCCATTGGTATATACAGTAAATTCTGTAACATATATATAACTCCTTCATCTTCTTACTTGCAGGCATTTGAGGATATCTACATTGAACAGAGAAAAGTTATCAAAACTATTTTAGAATATGCAGATAAAGTCTTCTCCTACATATTTGTGATTGAGATGTTGCTGAAGTGGGTGGCATATGGCTTCAAAGTCTATTTCACTAATGCCTGGTGCTGGCTGGATTTTCTCATTGTAGATGTAAGTATTCCAAAAAGGAGCACAGAGGGAAACTAATGGGGGAAGGTTTCTAACAGGTGGGGGACAGTGGCAGACATAGATGTAAGTAGAGGCATCGCTTGCCCCCCCCCCCCCCCCCAACTTTCCTCTTCATCATTGGGTCTCTTAAGAAGCCCATTGATACAACACTAGCATCAGGGGACATTGCTAGAATCTTAAAAGATTAGGCAGAGGCTAAATATAGGGGGCCCTAATGCAAAGTCTGCAACATGGCCCCCCAACTGTCCATGTTCCATTTATAATACTGGTGTTTTCTTATATGATAGAGAGACCTATGGACCCCCTAAGACTCTAGGGGCCAGTAGCAACTGCTACCTCTGCACCCCTTGTAGCTACGTCTCTGGATGTAGAATCGAGTGTATATGGACATTTAAACCCTAGACTCCTAGTAGAATCATCAAAGCTTATAGCCAGTGGTATAGGTCAACTGTTTGCAACTGGTTGTCTGGTTAAGAAATCCCATTTTTATATAACATATTAGGGAACTCTGAGTGAATCGTGCAGGGTCCCCAACTGAAGACCCTCATTTAATAATAATAATAATCTTTATTTATATAGCGACAACTTATTCTGCAGCGCTCTAATAGCCAGAACGGAGAATATTGACAAACAGCATATTTTTTTATTTGGAGGACTTAGCACATTTTGATTTTAGCGAGAACTGTGTAATGCCTCGTCTGCCCTGCGGTGGTGCTGCAGGGAAAATGAACTACAGGTTCTCCCCAGATTACAGCTGATTACAGAAGGTCCTAGCAGTGGGACCAGCTGCCATTTTCATACCAAATATTGAAGAGGGGCATTGCATGACCTGCAAGTCTCCTGACACCTATTTGGCACTCTCCACAGTCAGAAACTGTAGCCCTCCACACTCATTTGTATAGTAATACAGCTAGATTTTCATGCATTTAGAATTAGTTATTGCTTTTTTTTACAATACTCTATCCTCCTGGGTTTCTTATAATTTTGTAGACTGTGGACCCCCATTGTGTCTAATTGATATTGTTTTTGGAACCCCTGTATTTACAGCATATAAGTAATGATATCACTGATTCATCCATTGTTTCACATGTCTCATCCTGGGACTCTTGAAGAATAATATGTATGACTTACCCTTAGGTGTCTTTAATAAGTTTGACTGCCAACTGGTTGGGTTACTCAGAACTTGGTGCCATCAAGTCCCTTAGAACATTGAGAGCCCTAAGACCTCTGAGAGCATTGTCAAGATTTGAAGGCATGAGGGTAGGTATTCCATCAATGCTTCATTCTATTATGTATTTTAGGACCATGCAGCTGGAATTTCACTGTAGTTGGTGACTGCTGACTTAGTGTTCTCCATCATCTATGTCTTCAAGGTGGTGGTCAATGCCTTGGTGGGCGCCATTCCTTCCATCATGAACGTGCTGCTGGTTTGTCTAATCTTTTGGTTGATCTTCAGTATAATGGGTGTCAACATGTTTGCTGGAAAATATTATCGATGTATCAACACCACCACGTCGGAGCTCTTTGATATTTCTGTGGTGAACAATCGCTCGGACTGCTTTGCTTTAAATTACACGGAACAAGTGCGATGGGTTAATGTCAAAGTGAATTTTGACAACGTTGGTCTTGGATACTTGTCCCTACTGCAAGTGGTGAGAAACTTACTATTACTTTAAGAGATGCCTCTAGGGTATAGCCAAAAAATATATATTTCTACAAGGCTGTAATGTCTGTAGTTTTTCCAAAAACAGCAGCACTTTTGCCCATGACCTGGGATTGATACTGCAGTTTAAGCCCATTCCAATGCATAAGGGTGAAGTCCAATATAAGACACAGCCCGGGGGCAAGAGTGGTGCTGTTTCTAGAAGATATAATCTTAGACTACCCATTTAATGTATTCAAATATCCAATGGTTGTACGGCTATTAAAAGATTTTGTGTGCAGCCTTTGCTAACAGAAACATATTGGGTTTCTCGAAAATCTTTCATTTACATACATACAACTTTCACTTAACTTTTTTTCTTGAAGGGTGTGGTGCCTGCTCATGGCTTCTACAACCTTAGAATTCTCAAAAAAAAGAAAAAACTTTTGCAGTTTTGTTCTTTAACCTTTTTGTTCCAAAATCTTTACAGATAAAGCGAAGCCTTTCTAAATAACCATCTCTTTAAGAAGACCACCACTTCTTTTCAGAAACAGGGCCACACTTGTCCATAGGTTGTGTGTGATATCACCCTATTCATGGGGCTGAACTGCAATGCCAGACATGGCCTATGGAGACATGTGGTGCTGTTTTTGTAATCTCATAAACCCCTTATTAAAGGAGTTGCCTGGGTGTTGGGCAACTTTCTAAAAATCAATCCAGACCTGTTAAAAGATGCCAGCTAACAGCTATGGCCAATCAAAGGCCGTAGTAGTCAGGTGCTGTTCTTTTGGAATCGGCTCTCAGATGCCGGGAGCCAAGACTCCAGGAGAACCAAACCGGACCGCTGCGGTCTCTGTTTGGCTTTAGCGGTCAGGTGGTATCCGTTCCACAACAAAGACTAGGAGGACAGTAGGGCTGCATTGCTGGATCGCCTGGGCAGAGGACGAGTAAATACCCCTGCTTTATTGTTTTAACAGACAGACCTGAATCAATTTTTGGAAAATTGCCTTGCACCCAAACAACCCCTTTATGTCTTATTACAAATGAACATCAAATCGTTTTTATTTCTCTTCTATAGGCAACATTTAAAGGTTGGATGGATATCATGTATGCGGCTGTGGACTCAAGGAATGTAAGTCAATGTATTAGCTTAAAGGGGTTATCCAGAGTGAGATACTTACCTTGATCCTGTCGATGTCCAGCAGTGCCGACCTCTACTTCCGGTCCAGCTCCAACATCGATTCACATGCTATGGAATCCTCCTCCCCCATTTTGTTGTCAGTGACGTCATTGCAGGGGGCTGACTGGCTAATTTAAATAACTAAGCCAGCCCCCCTGGTTTAGTTATTGAAACTTGCCAGACAGACAGCCTTCTCTGATGATGTCACTGACAATGAGAGGTCCAGACTACGTGACCAAGTATAGGTGCTGGCACCTCTGGACCTTGACTGGTTCCGGGTAAGTGCCTTTTGCTGGATAACCCCTTTAATATCTAAGATGAAATATAATTATTATTCTTAGTCTGTGTTCATCACATACCATAGTAGGGACCTAGTGGTGGTGTACACAGAAGAGATGGATCCCCATAGCAAAAACAAATGGGGCTCAATTTTGATGCCAATTTTTGCCACCCCATCCAGGATAGGAGTGCCTAGTGTTTGTTTGCTGTTCCATGCCCTTTAAAATGATTCTTTAACCAATTATCTACCTTCTTGTTTGCTAAAAATGCAGTTCCTATTTGGAGTAAGGTCCTGGTCCCATGTATGTCCTCACTACCCAGTAGCAAAAGGAATGATGCAATCAGAGCTGCAGCCCCCTTTCGCCATGAGCCCCATAGCAGTCACATGGTCTGCCTCTATGATACATAAGCCCTTGGGCAACTAAAGGCTCAGGGGCCCTGATGCAAAAGGTGAGATGGGGCCCCCCCTCTATCTGTATCTGTTCCCGTACCCATACCTAAACCATGCTGCACAGAGGCATAACTTGAGGCTTCTGTGCCCTAATGCAAAACCTGTAACAGATCCCCAACTATAATGCTTTATTCATAGTACTGGGCTCCCTATATGGAGAAGAGAAGCCTTATGGGCCCCCTAAGGCTCCTGGGCCCGGGTGCAACGGCATCCCCTGCACCCTCTATAGTTACGCCCCTGCCCTTGGGGTATGATGTAGTGGGGAATGTGTCTTGCGTGCCAAAGTGTAGGGAATGCCAGCAAGCTATGCTGCCTTGGCTATGGTACTTAAAAAGAAGACCTAGATATCAAAGAGAATCTCTCTAATTGTGGCTTAGCTGCAGAAGAGGAACAGAATGTGCCAACCTTATATACATATTTATCTCCTTATATAACGGATTATTTCTCCTTCTATTTTAAAGGTTGAGGAACAACCGGTGTATGAAATCAACCTGTACATGTATCTGTACTTTGTGATATTCATCATATTTGGGGCCTTCTTCACTTTAAACCTTTTTATCGGTGTCATCATAGACAATTTCAACCAGCAAAAGAAAAAGATAAGTATTAAATAATTGTATTAATATTAAATAAAAGTATTAACATTAAAGGGGTTAAAATGAAAAAAAAATAGGCCATACTCACATGCTTAAATTGCCCTACTTCAGTGCAGGAACTCCGCTGCTTGCCATCCGGTCCCTGAAGAAGCTGCCGTGATCATGGTCCATTCATTGTACACTTTTCCACTCAGCCAATCACAGGCTTCATGTGCCGTTCCTGATTGGCCGAGTCATCAAAGTGGTCATGTGTACAATGAATAGCACACATGCTGCAGCTTCTTCTGGGACTCGGGCACCTGTGTTGTAACCAGGGGCCTTATAGGTGAGCATGTCTCATTTTTTTATATTTTAATCCATTCCATGCCCATAGAGTTTGATTTTAAATCCACATAATCGCCCTTAATGGTAATCATTGTGTGACCATTAGATAAATGTGAGTGTATGAAACTGCAAATAACAAACATGTCTTTCTCTTATACTTTGGGGGGAAGGATATCTTCATGACTGAGGAGCAGAAAAAATACTACAATGCCATGAAAAAACTGGGCTCGAAGAAGCCGGTGAAACCAATTCCTAGACCCGAGGTAAAAAAAAAAGACCATCAGTACGCACTCATATTACAGGGGTTGTCAACTTTGGGGAAACTGATGCTGGAGCCCACAGTGATGAATTACTGAGCAACCTCAATGGGCCAACCATGTAACGAACTAACGTGCCAAGTCCTTCACAAAGAGAAACAGTCTCTTCTGTGCTTTATTGATGAGGATCCTGAAAGGAGGACCTCCCTCTCTAGTAATACAGAATTCACCAATAGGGTATTGGCAAGTCATATATAATGTAGAATTAGGCCTTATTCACACGGGTGTTGCGATTTTTGGCTGCCCGCAACACAGCCGAAAATCATATGAATGAGAGGCAGGCACGACCAAGTCTCGCTAAATCCCCTCTTTTTTGGGGAAATTCACACGGCCGGGTGCAGCGTATATACGCCACAGCCCGAAATTCTGTCGATCGGGGAAAGGAAGTTTAGCTCTGCTAAACTCCCTCCCCTTGCTAGCTGCTGGCAAAGGGAGCAGCGGGAGCTTAGCAGAACTAGTCATGCTAAAAAAACCCTTTCAGCCCCTTCTGCATTTCGGCGGCTCCCATAGGCTTATTGCAGACAAAAGATAGGGCAAGAGCTAACTTTTCCGGCTGCGTGTAAAAGCCTCCGGCCGAAATCGGCACTGCACTTGAAATCCATGAGAGCCGTTCCTGCAATAACAAGAATCGGCCTCTACATGGGAGGTCAGCGCAGAGACTTCTGCTCCAAATACACAGTGGTCAGAGCGGAAGCCCCCGCGCTGACCTCCTATGTTGTGGCCGGTGCTGGTAACTGCAGGCATGGCTCTCATTACATGGCTTTCGCTCCGACCTCTGTTATTGCGACCCTGACAGCTTGTGCCCACTCAGCTGACCGGAAAACCCCTGTTTTAGTAAAATAAAAGCTGCTTTGTGGTTGGTAGCTTTGGGCAACCAAGACAGATTTCCTATTCGACAGTTTGATAAATCTGCCCCTGCGTTTCTTCTACTGATCACGTATTTCCATTACTATTTTTCTTATTTTCCCCTTTTTTTGCCTATTTTCTGTCTCATCGGGTCTACGTGATATAGAATCCAGTCCAAGGAGTTGTCTATGATTTTATCTCCAAGCAAGCCTTTGACATTGTGATTATGCTCTTGATATGCCTCAACATGGTGACAATGATGGTGGAGACCGATGACCAAAGTCAAGAGAAAGTAGATATACTCTTTAAAATCAACCTTGTGTTCATCGTCGTCTTCACTGCGGAGTGCGTTCTTAAAATGTTCGCTCTGAGGTATTACTTCTTCACTGTCGGATGGAATATTTTTGACTTTGTGGTGGTCATCATTTCTGTAGCTGGTAAGTATTAGTACCCGAATTGTAATCCTATGTATACAGAAAGGGTATGTTCACATGGCAGAATCTCCCTTTGGGGTTCTTTGAATCCCTGTGTCAAGCACTGTCCACATAACTTAGTTTATCAGATTTCCAAGGGGGTTCCTTTAACGAGGGGCATCTAGGTTTAGAAAAACATGGCTGCTTTCTTTCAAAAACAGTACCACACCTGTCCATGGATTGTGTACAGTATTGACGCTCATAGGCGTAACTAAAATGTGCGGGACTGAGCTGCATTACTGCGCACAACCTGTGGAGAGCTGTGGTGCTGTTTTTGGAAGAAAGTTGCCATGCTTTTCTAGTTCTTTACAGGGGTTGTGACGTGATAGAAAGTTATCCCCTAACAGAAGCCCACTAGTTGTTCCAGAATAGAAAATTATCCCTTATCCACCGGATAGGAGATAACTTTCTGATTGGTGAGATCTGGCCACTGAGATCTTCAAGAATCCCAAGAACTGGGGTCTTGAAGGTCTGCTCATGAATGGAGCTGCTCCATTCAATTCAATGGGAGTGATGTAAATTGCCGAGCAACTTGAACTTATTTGTCTCCGATGCTTCCATTCACAGGAAAGGATAAGCAGTTTGTATTTGCGACTGCCATTCCAAGAAGAAAAAGTTTGATACTGTGTTAGCCAGTAGAATAAAATGCGGCTGTTCTCAGTAAGAGATACAAAATAATCTTCTGGATATGATACCTTTTAATGGCTAACAAAAAGAAGTGATGTTACAGCGAGCTTTCAAAACTACATACGTTTCTTCATCACATTTCAGCCTGATGAATAAACCTAAGAGGTTTGGAAAGCTTGCTGTAACATTATTTCTTTTTGTTAGCCATTAAAATGTATGATGTTACAGCAAGCTTTCAAAACAGTGTAGGTTTCTTCATCAGGCTTTAGCCTAATGAAGAAACCTAAGAGGTTTGGAAAGCTCGCTGTAACATCATTTCTTTTTATTAGCCATTACAAGCTATCATATCTACAAGACTATTTAGTTTCCCTTACTGAGAACAATCACATTTTCCTGCCATTCTATTAATGCTCGGACCTTCAGGACCTTGTTCTTGGGATCAGTGAGGGTCCCAGCAGTTGGACCCCCACTGATCAGAAAGTTATATCTTGGCACATCCCTTTTAAGGCTAGCCAATGAAAAACCAACCCTGGCTTACATTTTCACCCATTCCCCTTGAAAGAAAGCCTATTCAATATACTCAATGTTTGTTGTGCTCCTTGTGACTTTTTTTTTTTCCTTTTAGGTATTGTCCTGTCAGACCTCATAGCGGAGTATTTCGTGTCACCCACACTTTTCAGAGTGATCCGACTTGCAAGAATTGGGAGGGTCCTTCGACTCATTAAAGGAGCTAAAGGGATCCGTACGCTGCTTTTTGCCCTGATGATGTCTCTCCCAGCCCTGTTCAATATTGGTTTGCTCTTGTTTCTAGTGATGTTCATCTATTCGATATTTGGGATGTCAAACTTCGCTTACGTGAAGAAGGAATCTGGCATTGATGATATGTTTAATTTTGAGACGTTTGGGAATAGTATTATATGCTTGTTCGAAATTACCACCTCAGCAGGATGGGATGGGCTCTTGAATCCAATTCTCAACAGTAGCCCACCTGACTGCGATCCTCATGTGGAGAACCCTGGAACGGCTTTCCGTGGAAACTGTGGAAATCCAGGCATGGGCATTGTGTTCTTCTGTAGCTATATCATCATCTCTTTCTTGATTGTAGTCAATATGTATATTGCCATTATCCTAGAGAACTTTAATGTGGCCACAGAAGAAAGTGGCGAGCCCCTATGCGAGGATGATTTTGAGATGTTTTATGAAACGTGGGAGAAATTTGATCCCGATGCAACTCAGTTTGTTGAATATAGCAGAATGTCGGACTTTGTAGATACCTTACAAGATCCGTTACGAATACCCAAACCCAACAAAATTAAACTGATTACTCTGGACCTCCCGATGGTAACTGGAGATAAAATACATTGCTTGGATATTTTGTTTGCACTGACTAAAGAAGTGTTGGGAGACTCGGGAGAAATGGATGCTCTGAAAGCATCAATGGAGGAAAAATTTATGGCTGCTAATCCTTCCAAAGTGTCCTATGAACCTATCACTACCACTATGAAAAGGAAACAGGAAGAGGTTTGCGCCATCAAAATCCAGAGGGCTTTCCGTAGGCACCTTCTGAAGCGTTCGGTGAAGCATGCTTCCTATGTCTACCGTCACAGCCGGGACTTTGACACGGCCGTGGAAGCCCCTCCAGAGACAGAAGGTTTGGTAGCAGATAGAATAAGTGACGCCTTTGGGCAATTTCTTGACAATGGAGCAACCAATGGAACTCAGCGTCTACATACAACTAACAGATTTTCACGCAGCAGTGGAGATGATGTAAGGGGGTCAGATGTGTAGCTTTATATTTAAAGAAATTAAGGGAGGGCTTCCTCTGTATACCGAGCGGTCAACTGTAGCAAACGCATGGAAGAAAATTCTGTCTCTATATAAAAAGACCCTGACTAGAAGCTAAATATTAGAGGTGTTGTATAATCTTATCCAAAGCTCTCTCCTACAATATAATCACATACTGAGCCTCCTACAGTATAATCTTATCTGGTTCTCCCCCACAGTATACTCTCATCCAGAGCTTGCTCTAGCATTATAATTATCCAGAGCTAATACCTCCAGTGTAATCCTATCCAGAGCCCCTGTGCATTATAATCACATCCAGAGCTAATACCTCCAGTGCAATCCTATCCAGAGCCCCTGTGCAGTATAATCACACCCAGAGCCTCCTCACAGTGCAATCTCATCCAAAGCTCTCTTCTACAATAGAATCACATACTGAGCCTCCCACAGTATAATCTCGTCTGGTTCTCCCCCACAGTATACTCTCATCCAGAGCTTGCTCTAGCATTAGAATCATATCCAGAGCTTACACCTCCAGTGTAATCATATCCATAGCCTCTGTGCAGTATAATCACACCCAGAGCTTACATCTCTAGTGTAATCATATCCATAGCCCCTGTGCCTTATAATCACATCCAGAGCTAATACCTCCAGTGTAATCCTATCCAGACCCCCTGTGCAGTATAGTCACATCCAGAGCTAACACCTCCAGTGTAATCCTATCCAGAGCCCCTGTGCAGTATAATCACACTCAGAGCCCAACTCACCCTGGCAGTAATCAGTCAGTGTCCCCTCTCCTCCACAGTAATTATTCACCCTCCATATTACAAACTTGATTGAGGAACTCCTCACAGGAGACACAAGCAGTACTGATGTAATAGTATTGCCAGGATTCCCTGACTAATCCCCTGCCTGTCTCTGGAAGGCATTAAGGAATGGGTCTTCTAGCAGACATGCCTAACATGTTGCATGTCTGCTAGATGTAGGGAGAATTCTCTTCTTAAAGCTGGCACGGCTGCAGGACTAGTTACACATGACAACATAACTGAAAAATCTTGTCATTCTTTGCAAAATCTTGGTTACGTTGGTGACTATTTTGGTCACCATATTAAGCTCTGATTTGTGTGTAAGAAGACATTATACTTCTCCAGCATATGCAAAAGATTCCCAATATCTAGAGGCAAGCAACTTCTTGTAGGCAGCTGATTGTCCTTCTGCATCACTGCTGTAATTTCATACATTTTATTTGAGTGCTGAATCTTTTTAAAAATTCAAGTAAATCTCCAACTTTTAACAGCAAGTCTTTTAATAGGTCAAACATTATACATACATTAATTTCTTAATATATCCTTATAGAAGTCGAAGCTCAGATTTTCTACTACAGAGCTCCAAATCTCCAGCCTGGACCAAGTGTTAACCCGATATGAACCAAGCGTCGTGAATATACTGCACTTGGTTCTGGGCTTTAAACCTGAGCCATTGTAAATATATAGCACGGGATTAAATCTTTTGTTCCTGCAATCAAGTCTTGTGCTTGGCTGTTGGAGACAGGTGAAAACTCAGAGGAGGCAGAAGTGGCTTTTCCAGCCTATATTAGCACTATGTAGTAAACAGAGGAAGCGACAGTGCCATTTCCTCTATTAGATCTGGTAATTATGTGATCATCGTAAACCTCCAGTGTGGCAGAGCTGCTGGGTCCTACCAGACCCAGATCAGTTCTTCCAGTGATTACTGTGTGACACTAGGGTGATGGTTTTCCCTGTAACTGGGGCTCCTATGGATGCCCCAGTTACAGTGGGAAAGTGTCAAATAAGAAAAAAAATGACAGTGTAAATGTCCCCCAGAGATCTTGTATGAGGAACCTATTGTTGTACTTTATTTTTGTGTAAATATACTAAGTTTACAGATAGTGAACCATACATAAAAAAATAACTTTTTGTACACATTACCCCATATAAAATTTAAAAAATGGAAAATGTCATGCAGAAAGAGGGAGAGAAGAAGGGACGATGCTTATTGAATCGGCCTCTGTCCCCCGATTACTCATGGATCGACTAATCAGAGCACACTTGCCGCCACCAACCGTCACGGCAGAGTCTCAATCGATCGCTGTAGCGAGATTGCAAGCTTGAAGTTGTTGAGAAAACAGGCTGATTTGTATCCAGCTTTCCCGGGATTCTGCCACATGCAGACCGAAAGCACAAATCACCACCTTATCTGTTCTAACACACTCCAGAATTCTACAATGCTGCATACAATACACATGCTGCCACCACCAGCTTCTTACAATATCACCAGTAATCTTCAGAGTTATGAGTCGTTTTAAAATGGACAAGGCTTAACTAATAAACTGTAGCTTTATTCTAGAAAAAGACTAGCAGTGCAGATGTGTGTGTGTGTGTGTGTATATATATATATATATATATATATATCTATCACACACACACACACAAAAAAAGGTTAATGCACAGGAATATAAAATATACAGGTATATACAACAAGCAGTATTTTTAAAATAAACAGGAAGAAATTACAAGAAGAATGCTGGATTTAAATATTGGTCCAATGTTCCAATACATGCAGAGTCACTAAAGTGAATAGGACAGCCTTACGCTGAGGGCATATCTCTGTAGTCTGACAATTTGGGCCTGTGGGGCCCCACATAATAAAGGATACCTCAGTACACCGCTTTCCCCACCCCCTCTGATGTCCTTCAACTGATCGTCCATCGTTTATCCAGCATAAAAGATCAGCGATGAGCTCATTGATCAGTTTAAACAGTGGATGTTCAGTAGTGAATGGCCACTGTGTTATCTCAATAGAGAGGGGCGGGGGAGCGAGAGGAGAAAAAACTCCTGCACTGCCCCGCCCCCCTGCTGGCCGCTCCGTGAGTGACACCGCTCTGGTAGCTTCCGTGCAGGAGCGCGGAGACACAGGGACGTGTGTCGGGCATCGTTTGCCCGACATTTGTCCCGTGTAAATGGACCTTTAGATGAATGCTTCCTGAGACTTCATTAACAAGTAAATGATGCAAACAATGCGACTTCCTCATGCTAATTCTGACTAAGTCAGAGGAGCTTTTTTTTTTTATGCGCACCTATGTGGGGAATCTTTATGCGCAACACGGACCTTGCTGCGCACACGTCATATCTTTTGCAGGCGCAAACATTTTGCGCCTGTAAAAGACGGACATGTGAACACATCATAAGGAACCAATGGTTCTATCAGACACTCTTTTTTACGCACATCGCCACGTGCAAAAAAATGCTTGTCTTACTTCGCCCTAAGCAGGCATTTGGAGTCAGGAGACCTGAAGAGAATAGGGCTTATTTACATCACAGCTCAGGTGAGGTAATACAATTATCTTTCTAAAGCAACATCCAGCAGGCAGGGGTGGTCAATTAGCATCTACCTGTCACTAGCTAATTTTATTGCCATTGGAACACAGGATTCCCTGGCCTCTTGTACAATCAAAACACTTGGCAGATGCAAGGGAGGGGGGAGCGAGATTAGAACATTGAATTTATCTTTTGCTGTATCCTGAGTGGCAAGTTGCGGATAGTTGGGGGACGCTTTATCAATATTTTTATATCACACCTCCCCTTTTTGGATGGGTGATGATGGTTGATCTCTACAGATCACACCCAGAGTCCATCCCTGTTGCCTAGTAAGGGGGAATTCAAGGTAGTAGGATGTCAGCTTAACTTTCCTAGTGTCCTGAACAGCAGCTGATTGATACTGGACAGCTGGGGGGACACTTTATCAATCTCTTTATATCACAGAAAACATTTTCTGTGAGAAAGGATATTGAAAAACAGGCCTACATGTCATGAAAAATGCTGCAAAAATTACTTTGGCAGACCAAAAAAATAGGGCCATACCACCACTTGCATAAAATTACTAAAAAGCATCTGGTCCTTAAGGATTTAATTGATAAAATTCTGTCCACCTTTATTCGCCACTAGGGGGAGCTTACTGTGTACTACGTTATCATTGAGTTCAATCTATAAACAGTATGCAGCAATCTCTTATGCTCCCTCTAGTGGTGACTGAAAGAGGCAGAATTTTCTTTTGTCTTCATCAGAGATTTGGCGCTTTGCACCAGAAACACAGAGCCCTGACCGCTACAAAGATATTTTAAGAAAGCGATCACCACAGAATATTTATTTATGGTTTATGGAAAATTTTAAGTAATGCGCACAGCCCCACCTGCTGTTACTGAACCTATGTCTTCCTTTTTCCATTTCTACAGTAATAAGACTTGACGTTGGTATCATACAATGGAAACAATGTGAGTGCCCGGAGCATGACTTCGTATTCTAACTGGTTTGAAGTTTTTGTGGCATCGGAAATGAAATGCTGATCTTCAGATGGCTTCAGCTTCTTATTTAGGGATCTCACCTGCATGGCTTTGTGGGAAATACAAGACACATAATAGTATACAGAGAAGTTTATAAATACCGTGTTTCCCTGATAATAAGCCCTACCCAGGTTTTCGGGGGAGGCTTGAAATATAAGCCGACCCCTCAAAATAAGCCCTAGCTAACCTGCATAAAATTTAAAAAAATCAATACTCACCTGGTCTGCAGAGTCCCGATGTCTCGCTTTGGTCTCCGGCGGCACTGCAGTATTCTTCGCGCTGACATCTCAGCTTCTTTCTGGTGACGGGGCTTTGAATACCCCGCTTCCAGCAAAGCGAGCACTGTGATTGGATCGAGCGCCAGCTAATCAGAGGCAGCGCTTGATCATTCACAGCTATTCAGTGAATGACATCAGTGAATGGCTGTAATTGGCTCATTAAGCGCCCGCTGTGATTGGCTAACACTCAATCCAATCACAGCGCTCGCTTTGCTGGAGGCAGGGTATTTAAAGCGCCGTCACCAGAAAGAGGCTGAGATGTCAGCGTGTAGGACACTGTAGCTTGCCGCAGTGCCACCGGAGACCATCGCGAGGCATCGGGACGCCGCGAACCAGATGAGTATAAGCCCCTGAAAACAAGACACTGTGCCTCTTTTGGGGCAAAAATTAATATAAGACAGTGTCTTATTTTCAGGGAAACGTGTTATACAAATCGCTTACCTTATGGTAGCAGTATCCACAGGCTGGTCCACTGCAGGCTTAACATAGAGTTATTAAAGGGGTTGTCAGAGCCTGCTGTTTATTACTCTATTACAATGGCCATCCTTGTAATTGACTTACAAATATGCGCTGTTTCGCATGAGCAGTTTATCCAAATGTAAGGATAGTCCATCACTAGTGACGTAGATGCTGATGGTCTACCCATGAACCCCGCTGCAAAGCCTCATGGTTTGGTATGTGATGTTAGTGGAAGTTCAGTTGATTTGACAGAAGGGGTATGTGACCATAGTCCAGATTTGTGAAATGGCGTATATTTGTAAAAGTCAATTATAAAGATAGTTATTGTAATGTAAATAGATGAATAACGAGCGGTTTGGGGTCTCAGACAACCCCCTTAAGTGTCATCATTATTATAAGTACCAGCTTAAGAGCTGAAATTTTCCAACAGCTAGCAATACCTGCTGGTTCAGTGTCTGCATTGCCCTTGCTTTGAAGATTTGCATTCTAGGAAGCATCTTTCCACCAGCCACTATCCCTAATCTAAAGAGAAAATGAACTGTGCTGTTGGCTTATAGCAGCTAAACTGGTTATCAGAATACAAGTTTGTAAACTATTTCTAATAACAGCAGAATTGTGAATGCAGCTCTGAAGCATGATACAGACTATCAGTACAATCTAAGTAATACAGTATATTTTCAAAATGACATTAAAGGGGTTTTCTGGAAATAAACAATCAATGACCTGTCCTCAGGATAGGTCATCAGTAGTTGATCATACGGATCCCCATGAGTGTTGTCACACTCATCAGTCTCATTAGGGTGAATGAGACAGAGATGTAATACAAGGCACAACTGCTATAGAATATACGGTGCTGGACTGAAGTGATAGCAGTGCCCACCTGAGTACCACTATCACTTCAATCAGATCAGCGGAGATCCTGAATGGCACACCCCAATGATCAACTATCATAGTTTAATCTCACAAGAGCCTGAAAAAGGGGGTTTTCTGCTAATAAAAAAGGCCCTGGTGTAAGAAATGGTGTAAAAAACAAAATAGCCATTACTCACCTTATCATGTTGCCTCTGGTCCAGCTTCACCAACCTGGTCCCCTCCACTGTGGTCCCCACTAATACAGGAAGCAATGATGTCACATTCATCGCTCACATGACTGCTGCAGCCTATCGTTGGCCTCAGCAGTCATGTGTGCATGACCGGCACATGACTGCTGAGGCCGGGAATTGGCTACAGTGGTCATATGAGCAATGAATCAATGTCATCGCTTCCTGTATCAATGGGGACCAAAGTGGAGGGGACCAGAGTGGAGGGGACCAGGTTGGCGAAACTGAACTGGAGGCAAGGTGAGAAGGTGAGTAATGGCTATTTTTTTTAACACCATTCTCTATCCTGGAGTCTTATTTTTGTAAATGTCGGATAACCCCTTTAACCCCATTGAAATTCCAGTGTGACTATAGTATACTTGCCAACAGTTCCAATTTTGGTTCCCAACATTTGGTGTATTGGGAGCATGTCCATTTTGGGGTGCATTACTAGAGAAATGGTCTTAAATGTCCTGAATTTGACATTTTTAAAGGTGTGTATGTATGGTATAGTGAACCTCAATATTCTACCTCACTCTCCCAATAACTCAGGGGTGAATTGAGCTGAAATATATATATATATATATATATAGCTATTTTCACTGCATGTGAAATGGCGAGACTACATGTCCTGCCAAGGCTTTATGCTAAGGATGCACTGGCTGAATTAGCGCTTACGACTAATGGCAGAAAATGATACATGTTTCTATGGAAATTCCTCGGACCGGAGGCAAAAATTTAGCCAACGCTTGTCTTTTTGTTTCCTGTTCCCATCTTATACCAGAAATTGACATTGGGAAAGAAATGAACATTACATCTTTGAGACATCTGTCTGCAGAAGTTTATCTGTCCTTTGGTATCAAGGTCTGGTGACAACGGTAAATTATGTTCCATGAACAAGAAGGTGCCAGAGTACTATGGGATTACCAGTACGATTTCGGTTTCTTATGATTGATGAAGGCCTAGTATAGAACTTGCAAGTCTTACCCTCGGCCCCATAGGCTGAGCTCTTGGCCACCACTACAAGCAAGTAAGACGGATATCCATATGAAGAGCCGTCTCCTCTGCCGATATTTTCGAAAACATCAAGAACTTAAGATTTCCGGCGCAACTAAATGCAACGTTAGTATCACAGATACTGAGAAAGTAGTTTACATCCAACCTTTTTTTTTTCCTCCTCAAGGAAGGAGATTTAGATGCTTTTAAATACATTTTATGTCTTTTAAGCTCTTTTGGAAATTTGCTTTAACGTCTTGATTTTGTTTCAAAAATTTCAGAAGCGATCTGTTATATAGGAAGGACTGAGCGTAACTCTTCTGTAATACTATATCTATAAGAGGACATAAATGTCAGTATATGTGTCTGCTGATACTGTGAAGTATTCAGATTATTTATATTAATATTACTGTATGCAAATCCCCCGTCTCACCTCTATGTCACGACACATCAAGACTGTGCTTAGTATCAGCCTGCTCTGTCATGACTGGGTCTTAATGCCCATGACTACTCAAATAAGGAAGCTGTCAATGTCCCCATAGTCTTTCTTTTGAAGAGAATGCATTCAATAGTAGCAGCATTGAGTGTATCCACCTGTGATAAACGTAACCATCTCTATTGACCGAAGGAGAGGTGTTGGCGTTGACTATCCACTCCCTCCACCAAACCAAGAATAGGACTGTGATACACTCAATGCTGCCACTATCGGCTGCATTCTCTTCATGAGACAGACTCTTAGTCTTAGGAGCTGCTCTTCCTTGTGTAAGCTATGGAGAATGGACTTTGGTCACCTACCTGTATATATATTGAATAACCAGTAAGAAATGGTCATCTACTTACCTCTCCCAAGATCACTTTATTAGAAGCCACCATCTAGTAGCAGTTGAACCTTCAGATTCAGATTCATAACAATTAGTTGAGATGTCCACCCACAGTTATCAGAGACCCCAGGTTGTGCCAAGAAAACATTCCCCACCCCATTTTTGTATTTCCACTAGCTTGACAGGAAGGGGTCATCAATTCATGCTGTTTGTGTCAAATTCTAACTTCCTATTAGCATGGTCCAACAGAAGTCTGGATTCATCTGACCAGGCGATGTTTTCCACTTCTAGGAGATACAATTTTTGCGCTCTTTTACCCACTGGAGCTTCGACTTTCTGTTTTCTTAAATGTCACTGTAACTGGTCATCTGATGTTATAGCCCAATGGTAAGGAACGACAAGTTGTGTGCTTGGACTCGTTGGTTGGAGCACCAGAATTGTATCCAGCAGCATTTTGCTTGACTCACCAGAATGATTCGACATCCTACTCTGGCACCCTTTGGCGATGAGTTGTTTCCATCAACAGAGTCCCCTTTCGCTGGATGTCTTCTTTGATCGCGCCATTCTCAGTATACTCTCCACATCATTACACTAGCACACCCCATAAGATTGGCTGTGACATCCTCGCCCTGCTAGTCTAGCACCGTTGACCCGGTCTCATTGGAAGTCGCTCAGATCGCTGCATTTTCCCATCTGATGCGGATTCACACTGAAACTGATCCACGGAAAACTTGTCGCGCGATTTTATGCTGCACTCCGGGGATCATTTCCATACAGGGAAGCTCCAATTGTGAAAGGGCTGGGGCTCTAATAAAGAGGCGATTCAGTATAAGAATACAGTCTCTTCTCCGCTTCCTTCTCCTCCATGTCTGTCCGTTTTGCGTAGGTCACCCCCTTTGTTTCAATACACAAGTTAAAGGCAGGAACGTCCAACATGCAGTACATCCCGATAGCTTTCAATGCCAATTCCTCCTCTTAGCTTTTCTGTTCTTAGAACCGGCCTCAGTAATAAAGCAAGTTTATAATTCATACTGCACCCTGGCGAAAATTTGAAGAAAGAAATGCAAATCCGGTTGAACATTGAACCTTCCGTTTTGTCTGTTAATAGGTAATATAGCGCATCATAAGACATATATTTGCGTATAGGTGAAAGCTGGAAGAAGTTTGGTTGCCAGTATGTCTTAAGTGCAACTTTACCCTTGTAGATAACAAGAGGGGGAAAAAACGGTGACACGAACTTGTACGAGCGCCTAAATGAATATTTCTAAGCCGCGCCGTGCAGCTCGTGATCCCTACAGCAATATATTAACAGTATGTTTACAATGTATGTAAAGAAAATTCCAGCGCTGTGTAATTTCACATCGTATGCCTGTACATATTCCTGTCTAGTGCTGGAAGCGCAAAGAAAAGGAGATGAGATCCTAGATATTATTCTTGTATATTATACAGATTCTAATAAATTATTCATTGGAAAGCCGGTGCCGTGTTACTTTCCTTATGGCGTCTATTTGGTTTTTGCACATCGACAGATGTCCGACCAGCGGCTTGGCGGTTTTATGTAAATGAGGATTGTGTAACGAAAAGTTCTTCAACTTCCTAATATACCTAGCTGTGAGTTCTAAAAGTTTATTACAATTAGAGATGAGCGAACGTACTCGTTTAGGGTGATTTCGCAACCAAGCACCGCTTTTTTCGAGTAACTGACTACTCGGGCGAAAAGATTCGGGGGCGCCGGGGGTGAGCGGGGGGGGTGGGGTGGAGAGGGGGGGTAGCAGTGAGGAACAGGGGGGAGCTCTCTCTCTCCCCCCCCACTCCCTTCTGCAACCCCCGGCGCCCCCCGAATCTTTTCGCCCGAGTAGTCAGTTACTCGAAAAAAGCCGTGCTTGATTGTGAAATCGCCCTAAACGAGTACGTTCGCTCATCTCTAATTACAATGTATCATTCTGGAGTTTAAGTTGTTGCAAATGTTGTGTTAGGTTATCAAGGGTATCGCAGCCCCTGAATGTAAAGAAGAATACTTGTATTCATTGACCAAGCTGAAAGGCTCTTAAAGGGGTTTTCCAAGATGTTTTTTTATGTGATTATAAAAACCAGCTCCTCTTGTCATAAAAGAAGAAATAGCCATCTACTTACCTCTCCCAAGTCCCGCTGTGCCGCACATTGCCAATCCGGGTCTCCCCTGTAAGTTTAGCGATTGATCACTGAGCTCTGTCGTTCTTTGCAGCATCTGTGACTTTCCGTAAAACGGGTGGGACTGCAGACTATAAAAAAAAAACGATCCCAGAAAATCCCTTGAAGGCCACTTTCACATGGCCGGTAATCTCGCACGCATTCATCCATGTCCAGCACAGACAGAAATTGCACGAAAAATTAAGCTATTCACTTGAATGGGTTCGTTGACATAAGTGATTTTTTGCTTTGACCTGTGGTTCGAGTTTGAAAAATCGCTACATGTCCTATTTTCCTGCGAGTCTCGCACAAGAATGAGACATGTAATGAGTGGCGTCTTGCACAGCAGAGAGACGGGGTGTCCGTGTGCAATGCAATGTGAATCGTGCCTGAGAGTCTTGGGTGCAACTCACATCACCCATGTGAATACAAGCTTATTGGAACTTACAATTGGAGGCACCCGGAAGGCACTATTTGCGCTTGCTTCATGTATATAAAGCTTATTACAGGGGTTATCCAAGTGGCAGGCAATTTTTTTTAAGTTTATCTGCAGACATGTTAAAATAGCAAAAGGACCGTGCAGCCCTTCCAGTCTTAGGGCTTATTCAGACGGCCGTATATCGGCCGGGTATTCTCGCTGGCCGATATACGGCGTCTCTCTCTGCAGGGGGAGGAGGCTGGAAGAGCCGGGAGCAGTGCTCTGAGCTCCCACCCCCTCTCCGCCTCTCTCCGCCCCTCTCCACCCCCTCTCTGCCGCCCTCTGCACTATTTTCAATGAGGAGAGGCGGTTCGGGGGCAGAGCTAATTCCCCAAAACTTAGCCCCACCCCTGTCCTGCCCCCTCTCATTGCAAATAGTGCAGAGGGGCGGAGAGGGGGTGGAGAGGAGGCAGAGAGGGGCAGGAGCTCAGAGCACTGCTTCCGGCTCTTCCAGCCTCCTCCCCCTGCAGAGAGAGACGCCGTATATTGGCTGGCATGAATACCCGGCCAATATACGGTCGCCTGAATGCGCCCTTAAGGTGCGTTTAGACACAAAGATGATTGCTCAAAAGATGGCTTTTGAGCGATCATTTTCCATAATCTACTAATTGGTACTAATGCCTATTAGTACCAATTAGTAGCATGTGAGCCGCCAGGAGCTGAATTTATTCAGAGGACCGCTGGTTTTTGTTCTGTCGGCGGGGCTGACAGCTGAGAATAACTGAGACAATGCAATCAGCTGTTATCAGCAGTCCCCGAGCAGAGCATAGCATGCGGTCTGTCTTATCAGCTGTTCTGCTGAATGACGGATTTCAAGCCTAACTGATATCAGTTGTTCAGCAGAAAACTGAAAAATTGGCCTATTTACACACAACGATTATTGCTCAAAAGATGGCTTTTGAGCGAATGTTGAGCAATAATCGTTGTGTCTAAATTGGCCTTTAGTCTTCACACATCCCCATTACAGAACCATATTACGGATGGGTGACAACACTCTTGTCTGAAACTGGTCACAAACAATGGTGAACAAAGTAGCAGGGCTATTTACATCAGAAAGGTCAGAAGTAGTTAATATTGTCACAACTACAGTATATTGTTTCTTTACATAGCTGTTGAGTCTATAGGCTCCTCAAGGAAAGGGTCCAGTTGTGACCATAGACGCTGTTTTTGATATAGCTGGAGCACCATAAGTTAGAGACCACTGCCTTTAGAAATGATGGGATAAATAGGTTGGTTTCTACAACTGGACCCTATCCTTGGGGGTCTCTACGCTTCCTGTCATTATATCCAACCCTACTAACCTCTAAATAATGCTGGACAGCACTATTTGTATAGGATCAATGTCAATGTGACACAAAACAAGAACACGTTCTACTTATTGTTCAAAGAAATCCTTTGCCTATGACTAAATGCATCTATTTATGACGAGAACGACCGTCAGACCATGGCATGACCCATCTGCAGGATTGTGAAACCTCCAAAATGGCATGATATTTCCATGTTCACCTTAAAAGGGGCATGTTTACTAAATTCATCCGGTCTAATCCCCGAATACATGGAATCATGAATATAGCTCTGCCTATATCTCATCCAAATGCATGACCCAAGTAGAACCTGTAGGCCACACAACATAAGAGCTAGAGGTGTCCCGTTCCTCTTCAATATTCACCCATGGCTTAGATTGCATTTGTCCTGTGTCACTTGTAGAAGTACACTTCCCCTAACCCATAGTAAGAGAGTCACAATATTCAATAAAACATGATGGATTGGGACACACAGTTCCGCCTCAAAGACGAAAAACGCTAAATTGTGAAGAAGTAAGAAAAAAAAAGTGTAATGTTATTGTTAAGAAATTGTTTTGCGTGGAATGATGTATCAATAGGGGGAAATGTTACTAAAAATCATGCTTATACTGTGAATATTATACTAGAACGAAAGAAAACAAACATTCTTCTAATACGAAATGGAATAAATGGTGTAAAGGGGTTGTCCAGGTGAGGACGGATTTCTAAAAATGGCTGCCAATGTGTCAACTAACCCTTTCCAATCCACTGTCTGACGTCTTCCTACATTCTGATTGAAGCTTGTACAGCTCTAATGTCATAAGACGTCCGACAGGGTATTCTTACCGTCTATGGCCAGCCACTCTACTGTTGGAGCCTCTCTGGTGCGCACACACTGGCTTTAGCCAGCAGATGGCACCGTTGTATAACAGCAATATTACCGTATTAGTTGCCGCGGCCATCCGTTGTAGTAATACTTCGGCCCATAAACAGTAGAAGTATCACTATTGGCATCCAACACCAAAAGGACAGTGAGCATGCGTCATCATGAGGATCCGATGCGCCAGGGCTAATACAGTGATGTCATCGCAGTCCGGTCCGGCGCGCTGTGATACCCCGTTAATGAAATTTACGTGTCTGCTTTAGAATTTAGACTACTCTGAACCTCTTGGGCTACATGACAAGATAAAGTCCGCCCTCGAGTACAATCATGGCATAACTGCAATATTGATGTCGCCTGGGGTTGTGGGTAACAACCAAATGTTGACGTATAGCCCAAGCCTCAAGGATGGAGCTCATTAATAACGCATTGATTTCAATGTGTTTATTTATACATTTTCTCTCGCATCGTTGCTATGAGATTGAGAAATTGCTGCATGCCCTGTTATTGGGCGATTCCTCTTAGGCCTCATGTCCACGGGGAAAATCAGGCCCGCCGCGGATTCTTCATGCAGAATCCACAGCGGGTCCCTCCTTTCCTGCGGACATGAGGCCTGAAAATAAGAATAAACTCACCTGTCCTGGACGCTGCAGACCTCCCCTCCGTCGCGGCCGGATCTTTTTTCTTCGGCCCGGCAGATGTGCTCGGCACGCCAGCAGCGTGCCGCGCGCATGCGCCGGGCACATCCACAGGGCCGAAGAAAGAAGATCCGGCCGCGATGGAGGGGAGACCCGCAGCGTCAAGGACAGGTGAGTTTTAATTATGGTACAGGTGTTCCACGGATCCGGACGGCTTCCATAGGCTTCAATAGAAGCCTGCGGGAGACCCGCAATAAAATCGAGCATGTTGCGGTTTTTTTCCCGCATGCGGATCCGCGGCTGAAGGGAAAAATGACAACCGCAGGTATTTTATTACCTGCGGGAGTCCAATGCATCCCTATGGGAAAAACGCTGCGGATTTAAAATAAAAATTATCCTGTGGACATGAGGCCTTAAGGAATCGCCTACTATTTCCTATGGGATCTTTAAAAACTTGAACCGCATTCGCATGCCATGCGATATCTGACCAAATTTCTCGGACCAATATTGCGCTCGCCTGTGTGAATGCGTCTTAAAGGAACTGATTTCATGAATTTTTCATGTATGAACAATTAAAATCGTATCTAGAGATGAGCGAGCACGCTCGGATAAGTTAGTTACTCAAGCCAGCCCTCTCACTCTCTCCCCCGCTATTCCCTGCCCCCCCCCCGAGCACGCTCGTACAAGAATGCAGTTACTCGAGAAGAGCAACGGTCGCTTGAGTAACTGTCTTATCCGAGCGTGCTCGCTCATCTCTAGTTGTATCAGATGAACAAAAAGAATCCGTTTACTACCCCATTCGCAGAAACAGTGCCACTCCTGTTCATAGGCTGTGCTGGGTATTGCAGCTCATTTTTATTCACTTGCATACTGCAGTACCAGGCACAGCCCATGCAGAAGAGGGGCGCTGTTTTAAGGAGGAGCAGCCCCTTTTTTTCTAATCTTGTACAAATCTAATAATTGAATGCTTATATACTGTACGTTAACTCCTCCCTGATGTTCCCCATCACAATACCCACTCATGCCTCGTGATAGTCGATCTTATTACATTAGAGGACGGTAAGGGTTTCTATTTTTTGTCTTGAATTGCATTAGTTCATCTCCAGTACATTTGTCGTCCTGTTCCCCCACAGCCCTTCCATAACTACACTGGACCATTGAACCCCTTAATGACATGGCCTTTCTTTTTGACTTTTACTCCCCGCTTTGAAAAACCATGCCCATGCCACTTTAAGAGGTCTTCTCTCTATACCATCACCCTCAAGGCCCGAGCTTCTTATATAAGAAGAGGCACAATGCATATATGTTTAATACAGTCTGAACCAATCCCTTAAGTCAACAGATGGATCCTTTCCTGCTACCTGACTCCGCCTAGAGGCACCGCCATGAATCTTAGTAATCATTGGAGCATTATTGCTCCCCATCTTTGACTCCTCCCCCATTTTGTGTGCCTTCCTTTATAGCTGTGTATATATATATATATATATATATATATATGTTGTACTACGTTTTACATGGTTATGCTTGATATAGCTGATTACTCATCACCAAACCGCGTTGCAACAAACCGATATCTTAAAAAATGAACCTTCTTGTTCTTCAATACCTCAACGCTTGGGCTCTTTTGACATTACTTCTGGATGGGGTATCTATTGGCAACAGATCCCCCTCCGCCCCCAGTAAGTACTGTTTTTAATAACTATATTTTTCTTATGACCGCAGGCATTTTCTGAGTTACTAAGTGTATTGTCTTCCGGTTAACCAGGACCCATGGTGTGACGGCTACCTTTTGATTGCTTTTTATTACATTTTTTCTTGGAGACGAGGAGAGCAGAAAAGCAAAATTCTGGCATTGTTCGCTTATTTTTATATAAATAAGGGAAAAGTTTTTTTTTTACTTTTATTAATTTGTATTTTTTTTCTAATAAAACTTTTTAAAACTCATTTGAACATTTTTTTTATCGACTGTATAGGGGACTTGAACTTGTGATCATTTGATTACTCACAGAGTATAATGCAATACCATAGTACTACATTATACTGCGTTCTGACAGGCAATCTATGAAGCCAAGATAGGGCTGCCATGGCAACCAAATGGCACTTCGCAATCTCATAGTGGGGGAGGGGAGACCTTTCGGGATCCCGTAATACTGATCGCGGCTGTTGCAGGCATGTGTCAGTTGTCTTTCCCTGCAAAAAAACTCCATTGCCAAACATTAACCCCTTCCCGCTCCACGGCGTAGATTTATATCCTGGCAGCAGGGTATTTTCCGCAACAGGGCTTACTCTTACGTCATGTGGAAAGTGCAAGATCAGCAGAGATCTCACACTATCCGGCAGCGGGAGCCGGCTGTCACTGATAGCCGGGCTCCTGCTGCAACAGCGGGGGTGCATTGGAGCAGCGGATCCTGCTATTAACCCCTTCCCTGCCACGATCTATGTAGATCATGGCATGGGAAGGGTTCACAGAGGGAGCACGTTCCGTCTGTGACGTCATTGGAATCTCATGATATAATAGAGGAGAGCCCGACTGGTTGAAATGGCAACAGGATGCCAGATACCGGCATCCTGTATTGCCTATGATCGCTACAACAAGTGATAAGGCATTGCAGGAGAGAAGTCCTGCAATGCCTTATCATAGCGATTATCAGTGCTGTGCTGTAAGTCCCCCAGAGGAACACAAAGGGTGTAAAAAAAGATAAAAATAATGTACAAAAAAGAAAAATGTAAAAAAAAATTTTAAAAACCCTTTTTTGTGCTTTTTTTCATATTAGCATAAAAAAATAAGATAAAAAAGTAAAATCCCACATATTTGGTATCGTCGTGTCCGTAATGACATGAACAATAAGTTGCACACCCTTTTTATCCTGCACAGCAAAAGCGTAAAACAAATGCTAAAAAACTGAAGCAAAATGCTAATTTTTAGCAGTTTGCCTCCCAAAAAACACAATAGAAGTGATCAAAAAAGCCGCATGTACCCCAAAATGCTAACAATAAAAACTACAGCTCGTCTCACAAAAAATAAGCCCTCACAGAGCTCCGTTTTTAGAAAAAGATTTCTAAAAATAAAGGTTTTTATTGCAGAAAAGTGGAAAAACCTAAAAAAAATGTAAGAATTTTGGTATCGCTGTAACCGTACCGACCCATGCAAAAAATGGAATGTGTCATTTATGCTGCACAATTAATGCCGTAAAAAAAAAAACTAAATCTATGGCAGAATTGATACATTTTCTCTCCCTGCTATCATAAAAAAAATGATAAAAGTTTTACAATATAGTCTATGTACCCCAAAATGGTAAAAAAGTTATGGCTTTTGAAAAATGGAGATTAATATCGTCACACAGTCTTTGAATCACACGAATTAAAATGTGAAAAGCACCAGTAAAACACCTAAGTAAAAAAAAAACCACGTACTAAAATACATCAATTTGCATCCGTTCACATCAGGAAAACACACATAATATATATAGAAAGCCATTGGCACTGTTACATGCATTTTAATGCCACACCCCGCCCCCACCCCCACCATAAAATAAACTATGTATGAGAGAAGCCTTAGACGATTTCATACATTTTTAGGACAAACAAACACGTTTTTAGTGGTGTTTATTTATGCTACTTTTAGGCAAAAAATTACCCTGGCCAGATATTAGCTGCAAGATGCCAATAGAGCAATATTAAACTCACTACAAGCAATCCCCCTCCATACAAAACCCAAAACTGCAGGACGTAGCTGTAGGTTCTGTGTCATTAAGGGCTTAATCTCTTAACGACTGGCCGTACGCCTGTTTACAGCATCCGTTAATGATGCATATACCATTTTACAGCGCTGCATCAAAAGCAGTAAATGTAACCGTGGCATGTAATAGGCTGACAGACGGAGGGGGTTCCCTTTGTCACCAATCAGACCCCTGCGATGCTATCACGGGATCCCCATGGATTGTTAGAGCACCCTTTTCATGCTTGAAAATGGCCCACAGGCTGAGCTTCATAGGCAATATCATACACTGTAATACTGAAGTATTGTAGTGTATTATATAAATTATCAAAAGTAAAAACTGTAAAATGTAAAAAAAAATTGTATAAAAAACAAAAAAAAGGAAGAAAAAGGAAAAAAATAGCTAATTCTGCATACCTTGCTTCACAGAAAATGGAACAGAAAAATATCAAAAATTCATGTGGATCACCAAATGGTATCATTAAGGGCCCATCTACACGGCCGTAGGCGCCTGAATGGCAAAAGGCCCAGCGCTTTCATGCTGCGGAAATATGCCCCTGTGCACTGATGCATTGTAAGCCATTGCATGAGAGGCACAGCGTATATCGGCCGGGTGTGAAAACCCAGTCAATATACGCCCGTGTGAATAAACCCTTAAAAGAACAACTAGCCCTGTAAAAAAAAAAAAAAAAAAAAAACTCACACAGCACAGTTGACATAAAAAAAAATGTCAGGGGTCTTTGAGTGGGGCAATAGAAAAAATACATCTAAGAAGAAAGAAAAGCTATTTAAATTTGGTATTGACATAATCGTACCACCCCGCAGAAAAACGTTAACATATGATTTATACCACACAGTGAGCAGCATTAAAAATTTTAAAAATACATGCCACAATCGCAGATTTTGTTACTTTTCCCTTTAAAAAAAATTGAATAGGACGTGATTAAAATGTTATACGTTCTTGAAATGGGATAACTGAAGAGAAGAGCTCACCCCACAAAAAACAAGCCCTCATAGAGCTCCGCTGATTGAAGAAAAAACCTAATTGCTCTGGAGAGCAGCAATACAAATCTTAAAAAAAAAGTACATAAAAGTCAACAAAAATAGCGAAAACTAAAAAACTGTATAAACTTGGTATCACTGGAAATGTGCTAATCCAGGGAGTAACATTACACGCTATTTATTCTGCACGCTGGCCACCGTAAAAATGAAACTCAAACAAAAATGGCTGAAATTCTTTTTTTCTTTAAAAAAAAAAAAAATTCTTTTAAATAAAAGTTACACATTATATGTACCCGAAAATGATGCCATTAAAAAACACAACTTGTCCCGTAAAAAACAAGCCCTCATATGGCTATGATAATGGCAAAGTTAAAACATTATGGATCTTGGCATGAGATGATGAAAAAACTGAAAAATTAGTTGGTCATTAAGGCGCAAACAGACTTCGGTAGGAAGGGGTTAAAAAACTTACTACAGACAGTGCTTTATGCTATTTTTCACTTCATGTGCATTCGGTGGCATTTCTTTGTTTTTTTTTATATGGTTCTCTAGGGATAAAAAGTACTTGTAAAAAAAACTTCCAGCATTTTATGGCTTTTTTTCTATATCCACCCCCCCCCCCCACCACCACCACCACCACCACCACCACCACCACACATACCACACACACCACACCACACACACCACACACACACACCACACACACACACACCTCATCTAAAAAAGCGCTACAGAATGTGCAACAAGTAACCCTTCAGGCTTCACACGAACGTGTTTGCGTGCTTCATACGCAGTAAGTAGAACCCATTGATTTCAATAGGTTTGCGTACATGCGCGTATTCTGCGTGCACATTCTTGGCTGCACAAAATAAGATAGAACATAAGATAAAAAAGTCAATGGCAGGTGCACAAATGCACGCGCAATACGCAAGGAGATGCATGAAACGCTGTGTAAATCCACTGGAAGAGGAACACAACTGGAACTAATTAGCCACTTTGATCAATGCGTTTGTTTGCTGTACACAAATTAACATGCCCTGCAGGCGGAAAAAGTACAGTAAGCTACTCCAATATGTGTGCAAAAAAGCCTCACTCATAGAGCAAAAAGGTTGCAATTGCGCTTATGCCATGTGAAGCCAGCCTTAGGCCTCATTCAGACAAGTGTGGTTTACATGCTGCCACAGCAGCGTGTAAACCATGCTTCTATAGCAACTAATAGGTTGCTATGAAAGCGCTCACACTGAGTTTTTTTTTACCAGCACAGATAGGACAGCGAATGCCGACTTGCCTGTCACCTCCCTGCTGCGCCGCTGTCCATAGTGCTGACCACAGACCCCTATGGGAGCCGCGGCAGCACTCTGCTCGCAGCACGAGCATGTGAACAGGCTGCTCCACGGAGCATGGAGCAGCTCGTTCACTGCAGAATTCCTGCATGCCAGCAGCGTGGTTTACACGCTGCCATAGCAGCCTGTACACCACGCTCATCTGAACGAGGCCTTAAGCTGAAAGCACACTTATATTTTTGTTGCATTTGTCTGATCCAAAGCCAGAAGTGGATCAAGCAGGAGGGAGCAGCAGACAGACGGCCTTCCTTTATAGCTCATTCCTCTTGAATCCACTTCTAACTTTCACTCAAAATTCTGCATCAAAAACTGCCACAAATTGCATTATAAACAGCACAAGATTAAGTGACTATGGGCTTCATCACATGACCATGTTTGTTCAGGTATTTGCGCACACAAAATCTGCGCTCGCTAAACACCGAGAATAGAACCTGTTGATTTCAATGGGTTCCTACTCCGAAGCACGCGTTTCGCATGCATGGGTAAAACGTGGACCGGCCGTACCATTTTGCATTTTGCACAGCAAAAGTCCCATAGAAGTCTATGGGAGCAAATACGGAAGGGGAAGGATGTGACACTGCGCAAAACGCTGGGAACAGAACACGTCTGGACCTCATTGCGCTTAAGTAGCCTTTTAGAAAATGTGAGTCACCCGTGCGTGCGAACTTGCCTTGCGCGTGCAAAAAATACAGTAATTTGCGCAATACACGCGCACAAATTTACCTGAACAGCCTAAATCATAGGGTACTTTGTATCATTTACAAACAGAGGATATTAGTGATATATTGTGGCACTAGTACATATCACACTCGGTAAGTGATCCGCATTATTATGGGTGAATATTAAGACTTGCGCTTGAAGAAGTTGGTTCTGCTCAGATACTTCTAGGTAAATTTACATTGTTTCTGACGGCCCGTCAGTTACGGAGAGGAAGTTCCTGCCCTGGACTATTTGCATAATGGCCCCCCCGCCCTCATGAAAAAAATTGTACGCTCCCAAGATCTACTTTGCAAACCGTGTGGATACTTCATGTCTCAAGATGACCACAAGTGGGGCCGTGCTGTGTGCTCTCTGTATAGCGGTCCTGGTATTCGGTAGGTGAAATATTGGTATTTGGTCACCACTGCTGGTGTTTTTTATAATCTTAGGCCAGTCTATAGAACATATGTAACATCGCACAGTAGGATGTGCTCACAGTGTCTGTAGATCTCAATGCAGAACTGGGCAGTAAGAAAGTGAAAAAAGTACTATAAAAGACAAAAGTTCTATCGCTGCACTTTGTTTTAGGGGAGAACATCTCTATCTTACTTTGTTTCAGTCCACTTTGCATAGAACAGTCTTGTTTATACCCTCATGTAGTGAATTTTCTGTGAAAATACCTTTTTCCTGCACATCTGTGTGAAAGAGGAAGCAGGGGGGGGGTCATGTCTCGAAATCTGACTGCAAAGGGGCAAAAACATCTCTACAGCGGCTACTATAGTATACACAGGCAACGTGAATTATTGGCAATGGGTTACATTTTTTTCAGTTTCCACTATGGGATGTTATAGTTTATGTCCAATGTTTTATACATAGAATTAATCTACATAGTGAGCTGAATAAGGTGGTAACTTCATTACATTACTGTACCGTTTCATCATTTTAAGTCTGTTTTATACTCCAGAGCTGCACTCACTATTCTGCTGGTGGAGTCACTGTGTACATACATTACTTATCATGTACTGATCCTGAGTTATATCCTGTATTATACTCCAGAGCTCCACTCACTATTCTGCTGATGGAGTCACTATGTACATACATTACTTATCCCGTACTGATCCTGAGTTACGTCCTGTATTATACTCCAGAGCTGCACTCACTATTCTGCTGGTGGAGTCACTGTATACATACATTACTTATCCTGTATCGATCTTATGTTACATCCTGTATTATAGCCCAGAGCTGCACTCACTATTCTGTTGATGGAGTCACTGTGTACATACATTACTTATCATGTACTGATCCTGAGTTATATCCTGTATTACACTCCAGAGCTGCACTCACTATTCTGCTGGTGGAGTCACTGTATGCATACATTAATTATCTTCCACTGGTCCAGAGTTACATACTGTATTATACTCCAGAGCTGCACTCACTATTTTGCTGGTGGAGTCACTGTGTACATACATTACTTATCCTGCACTGATCCTGAGTTACATTCTTTATTATACTGCAGAGCTGCACTCACTATTCTGCTGGTGGAGTCACCGTGTACATACATTACTTATCCTGTACTGCTCCCGAGTTACATCCTGTGTTATACTCCAGAGCTTCATTTACCATTCTGCTGGTGGAGTCACTGTGTACATACATTACTTATCCTGCACTGATCCTGAGTTACATTCTTTATTATACTCTAGAGCTGCACTCATTATTCTGCTGGAGATTTGGCCCCCAGAATTATTTTCTCATGGCAGATCATCTGATTGCATTTCTACTCCAGACTTTCCAACTACCATATGCTCAGTCGCTTTTTCTCTTCAGTTGTCTTATATTCACAGATGTAGATGCCGTTGTCTTTTTTCTGGATATCTCCTCTAAGTTACATCCTGTGTTATATACTCCAGAGCTGCACTCTTTATTCTACTGGTGCAGTCATTGTGTGCATACATTACTTATCCTGTACTGATCCAGAGTTACATCCAATATTATACTCTAGAGCTGCACTCACTATTCTTCTGCTGGAGTCAATTTGTACATACATTACATTACATATTCTGTACTGATCCAGAGTTACAGCCAATTCTACAGCCTGCAGAGCTGAAATCTCCCAGCTTTCACTGCCTGATCAGTCTCCACACAGAACTAGCTGTGTTAATGCAGAAAGCTTCATCCATATGCAAAGAATTAATTTTCTGTCGCAGAAACATATGCGACTTCTGCTGAATCTAACACAGAATGTCACGGACATCTATGGTCATTTATGTTTGGTCCAGAAGATTACAAGGGGGGCTAGGGTCTATAGATCAATTTAAGCCATCTGAAATAAGGCTTAAATGGTCACTGCTTTTTCAAACAACTTGTGATTATGTGATAACCAATGTAATAACTAGCAAAAGTACAATAAATCATTTTATCAAAAAATGACATTTTTTGCTGAAAAATCCCTTTAATGAGCTGGCTATTAGGGGTCTCCCTTCCTTCTAGTTTGCTGTCGACTGCCTGTTGTCATGAGAAGTCCATCTCTAATAAAAGGGATAAGAAGACTGATACCAGGAAGTATAGGATGGGGATGACTCATGCTGAACACAGAAGTCTATAGAGAGGAGAGGAGGGTAGGAGGAGGGAGAGAGAAGCAGAGACTCACACAGATGCTACAGCTTATAGTGATTGCCTTACAATGACTAAAATCACATTTACACTGCATGTTCTTCACGATGCAGTTATGTACAGATGTAGCAATCATCAAATTAATGTTTGTCAAGATACACCTGTTTATTTAATGCACTGAACATTTATTTGGCGCCTTATGCTATTTGAGATAACTATGTAGCGGCCGCAGTATTAAAGATAAGCCCTGTTACATCTGTATGTATGTGCTACAGAGAGTAGAATATGCTGTCTTCTCTATGTGGAGTATATAGAAGAAATCATAGCAGCTAATCTACACCCACCAGCTCAGCGATATAGAAGAGATCCTGCTCTCCTATGTGTAGAGTGTATGGAGGCATGATAGTAGCAGTCTACACCTACCAGCTCAGAGATAGAGAAGAGATCCTGCTCTACTATGTATACAGTGTATGGAAACATCATAGCAGCAGTCTACACCCACCAGCTCAGAGATGGAGAAGAGATCCTGCTCTCCTATGTGTACAGTGTATGGAGACATAATAGCAGCAGTCTACACCCACCAGCTCAGAGATAGAGAAGAGATCCTGCTCTCCTATGTGTACAGTGTATGGAGACATCACAGTAGCAGTCGACACCCACCAGCTCAGAGATAGAGAAGAGATCCTGCTCTCCTATGTGTGCAGTGTATGGACACATCACAGCTCAGAAAAACAGAGAAGAGGTTCTGCGCTGCTATGTGTTCAGTGTATGGAGACGTCACAACAGCTAGTCTACACCCACCAGCTCAGAGATAGAAAAGAAGAGATCCTGCTCTCCTATTTGTATGGAGACATCACAGCAGCAGTCGACACCCACCAGGTCAGAGATAAATAAAAGATCCTGTTCTCCTATGTGAGCAGTATGTGGAGACCTCATAGCAGCAATCTACACCCACCAACTCAGATATAAAGAAGACATCCTGCTCTTCTATGTGTACAGTGGAGACATCACAGCAACAGTCTACACCCACCAGCTCAGAGACAACTGAGAATTAGAGCTGGATTCTGCAGGGGAGAAAACTCATGAAAAATGCAGGATGCAAGTCATATAATGGTCAGATACAGTGTAATTCCTCATGGCAGCTTATTTTGAAAAGTCACCTGAAAAAGTTAGGTATGCTTTAAGGCTCATGCACACGGTCATAATATGAATCTGTTTGAGTCATTATAGGGCTGCCATAGAAATATATAGGGCCTCTACTGTCGCTGCCTCTGATTCATACACTTTGCAAAACAAAATCAATTAGAGGAGAATATCTGTATGCGAATGGTGCTCAACAGAACCTTATACTAGGACTACAATAACGATTTCCGTCACCATGTGCATGATTCCTAATATTTATTAACTCCCAGAATACACTGCAGCATTTAGTATTGCAGTATACGAGCTCAGCTAAGCTTTTTTTCGGAATGTTCAAATCTAGAGTTGGCTACACTATAGACATGCTGATCACTACAAGTAAAACAGTAGATTTGCAAAGTTACTAAAACTTTTCTGCTGTTTAACTGTAATATGTTGATCAAAAGTCTGAAAGACGCTTCGAGGACTAACAAAAACTGAAACCCCATAAATACAATGATACGTCAATGTATACATACCTCAGACCTTGGAAACTTGCTGTCTGGTTTCACAAGCTTTTAGAGTGCAGTAAGGTAAATACGTAACACGCTGAGGAGCTGGAAGTTAGGGCAAAGGTTTAGCATAAAACTATTGCTAACTAATTAGCATTTAGATCCAAAATTCTCCACGGATTAATTTTTTAATATATTTTTCTACAGTCCGAGGTCTCAGTCACACGGGCGCTGCGATTTTCAGCCACTTACATCGAGTGCGACTTGTCAGGAGGCGCTTCCTCCCAGCCTGACAGATTTAAGTATAATCTACTCCAGAAACTGGTGTAAATTATAGTAGAAATGTACCCCAGCTCATAGAGGGCAATCAGGGGCGTAGCTAAAGGCTCATGGACCCGGGTGCGAACGTTTATCTTGGGGCCCCCCAACTATGCTTAACCCCTTAACGCAGAGGTGTAACTTGACGGTCCTGGGCCCCAATGCAAAATCTGTAACAGGGCCCCCAACTATAATCCTTTATTCATAGTCCTGGGCTCCCTTGATGCTCCCTAAGGCTCCTGGGCCCGGGTGCAACTGCATCCCCTATTGTTATGCCAGTGTCAGGGGCGTAACTAAAGGCTCAGGGGCCCAGGTGCAAAAGTTCAGCTGCCCCCCCCCCCCCTCCATCTGTACTCGTACACATACCTAAACCGAGCTGCAAAACGAATTTAGATACATGATCTGGCCCCTTGGTTTAAGTTTTCTAAACATGCCTAGTTTCCTAGACCAAATAAAAATTTGCCCCTTAGGCCGCTTTCACGCGTCCGAGAAAATCCTGCAAGGTTTGTGTGTTGTGAAATGTACAAATCTCGCACAAATATGAACCCCATTCTTTTGAATAGGGTCAAACATATGAGTGATTTTTTTTCCCCCGCATCACAGTGTGGGAAAATATTGTTGCATGTTCTATCTTTGGGCATTCCCTCCGAATGCCTCTCATCACCTATTATTTTCAATGGGGCCAGCACAGCATCACATGGTGTTCGAGGTGCACGCGAGTGCGATGTGATGTCTCCCGCATTGAAAACAATGGGAAACACTCGCTACTTTCCTGAAGTGATGCACAGTGATTTTTAACACAAAAACACCTCGTATCCGTGGGAACATCGTATGCTAGTGAGCGTGATATCAGGCTGAGTTTCACAGCTCGATATTGTACTCGCCTGTTTGAAATTAAGAAACTGCATGCTGGTTTTTGATGAGCCTTTTAATTGTGTGTAATAAGGCCTCATGCCCACGGCTGGATCCGATTCCGTCTGCGAAATCTCATAGCGGAAGTGGACCCGGTGCCCCCCAGAGACCCTATACCCACCTGGCCGGATCCGCCATGAGTGTCTTGGCTGGCGATCCAGCATGCATGCGCAGTGCAGCGAATGACGTGCCGGTGCTGGGCTGTGACGTGGATTCACGTGATACTTTTGCAGTGCTCACAGCGGAAGTATCGTGGGACGGACGGCTTCTATTGACTGCAATGGAAGCCGTCCGTGCGATTTTCCGCACAGACTAGAACAGGTTGTGATTCTCCTCTGCAAGCGGAAAATCGCAGTTGATTTCCGCTCGTGTGCAGGGGAGAATCTTTTAACCTAGCATGTCTACGGACGGACATTGCTGCGGAATTTGGCCTAAAGTGTTCAATTATATACAGGAGATACTCAGGGTATATCAGCATGGTCCATATCACTATATACCAGGAAATGTATGACATACCAGCTGTACATATGTAATTATATACAGGAGATACCCAAGTTATATCAGCACAGTCCATATCACTATATACCGGGAAATGTATAACATACCAGCTGTACATATATAATTATATACAGGAGATACCCAGGTTATACCAGCATGCCCCATATCACTATATACTGGGAAATGTATAACATACCAGCTGTACATATGTAATTATATACAGGAGATACCCAGGTTATATCAGCATAGTCCATATCACTATATACCGGGAAATGTATAACATACCAGCTGTACATATGTAATTATATACAGGAGATACCAGGTTATATCAGCATAGTCCATATCACTATATACCGGGAAATGTATAACATACCAGCTGTACATATGTAATTATATACAGGAGATACCCAGGTTATACCAGCATGCTCCATATATACATCTCCTGTATACAGTGATATTGACCATGCAAGTGTTAGTAAAAAAAAAGATGAAAAAGGAGGGTTGAGTAAGACCCAGTGAGAGCAGGGAAATAGTTCTGGAGTACGAAGTGTTTCGAATGATGGAGGTGCTGCCAACCAGATGACGCTCCACCAAGGTGGGCATGAGTATACCGAAAAGAGTTTGGAAAAATACTGGTGTGAAGGCGCAACCCTCTAAGCTAGTAGAAGATTAAGGTCCAAGATGCGATAGTGAAAGCACGTCTTTTTTATTATTTAACTAAATTAAAAAACAGCAAGTGAACACGCGTTTCGGGGGCGAGCCCCTTCATCAGTTCGGCTGGATTAAACACTGAACCCAATGCTGTAGAAGCACACAATTCTGGCCTAGCTTTCCAAATAGACTTTTTTTTCTCATTTTCACATGCGTATGCACATACACACTTATATATACCCCTCTTGGGTGGAGCAATTATATTAGATCTCCCAATAGGCTGTACAGTGATTTTAATTCTGTAGTCATTAGCTGAAAGCCGCCCCATGATTGTCGCTCCATCTGCTTTTATATCGGCATTTTCAAGATTGTTATTAAACTCCTGATTTGTCTTCATCCTATTTTATAACAGATATCTGCTTTGTATAAATGATATGTCGTTTTACACGGACCGGATGTGTACCTTCTCCTGTAGATTTACGTTTGTTGTCATATATATGTTATCACTCTTCAGATCTATGTTCTTATTTATCGTATTTATTGATACATTCATATATAGTGATATGAACCATGCTGGTATACCCAGGCTCAGTTTATGTCCACATGGTTGATATCAATATATGCAGGATGTTTATCTTATACCAGCTGTACATACATAATTATATACCGGAGATACCCAAGATATATCATCATGGTCCATATTACTATATACAGTAGATGTATATCCCCCTGTATCCCTACACATAGTGATATGGAGCATGCTGGTATACTCTGGATAGCTCCTGTATATAATTATATATGTACAGCTGGTATTAGTTATACCAACTGTACTTATTTGAGTATGTACAGTACTTACCACCTCCTCCGATCTCCTCCTCTGCTGCCTGACACTGCCGGCCTTGTGATTGGTCAGTGCATCACCGGTCGGACCAATCACGCAGCCAGCAGTGCACTGATAGACTGCAGTTGTGGCCAATCACAACTGCAATCTCTCAGTGAAAGGGAGGGGTGCATCGGGGAAGTTTGCAACCTGTAATTGGCTGCCGGCTCCCCTGGTAACGACCCTCCCTTCCTTGAATGCGACCCACAGCCAGCCTGTGATGGTGACACTGTATCCAGCAGGGGGCCCGCGGGCCCCGATGGTGATACTGTACTCGGCAGGGGGCCAGTGGGCTGTGGCAGTGATACTGTATCAGGCAAGGGGCCCACTGGCCCCTGTTTTCTAAGGGACCAGGTCACAATTGTGACCCCTAGCGGTATGCCAGTGCAACTGATACTATAGAATGCATCAGTGGCCTCTTAACCTGCTTTGGTACAATGTCCTAGGGATCAGTGCTACCTCTGTACCCCCTAGCACTATGTCCCTGTGTGCAGTGCTATGAAAAGAGGTTCTGATGCAATTGAATGTGAATATTTCTTATATAAACACATTTTATAATACAGACACAACACCAAAAGACCCTACAGATGGTCCACATTTAGTTGCGTAGAACCACAGGGGCATTGGACTTGCACTTGTATTATGTCTACCTAAAACTGGACTAAGCGCAGGGTGAGTCCTCCTTCTTGTGACTCCTCAGCTAACAGTTGGCTATATTCTCATTGCCACATAATTCAAGATTTCTAATATCGTACCAATGTGATAAGCATTGCCTTCACACAAGTTTTCGCTTTCTATTTGCAGATCAGGGATGCTGTGACAAACGTAACAGTTCTTCAGAAACAAGTATGTATTTACTAGACTTATAATTGAAATAAACTGCATCCTTTTAACTGAGAAACTCTGGCTGCCTGCCACTAGGGGGAGCTCACTGAATAGGATTTATAATACAACAGTTACAGTGAGCTCCCTCTAGTGGTGACTGCAGGCAGCCAAAATATTATCATTTACAGCTCTGTATCAGGAAAAAGAGCTCCAACCATTATAAAGATATATTAAGCAATTAATCGGTACCGAATATTGGACCTAAAAACAAGATAATGATAATCTTTATAGAGCATCAGCATATTCATCAGCACTTTACAAATCAGAGAGAAAATGAACTGACAAAGTCAGACTTTACATAAAGTATTAAACTAGTAAATCATTTTGTTCAGTTGGGGTGAGGGCCCTGGTCACAAGAGCTTACAATCTATGAAGAGATAGGAGTAAGGGCCCTGCTCACAAGGGTTTCCAATCGGGGCATGGTGTTTAAAGGTGGCCATAAGATAACAAGCAGGTGATCCAAACACTGATAGTTTAATCTGAAAGAGGCAAATCTCAGGTATCCTGTATCAGGGGACGGTCTGGGTGGAAACAATATGGATAGTTTGGAAAAAAATATTCCCTTCATGCAATATGCCAGGACTTACCTGGTTCATTCAATGACAGATAAGCTCAAGAACGCCCAAATCATAACCTAACACCAACTTTAAAAAAAATATTTAGTCTCAACCTTCCCGCATCAATGGAGTCCTAAATCACTACCCTATTTGGGGATACTTTTAACCCCTTTCATCGATAATCTTGTAGTTTTTCTCCTCTTTTGCCTCCTATCCGCTATTCAGAGAGAGTTAGATAAAGTTTCAACATTTAAATCTAATTGAATACTACATAAAAATGTGTTTATTATTATCTCAGGTCACTCCCAATAGGAGGGGGACCCAAAAGAAACAGGAATTCATATGTTAAAATAATCTATTTGTACATTTTGAAACTTCTGACCCTTCAGGCCCAATGGCCACGGACGGATTATCACTGCAGAAATCGCAGAATACCCCTTTAAGCAGGATGTGGGGTCGGCCCTCCTACTTGTCGGTATACCTATACCCCATGCAATCATAGACCTGTTGTCATACACTACAGGCTGAGTATATTATGTTAAGGTGTATCGTTCAAAAAAAAGTTCAATCGCAAAAGTGAACAATAATCGTTCGCTCCAAATGCGAGCCAACGGCGAATGAGAATTCTTCACTTTTCGCTCATCGTTAATTTTATTTTATGCATACATAAAAATCATTGTTGCTCGCTCAGTCCTCCATCACTCCTACAGGGACTGTGAAAGACTGAATGGTTCTCGTGTGAACGAGCCAACGATGTATCTGCGCACCCAAGTAGAATGCGCGAGCGAATGAGTTAACAATTACGTAATTCGCTTGTTCAAACGATTATTGGAGTCACCTCCTATCCCCTCAGTGGATGAACTTATCTCAGTTGTCTCTACTAATTGCTTATCATGCTCACGAGTAAAAAGGGCAAATTAGTAGAATTCCAAACTAAGTGGGGGGGGGGGGGGAGGCTTTTTCTATAGCCCTTTCGAAAACAATAAAAGCCTCTCATATCGCCCTTTCTGGTCTGAATACATTCCAAGTTAGGCCTCTTTCACATGGGCATTGCAATTTTCAGCCGCCCGCATCGCGTTTTCTTGCCCATTCAGACTGACGGTTGCAATTTATATACACTGCAACCCAGAATTCCGTCGTCCAGGGGGAGAGAGTTTAGCGATGCTAAACTCCCCTCCCCTCCCTTTGCCGGCTGATCACAGCAATAGAAGCCCCCATAGAAGCCTATAGGAGCTGTTAGCAAAGGAAGGGGGGAGGGAGGTGGTATATACACAACTATGCTTGATTGGTTATTTTTCACTTTATTCCGTACTGTCGTTTCTCTGTGCCTGTTAGGGCAAGATGATACCATCCTGTTTATATAGGAAAACTAATGAAAACTAGAGTTAAATAAAAGCATTCAATAATCAGACATACAATGTATACGGGTCCGCATAGGTCTATAATCGTATTAGCTACTGATTCCATGATCAACTAATAATGCAGCAAACACAGGAGCTGAGAAAAACAAGTAGTTTGAGGCAGAGGCGTAACTTGAAGCTCCTGGGCCCCTAAGCAAAACCTGGAACAGGGCCCCCAACTATAATGCTTTATTCTTAGTACTGGGATCCCTATATGGAGAGGAGAGGCCTTATGGACCCCCTACGGCCTCATGCCCATGGCCGGGTCAGATTCAGACGGAATTCCTGCAGCGGAATCAGACCCGGCGCCCCCCCAGAGACCCTATACTCACCTGTCCGGACCCGCCACAAGTTTCTCACCCGGCGAGCCGGCGCACATGCGCAGTGCATGTCGCACAAGTGCTGTGCCCACAGTGCGGAATATCAAACGGCTTTCAATGACTGCAATGGAAGTCGTCCGTGCGATTTTCTGCACAAAATAGAACATGCTGCGATTTTTCCCTGCAAGCGGAAAATGGCAGTTGGTTTCCACTTGTGGGCAGGGGAGAATCGTTCAACACAGCACGTCTATAGATGGTCATTGCTGCGGAATGCGCGTCGCGCCGTGACGTCTGCAGCGCTAATCCATCCGTGGGCATTAATCCTAAACCTCCTGGGCGCGGGTGCAACCTCATCCCCTATGGCTACGCCAGTGGTATGAGTTTTCTCTTCTGTCCTTTCCTTCTCTTTCTATCCACTCCTCCTGGCTCTGGCAACTACATGTGTGATTGGGGCATCAAATTTGATTCTATGTGCACTAAACATGTTATTGTATATTTTCCAAGTATCTCTCAAGTGAGTAGTAGTTTGCATAAAGAAGTTTCCACAGTGATATTTTCATTACTCTGGTGAAATTGTAACTGAAATAGAATAACAGGGTGCTATTTCTGTATTCAACATTAACTATTAATAACATTATTGTTCAATAGCTGCCACATCTCTATTATCCATCTATCTATCTATCTCATATCTATCTATCATATCTCATATCTATCTCATATCTATCTATCTATCTATCTCATATCTATCTATCTATCTATCTCATATCTCTCTCTCTAATCTATCTATCTCATCTCTCTCTCTCTCTCTCTCTCTGTCTATCTCTCTATCTAGCTATCTCCTATCTATCTCATACCTATGTATCTCATATCTATCTATCTCATACCTATGTATCTATCTATCTCCTATCTATCTATCTATCTATCTATCTATCTAACCTATCTCATACCTATCTATCTATCTATCTATCTATCTCCTATCTATCTATCTATCTATCTATCTATCTCTCTATCTATCTCATACCTATGTATCTCATATCTATCTATCTATCTGATACCTATGTATCTATCTATCTCCTATCTATCTATCTATCTAACTAACTAATCTATCCTATCTCATGCCTATCTATCTATCTACTTCATATCTCTCTATCTCGTACCTAGCAATCTATCTAATATCTGTCTATCTATCTCATGTCTATCTCATACCTATCTATCTCATATCTATGTATCTATCTCATATCCATCTATCTATCTCTCATATCTATCTATTTCATATCTATCTAATCTATCTCATATCTATTTATCTCATATCTCTCTATCGCATACCTATCTATCTATGTCATATCTATCTCTCTATCTATCTAATCTATCTATTTCATATCTATCTCATATCTCTCTATATCTATCTCTCATATTTATCTATCTATTTCATATCTATATAATCTATCTATCTATCTAATCTATCTATTTCATATCTATCTCATATCTCTCTATATCTATCTCTCTATCTATCTCATATCTATCTCTCATATTTATCTATCTATCTATTTCATATCTATCTAATCTATCTATCTCATATCTATCTCTCATATTTATCTATCTATTTCATATCTATATAATCTATCTATCTATCTAATCTATCTATTTCATATCTATCTCATATCTCTCTATATCTATCTCTCTATCTATCTCATATCTAGCTCTCATATTTATCTATCTATTTCATATCTATCTATCTATTTCATGTCTATTTATCTCATATCTCTCTATTGCATACCTCTCAATCTCATATCTATCTCTCTATTTCATATCTATTTATCTCATATCTCTCTATTACATATCTATCTCTCTATATCTATGGCCGCCTGCAGACGAGCGGGTCGGATCCGGCAGCGAGAAATCTCGCCGCGCGATCCGACCCCAGAGCCTGCAGGGACAAGCGCGTACTCACCCGCGCCTGGCGGCCCCGGCTCTTTGATGTGCCGGCTGCCGCGCAGCCGGCGCATGCGCAGACCGGAGCCGGCGGCCAGGTGAGTGCGTGCCCCGCAGGAAATTAGAACATGCCGCGGTTTGTTTGCCGCGCGAGATTTCGCATAGGAGTGCGTATTGTAATGCACTCCTATGCAGACTTTCAGCGGCGGAAATCCCGCGGGAAATCCCGCGGCGGGATTTCCGCTCGTCTGCAGGCGGCCTATCTCTCATATCTCTCATATCTCTCTATCTCTCTATCACAGCAGGATAATAGACTAGACCTGATGGATCAGTGACTTTTTAAAACTTTATAAACTATGTAACGATAGATTTATAGTCTATCTCATTTGAGAGATACAAATGTCTGTAGGATGCATTTGTCAGTTTTGTTATTTTTTGGCCTTTGCTACTATCACACATACTTGTAGCATAAAAAGTAGCAAAACCAGCAAGTGCACATATAACCTTATGCAGTTTTCTACTGAATGGCGCTGAGTTGCTATCCCTGTATAGCGCTATGTGGAGAGCAACACTGAGCAGAGCAAAAAGTCAGCCTGGCCAAGGTGCTGCATGTTACCCATCAGTATGCAGCAGCATATCCTTACTCCAAAGAGAAAACTCCCCATGTATGTCCCTGCTCTCCATACATATCTCTCCCAGTAGAATAAGCCATGTCAGGAGATATGTTGCAAACAACAGTGAGCTTGTCCAACGGATTAACACTTTGTTGTTGTAGGTGCGATGCTGCAGAACCCGCGCTTTGTTCTTCTGAGAAAAGGTCTGACTGTCAATCTACAATGTGGATGTAGGAGGGAATTCCCCCCAAACTGTTCCACCTTTTGGTATCTCGGACAACAAAACGGCGCCGTGATCAATTATTTAGAAAATGATCATCGCACTACAATGCACAACAACTGCCTGACCATTAGAGATGTCCAGAAAAAGGACAACGGCGTCTACTTCTGTGAACATAAGACAGCTGGAGAGAGAAAGCAGTTACCCTGTGGGACGGAGCTGATGGTAGTCGGTAAGTCTGGAAGAATGTAATCAGACCATTTAGCATGAGAAAATTATTCTGGGGGCCAAATCTCCAGCAGAATAGTGAGTGCAGCTCTGAAGTATAATACAGGATATAACTCAGGATCAGTACAGGATAAGTAATGTATGTACACAGTGACTCCACCAGCAGAATAGCGAGTGCAGCTCTGAAGTATAATACAGGATGTAACACAGGATCAGTACAGGATAAGTAATGTAGTGACACAGTGACTCCACCAGCAGAATAGTGAGTGCAGCTCTGGAGTACAATACAGGATGTAAATTAGGATCAGTAAAGGAAAAGTAATGGATGTATAAAGCGACTCAACTTTTTTATTCAGGTTAACTCTTGTAGATAAATTTTAAAACAGAGTGAAAACTGCACATACCATTTAAGCATTTTTAGGCGACACGTACTAATATAGTAACATAACTACAGTTTTACCGTCCATCTATACAAAGCATGACGTAAACATACAGATCATACGCTGAAACATTGAGGTTGTTTGGAAGGGAAAAAGTTTGAATCAGGCATCTAAATCCAGTAAAATTGATATTTATTTAATCCAATATCAAAAACCTAGTTGCTGGTATGATGTACTGAGACACAGGAACAGACCTACATGTTTCAAGAGAAAACCACTTTTTGCTTGAAACGCGTAGTTTATTCCTATGTCTTGGTAGATCATACCAGCAACTATGTTTTTGATATTGGATTAAATAAATATCGATTATATTGGATTTTATTGGATTCAAAAGCCTTTTCCTTGGCTTTTGTGTACCCCCAAAGTCTCCTTGGGATATATCCGTGCACCCTCCCAACGATGATTGTGGAGCTTTACAGGATGCTTTGGTGTGCGCTGACTTTATTTTCATGTAAAGTTTTACTAAGTTTGTTTCCTGTTTTTCATGGCAATCACAGTGAGTCAAAATGCACCTGTTCTTTATTTTAACCCCTTACATGATTAGGGTAACACACAATCTCAACTTATTCTGTACTTTGCATAACAAATACTAAGAGAACAGACAATTTTGATGAATTAGAAGTTGATTACCCACAACATTATACATATTTGTAGGTGCGTATTGAATGATGGGCAGATAAAATCCCCAATGATCCGCTGTTATCACTAAGGAAAGTTGAAGGTTTGTCACACATTTCTCCTGCAGTGGCTACTACAGGGAGAAATGTGGTATTGCAAGTAGTCCATACAAAAGAATAGGAGACCATATAATACTGTATATGAGTCCTCCAAAGACAAATCTCCTTTTTGCAGCGCCTCTCCATTCTAGCTACTAGAGGTGAGGTCCCAAGCAGAAGAGCCCTCCTTTATGATGTCCAAATGCTTAGTTCATACATGTGATTAAATGGCTTTGATTGAAGTCTATGAACATAGAAGCAAATAGAACGTCCATCAACATAGTTCAAAAAGCAAAAGAAACAAAAGCAATAAGGCATCTGGTTAAAAAAAACATCACTTGCCCCTTTGTCTTCGGGAGTATCAGCACATAGATCGTTCGACATTCAGAAACACAATGCTAGACTGTCTACTGTCAAGTTAGTGACCACAGGCTGATTTGGGGAATGTTCAGCTATTTTTGCAGGATTATGGTTCTGCCTTGAAATCATTAATATCTGTGCAAATGTCACTTCAAGGTCTAGTAGGTTTCTATTTTATTCTAAAACCTCTCAGTTGGTAGGCGGTTGTAGGTGGGTGAATAACAAGGCATATGATGCAGACATCTTGGCTTTATGCAAGAAAATACCCCTAATTCTTCTAGTTTTTCATACTTTTCTTTTCACTATGTAGCATTTGTGCCCAAAAATCAAGCTTCTTCAATAAATGTATACAGTTGCTCTCAAAATAATTCAACCCCCATCTAACATGCAATAAAACATAGCCAATAAAACCCTCAGCAGTACAGGTATCTCATGTGTTTTCTCTCAAGCACACCTGATGCAACTAATGAAGCCCTTGATTAGCTGCACCAAGTGTGCTTGAGACAAGACCTGATTTCCTGATTTGCAAATGTGTGTCCTTATGAGGGATTCTATTCAAAGAATTGAAAGATTCTGAGACTGCAGTAGTCATTAAAAGTGGCATTTTGTGATAAATTTGGGAAAAAGCACTTGTTATATTAGTTGAACTGAGCTATTTAAATTGTTCTTGCTTGATTGTTTTTTTTTGCAATCAGCTGAAAGTTTGTAAATTTGGCAGATAAATCTTATCTATAATGGGGCTAAATCATTTTGATTACAGCTGTAAGTACACAATCCTTTAATACATATGTTCTTCACTATACCGGACATGTCTATGTCACCAGTACACAAAAAGGATAGGATCTGCTTGAAAAACAGCGCCACGCTTGTCCTTGGGTTGTGCCTGGTAATGCAGCTCAGTCTGATTCATGTATCATAATAAATGAAGAAATTAATGAAATCTTACCTAATACACTGTGCTGAGATCAATGATTTGTAGATTTCTACTGATTTTACTATAAGTCCCAGTATAACTTACTTTTTCTCGCACCCTCACAATGCACTGAATGGAGTTGCCTAGCATGCACTCAGTGCCAGCCATTGGTTAGATGGCACCCTGGGCATAGTTATTTTTTTCCCTTTCCCCCCAGGTCATAAGAAAAAAAACTAAAATATATTTCACTAATTTACAGTCTTTCTGCACTTTGCTTGTGCAGAAAGCAGCAGTAAGGAAGCATACCCATACCAGAAGAGGTCAGCGGATAAATAAAGTACCAGAACCAAGCTCAAACCATAAGTACAGCACCATTAATAAACTCATAACATAAGTACAGCACCAGATCCAAGCTCAGTACATAGATACGATACAAGAACCAAGCTCATAACTTAAATACAGCCCCAGAAACAAGTTTCAAAGCCTAAATACAGCACCAGAACTAATCTCATATTACAAATAGAGCACTAACCAAGCTCAGTACATAGATAAATTAACAGAATCAAGCTGATAACATAAATACAGTAGCAGAACCAAGCAATTGTGTTGTGCGGGTGCTGATGGGCTGACAGCGGCTGCTCGGAACGTCAGAGGGGAGTAGACAGAGCCAGAAGCAGGATGATTCATGTAGCTCCACAAGATATTGCTGAAAGGAGGGGGAAGATCATCTGGTTGGGCAGACCCAGGGGGACATTCGCTCCTGTCCTTCATCCAATTGGTGCCCCCTACATGCTGGTAGCTGGCACCCTGTGCGACCACATGGGTTACACTTAGCTAAGGTCGGCAATGCATGTACTTATGGGATTGCGCCAGTGTTCATCTCCACTGGTAACAACATTCCTAACAATCAGAACATTAGTAGGGAAAGCAAGAAAATAGCAAAGTTACAAACAAAGTACGAACACTAAAAGTGACTTTTTTTTTTAAGCAGCCTACCGGACACCAGAAACTGTGAAGGCAAAAAATTCAATGAAAGATACGATCATAGTGATTCAGATGTTCCTTATTCTGCTCTTTACAGTGGTGCCTATAACACTTGTAAGAGAGATGGTAAGTCTAATGGCGATTATTGCTATATGATTGATTAATCTGATATCCCATCTAATTACTTACAGATACAGTATATATTGTCTCCACACCACATTAGGGGGGTTATATTAACTCTTTCCAATCCATTTATTTTTTCTCATCCATTCTCCCCAGCTCCAAATAAATTGGAGCTGGGGAGAATGGATGAGAAAAAATAAATTCTTCCTTCACCCTCCTGATCTGAAAGAGTTCAGGAGGGTGCCGGTGGTCATATCACCGTCGGGGAAATGCGGAAGTAATACTTCCGCATTCTCCCTTCAGCCTCCCAGCTCGGCGATCACATGACAGCTGGGGTCAGGTGGCAACCAGCGGTCACATGATCTCTGGGTCGAATGCGGAACTTCCACATTCTACCTTCAGCCTCCCGGCCCAGTGATCATTTAACAGCTGGGGTCAGGTGACAACCGGTGGTCACATGATCGCCGGGCAGAATCTCCGTGCATAACATAGCGCTAATTGAGCGCTATGTAATGTGTAAAGGAGAAGGCAGAAAGGGTTAAAAACTCTTTCTGCCTTCTCCTCGGGGGTCCTCGATGAGGACCAGTGCAGGAGTCTATCTATACCCGATGTGTCTGATGATCGGGTGCAGATGCATCCCTGCACTGCAGTGTCGGGCCTATCCCGACATCGGAGCTGTGGGGGAAAATGATGATGTCGGGGCAGGCCCGTCATTGGATTGGAAAGGGTTAATAATAATTTTTATTTGTATAACGCCAACTTATTCCGCAGCGCTTTTAAAGCATGGGGGAACACAAACAAGGCAATTACTTGTGGTATACACCTATTTGGGGAGGGACGAGGTGGTTCAGGAGGTACAGGGGCAGGAGATAAGGCACAGGGGAGCACAAAACAGTACAAAAATTACATATAGCATTTAATTATAAGGAAAGAGAATGGGTGGGGGGGTGATAAGGAGATACAGGGGCAAAGGATGATGATGATAGGCAAAGTGGAAGGTGTGGGGAGCCATAGGGAGGGGCATGGGGCATGTTGTGGGGGTGGGGGATTAGAACAGGAGATTTGGTAGGTCTCCCTGACGAGGAGCCTTTTTAAGGCGTGTCTGAAGTTCCGTCCATCAGGGATTGTCCGGATGTTTTGGGGTAGCGCGTTCCAGAGGACCGGTGCTGCTCTAGAGAAGTCCTGGAGGTGAGAATGTGAGGATTGAATTAGAAGGGCGTTTAATCTGAATGTGTTGGCTGATCGTAGTGTGCGGGTTGGGTGGTGTACGGACAGGAGGGAGGCAATATACGGTGGCGCAGTGCCATGGAGAGCTTTGTGGGTGAGGAGTTTGAATTTAGTTCTGTAGTGGATGGGCAGCCAGTGCAGCGAATGACATAGTGCAGAGGTGTCTGAGAAGCGGCTGGATAGGAAAATTAGTCTAGCTGCGGCATTTAATATGGATTGGAGAGGGGAGAGTCTGGTGCGGGGAAGGCCAATGAGCAGCGAATTACAGTAATCGAGTCGGGAGTGGATGAGGGCGACCACAAATGCCTTTAGCGTGTCTGTGGTGAGGAACGGCCGGATTTTAGCAATATTCCTGAGGAGCAGGTGGCATGTTTGGGGGGTAAAGGAGAGGTCGGAGTCCACTGTGACGCCAAGGCAGCGGGCATGCAGTCTGGGGGTTATGATGGTGCCAGACACTGGAATGGAGATGTTGGGGGGAGGTCGGTTGGAAGGCGGAAAGACGAGAAGGTCAGTTTTAGAGAGGTTAAGTTTGAGAAAAAGGGAGGACATAGTATTAGAGACAGCGGACAGACAGTCGTGATATTTTGGAGGAATGGTTCAGAGATCTCACGGGAAGAGGTGTCTAGTTGGGTGTTATCAGCATAGAGATGGTATTGGAGGCCGAATTTGCGGATAGTTTGACCTATTGGGGCTGTGTAGATGCATAAGAGAAGATGACCGAGAATCGAGCCCTGGGGGACCCCAACAGCGAGGGGGAGCAGAGAGGAGATAGAGCCAGCGATGGAGACGCGGAAAGAGTGGTCAGAGAGATAAGAGGAAAACCAGGAGAGAGCAGTGTCCTTTAGGCTAATAGAGTGGAGCATAGCAAGGAGGAGGTCATGGTCAACAGTTTCAAACACAGCGCAGAGGTCAAGGAGAATTAGTAGGGAGTAGTCACCCCTCAACTTGGCCGTCATCAGGTCGTTTGACACTTTTGTGAGGGCGGTTTTGGTCGAGTGGAGGGGGCGGAAGCTGGACTGGAGAGGGTCAAGAAGAGAGTTATCAGAGAGAAATCATGAGGCGGGAATAAATCAGGCGTTCCAGTAGTTTTGAGATGGGTCGGTAATTGGCAGCTTTGGTCGGGTCAAGGGTTGTTTTTTTAGCAGAGAGGAAATGATGGAGTGTTTGAATGAAGAGGGAAAAATACCAGAGGTCAGGGAGAGGTTGAAGATGGTGGTGAGGTGGGTAATGACAGCCGGGAAAAGGGAAAAAGGGATCGGAGATGGTTTGAAGGAAGAGGGTCGCTAGCGCAGGTGGTGGGGAGAGCAGCGGGAAGTAATCTGGAGACTTTTTCCTCTGTCGTTGGTTCTAGTATAGATAGTGAGTGGGTGATGGATGAAGTGCTGGAGAGACCGGGATCGGGGCTAGCCGTTATGACCACAACACACAGATATCCTTTAATTCATCTGAACCAAACTTAAAAGGGTTCTATGGTAATCAAAGCTCAGCTCTGTAAATTCATGAAGTTGGGTTTCTGAGTGTTGAGGGTATAATATCCCTTTCACAGAAAAAAGTACCCTAAAACATATAATTTTTTATTAGTATATACACTAAAAACTTTGGGCTATGGACTAACAAGACGAGCAAACAGGCAAGAATTTGTGTATCAATGAGGGTATAATATAGACCTTAAAGGGGTTGTCTGGTTATAAACTATTAATGGTCTATCCTCAGGATAAGTCATCAATAATAGATTGGTGGGGGTCCATTGCCCAAACTGAGTTGTAGTTGAGATCACAGAGAGCTGTGCGGGTATCATGGCAGTCGGGGGCTTTCTGAAAGGCCCCAGAGCTGTCATGGCAGAATGCCTATCAAGCCATGCCTGTGGGGTGGTTTCATAGAATGCCTACCTGATCGCAGTATGATGTAATGCTATGGCATTACATCATACTGCAGGAGCGATCAAAGCATAGCAAGTTGTTGTCCCCTCTAGGGACTAAGAAAAAAAGTCAAAAATAAGATCAATAAAGTTTTACTAATTATTAAAAAAAAGTAATAAAAGTTTTAAAAAAACATTTTGCCATATTTATAATAAAAGAATCTAAATAATAAAACAAAAATACGTATTTGGTATCACTGCGTCCATAAAAGTCCGATCTATCAAAGCAATGCATTATTTACCCCGCACGGTGAACGTCGTCAGGAAAAAAAATAAAGATCACCAGAAATGTGCTTTTTTTGGTCACCCTTACTCCAAGAAAAAATGCAATAAACAGCGATCAAAAAGTTGTATGTATTCCAAAACCGTATCAATGCAAACTACAGGACGTTCCGCAAAAAACGAGCCCTCAGACAACTATGTCGACGGAAAAATAAAAAGTTATGGCTGTCAAAAAACGGCGGCAGAAAATAATTTAAAAACAAAATATTTTTGAAAAAAAATTGAAGTAGTACAGCCAAAAAAAAAAACTATATCAATCTGGTATTGTAGTAATTCTAATGACCCATAGAATAAAGTTATCATGTCATATTGGTTGACGTTTGTGCGCCGTAGAAACAAGACGCACCCATAGATGGCGGAATGTTGTTTTTTCATTTTACTCCACTCATTGAAAAATACAACTTGTCCCACAAAAAACAAGCCTTTAGACATCTATGTTGATGTAGAAATAAGAGTTCTGATTTTTTAAAAAGGGGGGAGAAAAAAAAACAAAAATGGGAAAAAAGGGCATGCCCTTAAGGGGTTAATAGTGAACGTCGTAAAAACAAAACTCAAATGAAATGGCGGAATTTCAGGTTCTTTTTTTTCTATTTACCCTCCCCCTCCCCCCCCAAAAAATATAATAAAAGTTATACAACACATTATACGTACCCCAGAGTGGGGGGCCACTAAAAATATACAACTTGTTCCACAAAAAACAAGCCCTCATACAGCGATGCCAACGAGTTCTGGCTCTTGCAATGCAACAATGAAAATTGGCCGCTCCAGGGGTGGGGGAGGGGCAAATAGGCTGGAGGCTAAGGCTACATTCAGACAAGTGCGAGTTCTCTGCCTTACGAGACGCACAAAACTCCCGCAATTAAGAACTCATTCTTTTGAATGGCGTCATACGCATGAGCGAGTTTTTTTTCTCCCTCACAGTGATGCTGCAAAGTAAAAAAAATCGCTGTGTGTCCTATTTTTTTTTTTGCGCCCCTGAGAACTCACCAGCTATTGTTTACAATGGAACAGTCAAACGCATCGCTCGCCGTGTGAGGTACACGCGAGTGCGATGTGATGTTTCCCATCGAAATCAATGGGAAACACTTGCCGATCCTTCGACGCCCGTGATACGTCGCGTGTAATCGCAGAGAAGCGATGCGAGGCGTTTTTCATGCAAAAACACCTTGCATCCGCGGGTGAAACGCACGTTGATAAGCGCAGTATCGGTCCAGGCTTCTCAGCCCAATACTGCGCTCGCTCGCTGAGGGGATGACGTATTCAACAGATGATCCCAATGTACTAGTTTCCAATCTTACCAATGAGCATATATAATATCCGATATGTTATATATCACACTCTGTAATCAGCACTAATAATACGGATTTTACTGATCTTGCAGAAGAGAAAACGCAGTTTGAAGATCGAGGACCACACATATGAGGTACGTGCTGGACATTAACGCTCTGCATGACAACAAGTCGCTCATATACTTAAAAACGTGAATAATCTCTATTTCACCAGCTGTGGATGAAATTACAAATCTCAGAAAGTCTTGCCTTCTTCTATAGGACATTATAAAGGGTGGACCGCAGAAAAGTCGCCACACTCTTATCAGAGCGGTCTGAAAGAAAATCTGCCCTTGTTGCCCATAGCAACCAATCACAGCGCAGCTTTCATTTCTTATACTGCTGATGTAAAATGAAAGCTATGCTGTGATTGGTTGCTATGGACAACACACTTTTTTTTTTTAGACAGCTTTCATAACAGTGTGCCCCTAGCAACCAATCACAGCGCAGCTTTCATTTTATCTCAGCAGTATTAAAAAGGAAATCTATGTTGTGATTGGTTGCTAGGGGCAACAAAGGTAGATTTTCTTTCCGCCAGCTTTCATAACAGTGTAGTGCCGGGCTATTTTTCCGTAGCCTGCTCTATAAAAACAGTGGTGTCCAATCTTTTGGTGTCTATGGGCCACACAGCACCTCTTTGTCCTCCACACGGCCCCCATCGTCCTTCACAGATACCCTATCATCCTCTACAGAGTCCCCATTCTCCTCTACGCACACATCATCCTCCACATTGCCTCCATCTTCCTTTACACGGCCCCCATCATCCTCCACACAGAACCCCCATCATCCCGCACGTGGCCCCCATCGTCCTTCACATGCCCCACATTGACTCTCATGCGGCCCCCATCATCCCGCATGCAGCCCCCACCATTCCCCCACGCGCCCACCATCGTCCTCTACACACACCCCATCATCCTCTTTATGATTCCCATCACTCTCCACACAGTCCCCATTCTCCTCGTTGCACACCCTATCGTCCTCCACATTGCTTTCATCTTCCTTTACACGGCCCCCCATCATCCTCCACACACACCTTATCATCCTCCACACACACCTTATCATCCTCCACACAACCCCCATCATCCCGCACGTGGCACCCATCGTCCTTCACATGGCCCACATTGACCCTCACGCGCCCACCATTGTCCCACATGCAGCCCCCACACAGCCTCCATCGTCCCCCCACGCGTCCGCCATCGTCCTCCACACACACCCTATCATCCTCTTCATGATTCCCATCACTCTCCACACAGTCCCCATTCTCCTCGTTGCACAGCCTATCATCCTCCACATTGCTTTCATCGTCCTTTACACGGCCCCATCAACCTCCACACACCTTATCATCCTCTACACATCGTCTTCTGCACGGTTCACATCACCCTCCACAGTGCCCCCATAATCCTCGACACAACTATCATCCTCCACATTGCCTCCATCATCCTTTACACGGCTCCCATTGTCCCCCATCGTCCCTCACACAGCCCCCATTATCCCGCACGTGGCCCATTGTCGCCCAAGCGGCCCCTATCGTCTGGCACGTGGCCCCCATCGTCCCGCACGCGGCCAAAATCTTCCTACACCTAGGCCCAATCATCCTCCACAATTCCCAAAACAACTCCTGCCTCCAGGCCATATGGACCCCAGACTGGAGCCAGCGCCTGCTTCTGCATGCAAGTCTGGACACAGAAGCCTATCCAGGCTCACATGCAGTTGGCGGCCACAGGCCTTCCCAGGAAAGGACACACAGCGTTGGCTTATCAAGATGCGACCACCGTCTCTCATCCTCTCCTTGATACAGGATAAGAACGGTCAGGATTCGGGAGGACAGAGGGGAAAAATCGCCGCAGCACGGTAGGCCCGGAGTAATGGAGTGTGTCAGACAGTCACAGAGCTGCGAGCCGCCCGCTGCCTCGTCATCTGCATGAGCCTGTCTGTGGGCTCCGTTAAAAAATGTCCCCATTGTTTAACCAGAAGACTCAGAAGTTCCTAAGTGGCAAGTGGGATTATGTATCAATCACTTGCAAATATAGTCAGTACTGTAACACTGGACTCTGTAGCACAGCATCATTGGACATTATTCACATTAAAATCCTGTAACGGGAAATAAGATGGCGGAGGGGATACAGCGGGCAGGTTCTCGGAAAAAATAGTGGAGACCTCTAGTGGATGATTCAGTGTTCTGCAGTTGGAACAGAATTGGGAGAATGGACATGTAGTTCTCACGTTGGACTTTAGTAGTATCCTAATTGGAATATATATGTCGCCATATTATAGAGGATAGCAGTGAAATAACATTAAGGCGATTCAGCAATCACTTATTCTCATTTTTTAAATGCTCCTCTCTGCAGGTCTCAGCTGTTTATGCAGTTTTTCTCAACTGCCTCAGTAACCACTTCCCATTGTACATATGGCTATATATGACCTAAATGCATATGCCCTGTGCAGTTAGGACGTGTATAGACTTCTATATACATATACTGTATATGGGGTGGGCTCATGAGTCAAGCCTGCTCCCTACACAGCAGGTATTAGCTGTCTATGACAACTAATACCTCCCCCCAAATAGCTGCGATCGGCGATAACCCTGACAGCAGCATTTAAAACGCCCCCATTGATTGGGATTTAAATGTCCGGAACGGCACCCCCATGATAAGATCATGGGGGTGCCGTTCAGGTTTCATGGCAGCCTGAGGCCTTTCTGAAGGCCCCCAAGGCTGCCATGATCATCTGCCTACTAAAATATGCCTGTGGCATGTATTTAATAGACAGCCTGGTAGAATTCAGTAAAATGCAATACCATAGTATTGCATTGTACTGTATAAGCGATCAAATGGTCACAAGTTCAAGTCCTCTATGGGAACTAATTAAAATATGTAAAACTAAAGAAATTTTTAATTGTACTGCGTCCATAAAGGTGCAATTTATTAAAATATCACATTATTAATCCCGCTTGATTAACTCCGTGTGAAAAAAAAATGCAATGACATTATTGCGTATCTTTTGATCATTCTGTATCCAGGAAAAATTTGAGTAAAAAGACATACATTCCCCAAAATGGCACCAATACAAACTACAGGTCACCCCGCAATAAATGAGTCCTCACACAGCCGCAAATGCACAGAAAAATAGAGTATGCTGTGTTTTTTTTTTGAGCAACCAAAATGTGCAGACAAAACGTGTGTGTGAACAAACCCATTGAAATGATTGGGTGGTGTTCTCTGTGTATTGCATGCGCAAATATGCCCATGTAAAGGGGGCCTTATGAACAGTATATTTAGTATAGGTTTGCCATAAAATCTTTCATTCTGTAACCAAGATTGTGTTATCCATTAACCAGGGGCTGGAGGCATATCAGGCAGCGACCTACGAGGACATCCAAACTGTACGAGTCCTTGCAGCCAAGACCATGGAGGGAGAGCACCCATGCATTGAGTAGGAGCGACACGGTGAAGCATATGCTCACCTTTTATTGATAAATGTTGGGTTTAAAGTCACCAAAAATGAACTGGTTGGAACCTAAATCCTGACTCTGAACGTTACAGTGATGAAAATGTCACAAACGGACAGTAGGAATGGACTACTATGTTAGTGATTCATCTGATCGTCCCAAGAGACCGGTGGGATGCTGTCATCTTTTACCCCCGCCACTTGGACTGGTGTTGTGTATTCAGCTTTAGCAATGTATAATCTGCTACATTTACCACCTGTACGTACTATATATATGTTGTAGCTATCTATCATGAATTGTTCATATGTTTAATTATATCAAGACCAAAAGAACTTAAAAGGAGCAATCAATCTTAAAGAGGTTGCCTGTTGTGGACAATCGCTTTTTGTTAGAAGGCTCCACTGAAAACAGGTTTGTCACTAGTTGTCCCAATAGTAGGACAGCAGTGTTCAGCTGTAAACTGCAAAGGAATCTAGCAACAAGTGTTTAATTTCCTGGCAGCGCCTCCAGAGGATAAATGAAGTATTACATGGTGTTGATTAAAATCAGTGGTCTTCTTTGTAATGCACAGATGTGCTGGGTCTATAGCCATTCTCTACTTCAACAAATGGAGGTTTTTAATGTGGGATTCCCTTTATTATCTTATAACACCCTATCAGGGAATCTGTTAAATGTTCCTTTTTCTAAACCGGATACCCTTTTTATATACAGTATAATATTAACTATTAGTTTTGAGTCAACTGAAACAGTAGAACCCTGTTTGGGGTCGAACATTGCTAAAATTATGGTTTGGCACGAACTTGAATCCAACTTTTAGCAAAGTTCTACCCGAAACAGGGTTCTGCTGGTTTGGTTTGTTCAACACTAGTTCTGAACACTGGTGTATAAAACTGACTAAGGGTGTATTCAGACGACCGTATATCGGCTGGGTTTTCACGCCCAGCCGATATACGGCGTCTCTCTCTGCAGGGGGAGGAGGCTGGAAGAGCCGGGAGCAGTGCACTGAGCTCCTGCCTCCTCTCCACCCCCTCAGCACTATTTGCAATGAGAGGAGGCGGAACGGGGGCAGCGCTAAGTTCCGGGAATTAGCTCCCCCCGGCCCCGCCTCTCCTCATTGAAAATAGTGCAAGGAGGTGGAGAGCAGGCAGAGAGGGGGCGGGAGCTCAGAGCACTGCTCCCGACTCTTCCAGCCTCCTCCCCCTGCAGAGAGAGACGCCGTATATCGGCTGGGCGTGAAAACCCAGCCGATATACGGTCGTCTGAATGCACCCTTAAAGCCATAAATACCACCCTCAGCTTTATATAGGGCTTTTATGGCTCTCAGTGTTATACACCAGTTTCAGGATATTGGTGAACTTCCGTATTTGGACTGAAGTTTCTACTAAACCAAACTTTTCAAAGTTCACTCATCACTAGTAACTATCATAGCTGTGATCTGCAACCACTCGATTTGTGGGGAAGCGACAACTCCTAGTATTCCTTGACACTTCTCTTCAGTGGATGGCGCAAGACATACTCTTTGCTATGATCGTGTACACGCCCAGCTTTCTGAGAAAGAGGCAGTTTGCCTTGACACGTCAATTGCTGAATTTAATTAAAAAATCTAATTTGACCCTTTGGCTTTCAGCGCTTTCCTCAACTTTCACGGATGTGCCAGATCCCATTCCTTCCCCTTGGCTCCTTGTTGCATCCGTGACAACAGGCAGTCAGTCAGGGCATGCTGGGAGTTGTACTTCACCACCACTAGTCGCAGACTACAGCCCTAACTTTTGTTAATAAAGTGACTTTCTTGATATACTTTACTGGGTCATTCCAAGACAAATCACCCAAGGGGTAACACCCGAACATCTCAGATTTTTACGAAACTTTGTACTTTGTTACTAGAATGTATATTAAAAAATCTCAATTCTCAGACTCATTGGATCATGGATTGAAGAAATACAGGGGATCATTTTTTTGAAGGTACCATCATTTTTGATAATTCATATCTTGGAAACTATTTGGCGTACAAAGATGTGCAGTTTTCTTCAGATTAATATGTAGATTTCTAACAGTTTTCCTAACATTGTAATTCCAATACAATTTCAAGCCATTTGAAGAGTTGTGGTACTTGCACACTTGTATGTTCACTGGTGCCATCTCTGTGCACTGAGAGTTCACTGTGAAACTAAACAACTGTAGTCCTGACATATTGTAGCAGTGATGTTCTCTGTCCATTTACTCTCTATTGATTTGCACATCATATCTCGGTGTTTAACCCCCTCCTCAGTAATGCTACAGCTCAAATAACTGCATATTAATACACAGCATGGCTTCTTCCCAGGATTTAATGCTCTGCTTATAAATTCAGCCTCATTTCACTGTTGCAGATTGCCTGTGTGCTGGGGAATGGAGACAATTGAGCAGACTAAGCGAGGAAAGAAGGGAATAAGAAAGATGAAGAGAATAAAATAGGCAGTCCCAGCAGCTGGGGTACGCTAGGATCAATAACGCAAGGCTCATCCTAAGGGTGCATTCAGACGATCGTATATCGGCTAGGTTTTCACGCCGGCCGATATACGGCGTCCCTCTCTGCGGGGGGAGGAATCTGGAAGAGCCGGGAGCAGTGCTCTGAGCTCCCGCCCCCTATCCACCCCTCTGCACTATTTGCACTGAGAGGAGGCGGAACAGGGGTGGGGCTAAGTTCTGGGAATTAGCCCCACCCCCATCCCGCCTCTCCTCATTGAAAATAGTGCAGGGGGGTGGAGAGGAGGCAGAGAGGGGGCGGGAGCTCAGAGCACTGCTCCCAGCTCTTCCAGCTTCCTCCCCCTGCAGAGGGGGACACCGTATATCGGCTGGGCGTGAAAACCCAGCTGATAGGGTGCATTCAGATGATCATATAAAGGGAAAGCTCAGCTCAGCCGCTGGGGTCTGGGAGGAAGGAGGAGCTATCAGTGTGCTTGGCTAGACATGAAACAGACTGGGATGGGAGATACTATAGGGTGCAGGGACACCTTAGCAAGATTTATTCTTGCTAAAAATGTGTCTTATGGTCAGAAAAATACAGTATACAGATATAACACATATTTCAAGAATTTTCCCACAGCACCCTATTTATCTATTACCTTCCAGTATAATTAGGTATACGTTATTTTATTGTCAGTACGATGTTAAGAATTTTTCTCAAAAAAACAAAGAATGGCTTCCTGAAATTTTGTGGAAAAAAACAACTTCAGTGTATGGGATGGTGGGATATTATATATATATAAATTTCAGCTTTCTCTCTGGAATGGCTCCGTTCCAAAAACAATTTTGAAATTTTTGTTCCAATTTTACTTTAACTTGTACTAAATTACAGTCTTTGGGAAAATAGGTTAGAAATCTACATAGAATACAAGAAAAGATAATGACACTGTGTACACCTTCCTACGTCCAATAGAATTATCAGAAACTATGGATTTTGGTGGCCTTTAAAAATTGACTCACTGTATTTCTTGATCCCATGACTCGATCAGCCTGAAAATTGAGATTTTTATATATTCTAGTAACAAACAAATGTGCAAAGTTTTGTAAAAATCAGGGACGATCGACTGTTACCCCTTGGGTGATTTGCCCTGGAATTACCCGAATGTATTATATTTCGCTCATTTACAATTAAAGGACAGTGTTTAAGCAAATGGATTGTGCAGTTGTGTAACCAGTAGTGTAATAAACCTCAGAGGTCAGTATTAGTTGTGTAGTGCAGAAGTCACTGGTCGATCATGAGGAATAGATAAATTAGGTTATTTGCTCCTAACATAAGATGGTGCTGTTATTACCCTCCCTGCTGCACAGACATGAGCGTGTAATAAATACATAAAAATAAAGTTATTTTGTGGAATTGCTTACTTGGCGTAAAATTCAATTTCCCAAATGTGTTTGCTGGCTTAAGTAGTTATAAGAAACTGTTTTCTGGTCTATTCTATTGACATCCTACCAAAATCTGTTCAGAGAGAGGTGTGACTGTAGCCCACGGCCTCATATATACTCAAGTAGTATAGTAGTAATATAGGAGTGTCCCATGCCAAAAGGTAGATTAAGAGACAGAGCACAGATGGCGGTGAACAAGAACAGTCTACGTAGCAGCTGAATCGGCAGTACAGTCTCTTTAACTTGGCACACAGTTTTAGAACGTTGCAACACAGTTTCAAATACTCTAAGAATGCTGGCTTACTACTTGGCAACACTGTCAGCCCTTGCAGAATCAAGTCTCAGGCTCTCTATATATTCACTAACTCTTTGTATATTCATAGTCTCTATATACTCACAGTCTTTTACTTAGACCGCCTGCAGACAGCCGGGTCGGATCCGGCTGCGAGAATTCTCGCAGCGGGACCCGTCCCGCGCCCCTACTCACCTGCCCCTACTCACCTGCTTCCGCGGCTCCGGCTGTTTGATGTGCCGGCTGCCAGCGCATGCGCAGACCGGGGCCGGCAGCCAGGGAGTGAGATTTCTGCGCGGGCTCTGCGAGCCCCGCTCAAAAATAGAGCATACCACGGTTTGTTTGCCGCGCGAGATTTCGCACAGACAAACCGCAGCCATCTGCCTAGGATTGCGTTTGCTAAAGCAATCCTATGGCAGCTTCCACGGGCAGAAATTCCACAGGAAATCCTGCCGCGGAATTTCCGCCCGTCTGAGCCCCGCACAGGAATCTCACTCCCCCGCCGCTGGCTCCGGTTTGCGCAAGCGCCGTCAGCCAGCACATCAAACAGCCGGAGCGGCGGAAGCAGGTGAGTACGCGTTGTTCCCTGCAGGGGCGCGAGAATTCTCGCAGCCGGATCCGACCCGGCCGTCTGCAGGCGGCCTTCCTCCACGAGTCTGGTGTAACTTCATGGATACTCAATGGTTCACAACAGTATGCACTCACAGTCCCTTTATAGTGGGTTTCCACTCTCTTCACAACATGGCAGCTTTACGGACGGAGTTCCCCCAACTATGATGGTCCAACCAAGAGGCTCCATACCTTCTCACAGCTCTCACTCTAAGCTGCACCCAACCTCTTCCTCAGTCAACGTCCAGGGTTTCTTTCATGGCTGAGACCACACCCAATCTTGCAGCGACCTCCTATAATGGCTGCTCACTTCTTTCAGTGGCTCACTCATCTACAGCAGTCAACTCTCCTCAGCAGGCACACTTCAATTCGGCCAAACACATTACAGTCCACACTGCTTCACTGTTTGCCATGCACGCCATACTCTGCATTTTATACCAAAACAGGCACCACACTGCGGGTAGAGACATATCCTACCCTTCATCTGTCAGGCGCTCAAGCCCCGCCCAAAACAGTACCTGGTGATGTTCACCTTTCAATGACCACCATGATTGCGATGGAGACCGGACATACAGTGTCCACAAGGACCATGGCAGAGACTGTTACATAACACAGCTGCATAATGCACTTTTACAATACCCCATCTACTTCAGCAGCTATGCAATAAACCTTATTAATCATAGTATTTTTCTTATTAAACACTCATATTAGCATAATAACTGGCAATCTCCATCGCTTTTGTATATTTTTTTAGCACATTTGTTCTGATTGCTTAATTTTTTTAATCACAGAAAACCCATTTAAAAAGGGAACCTGTCAAGTTGAAAATACAGACTGATCTGCTAGCATCATATCCCAGACCAAGAAGAGCTGATCAGATTGATATATAGTTTTGTGGCAAAGATTTAGTATAACTTGTAACTTTGTTTAAATTGCTACTCTTTCTTTGCTTCAGAGTCCAGTGGGCGGTCTTATTAGAGATGACTATCAACCACAGATAGGACCGCCCACTGGACTCCCAAGCCCAAAATGAGTAGAGATGTAAACTAATAAATTACAAGTTCTACTGAAACTTTGCCTACAAAACTATATATCAATCTGCTCAGCTCCTCCTGATCTATAACATGCTGCCAATAGATTGTACTGCTTATTCATGTTGAAGGGTTCCATTTAAGGTTTAATAGTCTTTTCCTTCCAACAAAGCACTTACAAAATACAGTGATACCTTGGATTCAGAGTGCCTCAGCTTGCAAGCTTTTTGACTTAAGAGCAGGCTCTCCCTTAAATTTTTGCTTTGATGTAAGAACAAAAACTTGGGTTAAGAGCCTTGCTCTCAATGGGGCCGCCGCTGTTGCCGGTGGCCCAATTGAAAGCAATGGCCTGCCGACAACCCTTGCAATGATTTTCATGGAAGGGCTTTAAATATAATTCCTTCCCTGAAAATCTTCCCTAGCTGTAGTAAAAAATATATACTCACCTGTCCGCCACTGCCGGGGCTCAGGCATGTCTAGCCGCCGGTTGTTCTCCCTGCTTTTTTAATCCCCACCTGCTGAAAAGCTTCAGAGCAGTGCAGGGAAAACAATCGGCGGCTACATGCACCTGAGCCCCGACAGACAGTGAGTATATATATGTTTTATTTTTTTTACTACAGCTAGGGATAATTTCAGGGAAGGGCTTATATTTAAAGCCCTTCCCCGAAAATCACTGCCGGCGTCCTATAGCTTTCAATGGGGCAACGTCATCTCCATTGAAATCAGTGGGAGAGCTTCACGATCCGGAACGGATTAATGGCTTTTCCATTCATTTCGATGGGGAAACTGGTATTGAGATAAGAGTGTTTTGGGTTAAGAGCTCCATCACGGAACAAATTAAACTCTTAACCCAAGGCACCACGGTACAACATAATAAAAAGATGAATAGGAAAGTATGAAAGCGGTGCGTGGAGACTTACAAACAACTACTAGGTGTGGGGTGAAAGCGAGGTCTCCTGCGGCATCGACTTTACCTCGTATGTTTGTCCCATTCAATATTCAGAACAGATGTGTAGTCCAAGACCAGGTGGATTTCTGCATAATACACAGGATATAGGTGTCACTTCATGCATTAATGCATCATTCTGGAATTAAGCATTTTTATTCAAGTATCTGTATAGTTTTCAATCAAAGCCAGGCTACTCCATCAATGGTAATATGAGCCTTCAAGAAATACCGTTAGGAGGTGATTCATAAAGATGTTTGTTCGAGGAGAAATGTCACACTGTTTTATCCATATTAAATAAGTGTCACACGAGAAACATTTAATAAATGTATCAGTTGTGGCCTGACCCTCGTATAAATCTTATGCCTATTGAACACTTTACCTATATAAAAATGGCCAAGAGCGGACCTAGTCCTCATATTCAAGACCTACAGACCTCTCTCCAACTGAAACCAACTGCTCCACAACCAAGAAGCAATGGCATCAGGTATGACTTCTTGTAGAATTTCCATAAAGGATTAGAAAAGTATGGCTGCTTTCTTCCACCTCCAGTGGTTGTGTCTGGTATTGCAGCTCAACTCTATTGAAGTGATTGGGGCTGAACTGCAATGCAACACAAAATCTGTAGACATGTGTATCATATACATATTTTTTCTTTTTACTTATTTTAGGTCTTTAAGTTGTTTCCACTTGTTTAAAAAATTGCCGTGAATTTGAAGTGTTTTTCATTTTGTTTTTACTAGTGTTTTTGTGGCGTTTTATAATTTGCTAGATTCGTAACATACGTTTTTTTCCCCCTACCAATTGGCATGTCCTATAGGGAACCCTATTGGAAAAACGCCAAAAAACCCATACCTAAAGTATGCTGTAGTTTGAAAAAAAATGCCAATGACCACAAAGAAAAACACATTGTAGCACATTTCATATTTCATTATAGACTTGAATGTATTGTAACATCTTGGCTGCATAGAAAGAAGCCGGGGAAAATGCCAAGAAAGAGGCCATGCAAAAACAACTTTTTTTCCCCAAAAAAATGTTGTGTGCAAAATCACCCTTGGGTTGGTATTACAGAGTTTTTGAGCATTTTTCATTTGTGCTTTACCGCACCAAATTTTTTCAAAACTCAGTAATCTCTAGGTATGGCGTTTTTCCAATACACATCTTTTTAGGACAAGAAAAATGCTAGAAAAAAAACAAAAAAAATACCATTAAATGTTACAAAAAAGAAAAGCCACCAAAATGCTTGTAAAAAGGCCATTAAAAGATGGGGAAAAGGTAGGAGGTCTTAAAGAGACCTTTTAAATGTATTTACATTAATTAACCCATATCATCAAAATGAGGCGGCAAGTTCTGAGAATCTGCTATCACTTTCAATAAAAAATAAAAAAAATATATATAAATAAAAATTTAAAAAATCGCCCACAACAGATGCAAAACAAATGAGTTCTTTTGGCTAACCGAGACTAAACCTCATGCAGGCATAAGGGTTTACTATCTGATGGAACCTTAAGTTCTTCATTGCCTTTTCTTTTTAGGACTATGCTCCTCTCTTGGACTGTTGCTCATCATGTGCCTTCAAAATCCACCGGGGTTCAATGCTTTCCCCCAGATATCCGTGACCAGTCTCCTCAATAATGCTGTAATCAGGGCACAGTACATCCACCAGATGGCGGCTGATACATACCGAGACTATGTAAATACGGTACAGTTATTAATGTTTATGCGACTGTAGAGTAATCACCTCAAAAATATATGCCAGTCACTACCTATAGGTGATGATTACCTGCTAGTTATGTTCCTCAGTACTTGGCTCTTTGGCTGCTTTTTAGCTCAGTTCCATTAGGGCCATCTAAAGGAGTCTGAAGTAGTCTAAAAAACACCCTACCTCATGATTGGTTTAGTGAGACACACCCTTCATCTCATCATTGGTTCAGGCTGCTGCTCTCTTACTCCTGCTGCAGCTCTGCCTCTTCCGATTGGCTGCTCTGTATAAACACAAGCCCTTGAGGTAGTCAGTATACAGAGAGTTGGCAGCAGTACAGAAAAGGCAAAATAATTATAAAGTACAGACTAATCAAATCACAGATTGCAGTGATTAGCTGCAGCTGTCATGTCTTGCTAGTGTCACTGGTTCGCTGCAGCCGGAAGTGAAGACCAGCAGGGGAACAGGGGAGGGATTGTTATTCCTCCAATATAAGCTGGTTTGAAAACATTTTTAATCCCTGTTTAACCCTTTGGCTTCCCCAACCAAGACATTAATATCAAATCTATACTGTATACTATCAATGTCTAATCAGTGGGGACCTGGATGCTCAGACTCATGCCAATGCCTAGAAGGAAGGGCTGTGGCTCCTTCTGCTTCTTGCTGACACAGTGCTGCTCCACACCATGCACTATGGAGAAAATCCACCTTTATAGGGCTATGGTGCAGTAAAGCTGAGCACCTGGCAGTGGCGCTATTTCAGATGAAAAGCAGAAGGGGTTGCTGATGTCTACTCAGTTTTGCAGAACCTTTGTTTTAGAGATTAGTGGAGGCCCCAGTAGGCTTCAATCTGGATGGAGATTAAGTCCATGGCTCCTTTATATACAAATTAAATGGGTAATTTGGGACTTTTTTTTTTATTGGAGACCTATACTTAGGATGGGTCATCAATACCAGATCAGTAGTGGTTCAACCTCTGGTACCCATCCTCAAGCAGATTTTTGCAGGAGTCATGGTGCACAAGAACTAGCTCAGCTCTGTACATTGCATAGTGGCCGTGAAAGGTATTGCGAAGCTTAATCACATTTAAGTGAATGGGACGAAGATTGCAGAGCCATTTATGGCTACTGCTCAAAAGAAAAACTATGCAAGGAACACACAAGACATTCATAATAAGAGCATAATATGGCTTCCAAAAACTGCCCTGCACCCGCTAAATGTAAGCTAGATATTGCATATAATTGAATTACTTGGCCAACTGCCCTGTTGAAGGGTTTGCCTCTCTTCCAGGAACGGACATTCATGCGTGAAGACAAGAGATACGCAAATAAAAACTCCTATGCAATGTTCTGCTACTCAGAAACCATTGCTGCCCCGACTGACAAGGACAACACAAACCAGAAATCAGTAAGTGGTCTCCTCCGCTGTAAAGGCATCTTACCCATGTGAACATTGTATAGGCTGCCACCACAACGCTAGCAAAGTTTCTAACTAGTACTCGCCTATTACAGGACATGGACCTCCTCCGATTCTCCCTCACCCTCATTCAGTCTTGGATGACACCGGTGCAATCGCTGAATAAGCTGTTTACCAACCAAGTTTTCGGGAATGCTGTCTACGAAAAACTGAGAGACCTGGAAGAAGGATTATATGCCCTGATGAGGGTAAGATAAAACCTTTAGTCTGGCTGCAAAGCGCTGTCCCCTATTGGTTAGCAAGTGCTAATGCAGCATATACAGCACAGCCCGTAAAGCAGGGCTGCACAGCCTGTGGCTCACAAAGCTTTTCTGTGTAACCCCCCAAGCCCCATATTTGGGACACTCCAGAGAGGAAGAGATGAGGTGAAGAAGTGGCTGCACACATGGAAGTTGCAAATATAAATAGCTGTACTTATGCACTGCCGCTTCAACTTCTCTCTGGAGTGCCGAAAAGAAGAACAGGGGACCCCCATTCTCCCAAATAAGTGGGTCCAGAAGTGAAATCCTCACTTATCAGATGCTTATGGCATAAACAGTTGATATGCCAATAAATGTTTCAGCTAGTAATATCCCTTCATGGTTATATTGTGGCCCTTGGGAATGGCAAGGTGGCCCTTGAACCAAAAAAATGTTGCCCATCCCTGGTGTAAAGCACAATATTTAACAATCTTCTTACTACCAGCAGGAGCTAGATGATGGAAACGCACGGAATTACAGCCTACTGACCTTCACATATGACAAATTTGACAACTATCCAGACAATAACGATGATGCCCGGGTCAAAAACTATGGCCTGCTGTCCTGTTTCAAAAAAGACATGCACAAGGTGGAGACTTACCTGAAAGTGATGAAGTGCCGGAGGTTTATGGAAAGCAACTGTAATGTTTAAATAACTCAGAAAACGAATACTAAAAATGGCCGCCCCCCTCATACAAATCGGCCAGAAGCCTGCTGCAATTTAACGTCAGTTGCTTAGCGGCGGCGGGATTCAGAAATTGCGTAATGTTAGTATTACACTTCCTGACCAAAGAATATTTGTTCCTCATGTATTTCGCCTTGTCTCTTACAGATCTTTGTACATTGTAATAAAAGAATAAGACGCAAAATTCTTGAATCTCTGTACATTAACCATTAAGATCATACTAAGTGGTTGCCCCAAGAATAAAACTTATCCGCCAGAGTAGGAAACAAGTGCCTGATAAGAGACTACTCCAACTGCCATTGACCACAAGGACAGAGGTCCCATGTCCCCCTATATTAGCAGTGGTCAAGCATGCATGCTGAGACTCCAATTACCAGGGATGGTTGAAAAGTTCTCAGCCCAACCAAGAAGTGAATGAGCTAAGGCATGAAACTTTAAAGGGGTTGTCCCGCGAAAGCAAGTTGGGGTATACACTTCTGTATGGCCATATTAATGCACTTTGTAATGTACATTGTGCATTAATTATGAGCCATACAGAAGTTATTCACTTACCTGTTCCGTTGCTAGCGTCCCCGTCGCCATGGTGCCATCTAATTTCAGCGTCTAATCGCCCGATTAGACGCGCTTGCGCAGTCCGGTCTTCTCCCTTCTGAATGGGGCCGCTCGTGCCGGAGAGCTGCTCCTCGTAGCTCCGCCCCGTCACGTGTGCCGATTCCAGCCAATCAGGAGGCTGGAATCGGCAATGGCACGCACAGAGCCCACGGTGCACCATGGGAGAAGACCTGCGGTCCACCGTGGGTGAAGATCCCGGCGGCCATCTTCGCAAGGTAAGTAAGAAGTCACCGGAGCGCGGGGATTCGGGTAAGTACTATCCGTTTGTTTGTTTTTTTAAACCCCTGCATTGGGTTTGTCTCGCGCCGAACGGGGGGGCTATTGAAAAAAAAAAAAAAAACGTTTCGGCGCGGGACAACCCCTTTAATGCTATTCAACATACTCCCCCTGAAGTTCATCAAACTTGTTACCTCATTTCTGTGGTTTCTTTAAACCTCTTAAAAATATCTTGGTTGCTTGATCACTGAAAAACATTATCTTGGCTGACTTGTGTAAAGCAGCACACCTCTTTTCAGCTTTCCATATCATTTTCTTGAGGTGTGGCCCTTAATGTTTCCAACAAACATAGTATGTAAGGCCGAAAAATTAGTCCATCTAGTTGAGCCCATTACCTTCCCCCTAAATGTTGATCCAGAGGAAGACAAAAAAAAAAGAGGTAGAAGCCAATTTTCCTCATTTAAAGGGAAAAAAGAATTCCTTCTTGACTCCAATATGGCAATCCCAGTTATAGACTGACTGCACCATCCATCTGTATGCAATGTAAAGCAGAGATGCTCTGCATGTGCATAGCAGTGGCTCTCTGTATGGAATCACGATTGTCATAGCTGGAACTGTGATTTGGCAGTACCGCAAATGACAATAAGATCAAATGGTCAGCCCAAAACTTCTCAGGGCCAGATTAGTTACTTGTGAGACTTCCCTAAACTCCTGGTATAGAAAGCTACCCATCTCCCATTTTAGTGGGTGTTATATGCAGGAACTATATGCAGTAACCTTACTGAAATTGGTGTTGCTAATCATAGGATCCTGATGACATGTCCATACCCGACATAGAAACGCGTCGAACCATGAAATACTCTACAGAACCGTGAAATACTCTATAGTTGAATCATTGCACACCGAATTGCGAAACACTTTATAGGACCAGTTGTTCCTTGCTACCTTACTTGCCATTAGATACCAGGAGGAGCTTGAATAGTGTATGAGGCTCGCATTTTCTGTCCTTTCACAGGAATAGATGTGTGTAAGTGCACGACGTCTTCATTTCCAAAAATTAATAGATCAGTCTAGGCTATATAGCTCTGCATTGGTTTCATCTATTGACTCATCTAATTCTGTGCAAATCCTAGACTGCTATAACTAGTTATATACAAAGCGAACCTCTTAGTTACACCTCTCCCTGGGTTGCTGTCTGCCCACCCTGGGGCAGTACAGCGGTCTTGGCAAGGGTGTATTAGTGTCA